>NW_024412404.1:4524039-4626326 GCF_014898765.1 Herpailurus yagouaroundi
TTTTTTTTTTTTTATTTTTGGGACAGAGAGAGACAGAGCATGAACGGGGGAGGGGCAGAGAGACACAGAATTGGAAACAGGCTCCAGGCTCCGAGCCATCAGCCCAGAGCCTGACGCGGGGCTCGAACTCATGGACCGCGAGATCGTGACCTGGCTGAAGTCAGACGCTTAACCGACTGCGCCACCCAGGCGCCCCTTTATCCACTTTAAAAAGCGTTTGCTTTTATACCTTTCTGTGTTTCGTACATTCCAAAAAGAGCCATTTGACTTAATTGCAAGCAACTGTGAAAATCAAGACGATTTAACATCGGTTATAAAAATAATCTTTTAGAATGGACTGAGTGATTTAAAGAATATGCAGCTTATTTTCTTTTTTTGTGTATTTGATCACTAAAACAAATTCATTGTAATTTACACAGACGAAATTATAACTGAAGAGTTAGCAGGGAATTGAGATTACTAGGGAGTGAAAACACTCTTCTGTGGGCAAAGAATTTTTTTCCAGAGTTTAGCTGAAATGTTGTATACGTAAAGGCCTAATGTATTTTGGCAACTGTAACACTGAGATTTACATCTTTTGCTATTTCAATTTTAAAAATATTCAAAAATGCCTTTTATCTGCCTTTTCAGCCATTTAGTTTCATTCTCTACAATATACCCTAGACATAGTGAACTTGATTGCCTGCAGAATGAATTAATGAACCTTTTATGTCAATGCGAGTTTATTAACAACATTCGTGACATTTTCAAATCAATCCTTCTATGTTCTGTAATTATGGCCTCATTGTGGTTATGAACCATCCCAGGGGAAAAACAAAGGGAGGGGTGGGGGGTGGGGGGATCAACATACTTACAACTGACTTCAGAAAAGAACATTAATAAGGGGACGTGTATCTAAATTATGTTTTTTGTTGTTGTTGGTTACATTAAATGCAGAATGCAAATGCCTGTTCTTTAAGTGTTTTGGCTATTGTTCAAAAATGTGAATTATTCTGCCGGAAGGCAAAAACACTTTCCTTTGACCTCTATATCCATAGTTAATTTGCTTGTTTTTTTCAGCATGGGGGCATTTCTAAACTTTAAAGTAAATATTATTTACACAGCACATGCACTAACAATCAACAGCCTTAAAACATCTCAATGACGAAAATTTAAATGATTTTGGATGAAGGTTATTTAATGTTTTAGCCAGTTTTCAGACTATGTAAAGAAGTCTAAAATGTGTCTAATCATACGTACATATTACACATATACATATATGTAATTTCCTGGTCCTTTAACTCTCCTGATCACTAAACCTTCAAATCCTGGCATTTGTTTCTGGGTGACACTGTCTACCTCACTGTGCCAGTGATTCCTAACAGGTAAGTCAGGACACACCGATAGTATTGTTACTCTTCCACAGGAGTGCCGCCAAATTTTCCTTGTTTCATATAACCTATTTTTGTGTCAACTGAGGATACATATTATGTTCTGTGATAGGTTATATGAAACATTGCCAGATGTTCTTGCAACAAGATTAAGGTACCGTTTTCCAAAAATAAGGGATAAAAGGAAATAGTTATGTCAAACCAGTGACAGCTTAGACCTATACTGTCCAATAAGGCAGCCATTAGTCCCATGTGGCTGTTGAGCACTTGAAATATGGCTAGTCCAAATCGAAATGTGCTGTAAGTAGACAAACGCATCAAATGTTGAAGGCTAAGTGCAAAAGAAAATTGTGAAATATCCATTAATAATTTTTTATGTCGATTACATATTGGAATGTTAATATTTTGGACACATCACATTAAATACAATACATTGTTAAAATTAATTTTATATGTTTCTTTTTACCTTTAAAAAATGTGGCTACCATAAAACTTTAAATTCCATATGCAGCTTTCATTATATATCTTTTGGATGGCACTGGTATGGAGTCAGATGTTTATTGGAACATGAAAGAACTGCTTTATTAATATATAAGAAGACATGGTCAGGTCAATAAGGTTTTCCAAAAGCTGCCTAGTGCTAATGGATGCTTTAATAGAAATACCATTCTATTGTAGCCACAGCTGTCTAAATTATTTAAGACTTGTTTAGTCCTGTTCTGAACTTTTAAAGCCCTTCAGTGTGTACCCCCTTACACACATACACAGGAGGCCAAGGACAGGCAATGTGTCCTTCAGGTGTACGTTAATGTGGAAGTTCCACATGTTCTTTATCTTATCCTCAGGGACAATTTGGTCTGTGACTTTCATAAGTTATCTCTAATTCAGATGCTTGCTAACAGAAAGGAGCAGGAAACAAAACAAAACAAAAAAAACCCACTTTTCCTGCCATTGATTTCCAACTTGGACCATCAGTTGTGTTTGTTAACTTAGCCATTCTAGGGGGCGCCGCTGCTCCCTCCTCCCCACCCAGAATCACTCTCCTGTCAAAGGAGATTTGTCTTTGGCTCAGTATTTTATGCTAATCCCTGCTTTGAAAGGATTGAGTTGGAAGGTAGAAAGATGAGGGCCCGTCACATTCCAAATGTGCATTAACCCTTTGAGGGCCAGTGGCTCTTGTAAGATGTTCTTACCGCGCTCGGTTCTCCAGCCTCTTCTCCCCTCTCGTTTGTTCCATTCTGGAAAATTTCAAGCCCAAACATCTGTTTTGAAGTGCTATGCTCCTTTCTGGACAACAGTGGGTTTTTGTTTGTTTGTTTGTTTGTTTTGTTTTGTTTTTTTGTTTTTTGTTTTTTTTGTTTTGTTTTGTTTTGTTTTTTAATTCCTGAGTTTGCTTATTTCCTCCTTATCATCCCCAGATGTTTTGCCCCCCCTCCCCACCGTATTTTTTCTCATTTTAGTAATTGTGCAAGCCCCAGAAAAACTGCTGGCAGATTTTTTCCCTTTGGATCACCCTGAACAACTCTCACCAAGAATTCTACCTTTGCTCTTTGCCCATCTTTAATGGACTTGGGCCAAAGTCCATGAAGGATTTGGGGGTTAGGGGAAGATGGTAGGCAGTAATTTCTATCTTTAAGTCAATATGAGTCCTCTTGGAACCATAGTATCTGCACACAGGTGGAGCTGTGGAGGATGGACATGTGCTTCACAACTTAAAAATTTCTGTTGTCATTTTGTCTATTAAAAACAAAGCAGAGGAAGCATAAAAATATGTTTTTTTTAAATAGTAAAATTTTGTCATTTCTGCTTGTAAAGAACTAAGGTAAGAGTATATAAACCAGCCATAACATTACAGGACAAGAATCCACAGTAATCCTTATATTGATTATAAATGTAGTAATAACAACACATTAAACCTAACATCTTATTGGTTTCCAAGTGTCCTTACCAGCAATCTGGAGCAGGGGAAGCAGCTGGGAGTCCGGGGCCCTCAGAATAAAATAGTCAAAGCCTGGAGTTTAGGTTGGACAAGGTTCTGGAAAAAGTTGTGTAGATCCAGGCAAATCATTTTTCTTCAATAGACCTCTGGTGCTTTATTCATACCAGGCTCTGATACTGTGTCATTTTAGGTTTCCCAGAAAACTAAATGTGGACAAGGGAACATAAGCATCTATGTTGTAGTGGGAAAATTACTTTTATGCCTATTTCATAGAAGAAATACACCCAGAGAGGTTGAATTCTTTATCAAAGGTCACACTGCTGGTTGGTGACAGACTGAGAGTCAGAGTTCAGGTCCTCTGCCGAGATCTAGTGGGAGCCTTGGGGGTGGCTAGACTTCAGGGCAGCTGATCTCCTAGGACGACCTCAGGCAGTGGCCATCTCTGCCTTTCAAATTCATGCTATGGGTCACAGAAAACTCCATCTCAAATTGTTAGCTGTTTTTTTAAGTTTATTTATTTATTTTGAGAAAGAGCACAAGTTGGGGAGGGACAGAGAGAGAGAGGGAGATAAAGAGAATCACAAGCAGGCCCCACACTGCCAGCACAGAGCCCAACAAGGGGCTCAAACCCATGAACTACAAGATCATGACCTGAGCCAAAGTGGATGCTAAACTGACTGAGCCACCCAGTCGCCCACATTTGTTAGCTATTTTGATTGCCCGATTCTTGTGACCTTCCCCTGTGCCCTGGCCTATGACATGCTCAGGAAGATAGGACATGTGTCTGTGAATGAGGAGGTAAAGCCAGATCTCTGAAGGGTGAGGACTGAGACCACCAAACTGACCTGACCTCCTCCTAGAGAGAATGATGCACTCTGGGCCTCTGGAAGCTGTGCATGCCTCTGTTCCCTACAGGCAATTCTGGAAGATGAACAGAGTCTAGGAAAGGGCCTGTCATTTCCAAATTGAGTTTTCAGAATGTTGAATTAGAAAACAGAAAAGAAAGGAAGAGAAGGAAAGGGAAGGAAAGGGAAGGGAAGGGAAGGAAAGGAAGAACGATGGAAAGAAAAGAAAGTGGAAAATTGATCTTCTATCTACAGAGATTGAGAACACAAGCCCTCCCTGTGAGAGAGGAGGGATGGATTTGACCCTTGCTAAGAAAGCAGAATTGAGTGTGGCCCCAACTGATGGTATTATCAGCTTATTCATTAAAAAGGTGTGTGTTAAATGCCCACTATGGGCAAGGTGCTTGCTAGTGGGAAGTGTTGTTCAGGGAGGCAATCTTTGGGGTATGGGAAGAAATTACAGTTAAGTGGGAGAAAACCAGTTAAATACATCTTAGGGCAGGGGAAGTGGAACGATTTACACTTTTAAACACAGGAGTGAGGGTAGTCAAGAACTGAGTCAGACAATGCCCAAAAGAGATAAAGATCTCGGTCAAGGTGCTGTGCAAGCTCTATCACTGGCTTCCCTGGTAACGACTCCATTTTATGGCGAGAGCAGTGTGGTCAGAAAAGCCACATGGCAATTCAGGAAGCAGCGATGTGAGCTGGCCTCTGTGTGGCCTGCTTCTCTACACTGAGGAGGAAGGCCTGGGACAAGTTTTTGCGGGTTTGAGCCACACAGAATGACAGAATGAGGGGAAATATTAAATGGTTGATTAGAGCCTGCCTACTCGAGAGGGTCTCCTTTTACTGACTGGGGTCCCCATCCAATTGCTTACAAAGCTCTTTAGTGTCCTTGTGGTGGCCAGCGCCCCTCAGTAGAACGAGTGACCATCTGAATGACTCCTCTGGCTCTTCCTGCTCTGCCCCTCCTGTATGTGCTGGCTCATGTGCTCACAAGGTGCCAGGACTTAGGATTCACTCTGCCCTCAGGGTGGCTTCCTCCCTGGTGCTCGGTGGGGAGTCAGAGCTTCCTTAGAACATGCCCAGGAGAACCTATTCACTCTCTAATCAGGGAGAGCCTGAGAGCAGTAGCTTGGCTGATGGTTCTGAAACAGATCCCTTCCACACGCGGCCAAAACACTTTTGAATATCTCTGCAAGCAATCTGAGCCTGCTTTTAGTGGTGTGAGTCTGTAATTGTTGTTTAATTGATGGAATGAGTTACCACAGAAGGACGTATAATGTCCATTCTTGGAGATCTTTGAAAGGAAGATTATTTTTTGTTTGAGTGGGTTTCTTTTGCCTACAGATCTCTTTGAATTCTGTTCTATGGCTTTTGGTCATGCTAAGGGACAATTCCTAATGGATTCCAGTTTTCTCAGGTTTGCTGCTAAGCTCTAATTTTGTTGCAGGAGTAAAAGTTCTGACTCATTGTCCATGATCATTTATTTATTTACTTATTTGTTTATTAATTTGGGAAAGCATGAGTGAGGCAGGGGCAGAAGGAGACAGGGAGAGACAGAATCTTAAGCAGGCTTCACGACTCGATCCTATGATGCTGAGATCATGACCTGAGCTAAAATCAAGAGTGAGACACTCAACTGACTGAGCCACCCAGGTGACCCCATTGTACATGATCTTAATCAAAGAAGAGAAAACAGCCGCAAATGTATTGTTTGAAAGGAGGGAGCCCCGAAAATGTCATCTGCAGAAATCCTGGTGGACCTGCGAGGGACAATCTAAGGAGACTGTGGAAACCACAGAATAGGGTAAAATACGGTGGTTCTTTCAAAACCATCAAGAGGGAAAGGAATGAATACATCAGCAATACATGAAAATGTGTCCTGGTTAGTCATTATACAGTTGACATAAAATATGAACTGTACTCTCCTTCTGCATCTGATTCATGTTTACACTTTAGATTCACCGTTCTTTTTTTTTTTTTTTTTTTTTTTACATTCACTGGACTCTGTGCAATGAGTCACCACTTTAACTGATAGTTCTTGCAGGCAGAATTAAAACTGCATTGATCCATTAGGTGTTTAATTGACAGTGAGGCCTTGCCATGTGACACGAAAGTTCTGGAGAATATGCCGGGGTTTACTTTATGATATTTTGAGCCTCCAGATGGAGTTGGAAATGCAAGTGCTGATGTCAGAGGGGCTTTTGGACTAGAACCAGAGATGCAGAGGGCGGTCATAATTCAAGTCACGGGTGTGGATGCACTCAAGAGAAGCAGGCATGGGAACGGGAGGACGGAGCAAGTGGACAAGCTTGCAGGAAGCAGGGAAGCACAAGCAAGAAGTGCCACGTCACAGCCCTCAAGGGAGCCAGGACTTTGAGGGAAGGCGTGATCCATGGAGTCAAATGCAGCACAGACATTTGGCAAAACAGAGCCGTGGGAAAGCCACCAGATGGTGGTGACTACAAAGCCTTAGGTGGCTCCTGAGATGATGGTCTCGACAGAGTCTTGAAACAGAAACCTGACTGCACGGTGCTCAGGTGTCCGTGATGAATAATTCTGATGGGCATTCTGAGGAGATCAGTGGTGAAGGCAGGGAAGGCAGGGGGTGAGAGTCCAAGTGCACCTAAACGGTTTTGCTTTTTAAGAAGGGAGGTCATCTTGTGTCCTCTCTTGAACGCAAATTAAACAGCACAGCTTAATTGGTCCAGGCCGCACTGAATCTGGAGCTCTCCAGTCTGTGCTTTTACCCCGACTCTTATAACTGCTACACTCACCACAGACAGAACAGTGGGTGGTAAGTCAGGCAAAAACAAAAAACAAACAGACCCTCCTTTGGGGCATGGCAAATGTAAGGGAAAGATAAATGTTAAACAAAGCTGTATTTATCACACAACAATGCCCCCATTAGAGCACCTTGTTTCTGTAGACAAATACTCCTAGCACATTTTTTCCATTGCTGAAGAACCTTCAGTGGCTCCCGAAGCGCCTGTGGATTCAGGATGACTACATACTGAGGCTGGGCTTCTCTTGCTTACAACTAGCCATGATGGCGTAACTGAAATTGTCTAAGAGCTGATTGGAGTTCAGTATTAATTATGCGGTGGGAGAGAGACCCTGAAGACTTTATGATGGTGCTGACATGTGCTTGTTTGGGCACTAACACTCCAAATATTTTAGCCTGGCTAAAATATTCAACTCCCTCTATTACGTGGCATCAGCTCAGTACCCCAAGATTATCTCCCACTTAGAGTCTACTCGGACAGTCTGGGGTACGCTGCCATCCCCATTGTCTACTAGACTCATTTGTACTGTAGGACCTCTCTGCCCTTTTCCTGCTGCTGTCCTGGACAGTAGTGCCCTTGGCACTACTTTTCTTTATGCTGCTACGTTGATAACTAGTTGCCTTTTTTTCTGGCTCTCTGGTTTTATTTAACTCTTAACTACAGTGTCATTGTGTACAATTCAGACCATACAATGAACTCTCCCAATCCACATTTTACTCCCAAATAATTACTGTTACCAGTTTGATGTGTCTTTCCATGTATTTTTATACATTTACATGCTTGTGGATATATAGATAAATATAGCTTTGTTTGTTATTTTTAATGTTATGTATTTTATCTTTTAATTGGTTATAAATCCCTTGAGGGGAGGGGTGGGCATTATGGATGTTGCATCACCCACAGTTTATAATAAACTCTTTCCTAAAAACAGCATTAGAGCAGGATGGGACTGGTACGTGGAGAAGTGGTGGTAAGAGGGTAGGCTCCTTGGACTTGAATGCTGGCTCTAAAGATTATTGGCATTGAGTTCCAATATTAATGGTAATACTCTCTCAATATTAGGTAACCCATTTTGTACAACAACCATGAGAAGTAGGTTTCCTCATTTTACTGATGGGAACACGGAGACCTGAAGTGATTACAAAATTTTCCCAAGGCCGTATAGCTAATATGTAGCACAGCCAAAATCTGAACCCAGATCTTGCTGGCTCTAAAGTCCTTATTTTTCCCATTCGATTACACCCCTTGGGAGACTGAAGAGAATGAGCATAACCGAGGTGAGATGGACACTGAAGATGCTGAGTTCATTTATCCTTTCAAAGATGTGGTTGCTGGAGGAAAGACAAGTAAATGGAGATTCCTTTCAACTTCCCGGGGGTTCCTGTTGAGGAAGTAGATGAAAAGAACTTAACTTTTGGGGCACCAGGGTGGCTCAGTTTGTTAAGCATTTGACTCTTGATTTCAGTTCAGGTTATGATCTCACAGTTGAGATTGGCACTGGGTGTGGAACCTGCTTGGGATTCTCTCTGCCCCTCCCCTCCCTCCTCTCTCTCTCTAAAACAAAAAACAACAACAACAAAAAAAAAACAAAAAACAAAAATAAACCCCAAAAAACAAACAAAAAAAAAAAACCTAAAAGAAACCTTATATTTAGGCATCTAGACTTCATGAATCTTGCCGCCTTTCTTATAATTTCTGGCATCTTCCTCTTAACTGTTCTTGACCTCTGAATTTTGCTGCCTTCTTGACTCTTTGATATTGCCTTTAAGGGTTCCTTTCATTTTTTGTCTCCTTTTGGTTTTTACCGTCTTCTCCTAGAGTTTTGTACCGAAGCAGCAATTCATAAACGAGGAGATTGCAAGCAAAATCAAGCTGATATAAAGTAAACAGGGAGACGTCTGGGGTAATTTCCCAGAACTGGCATTGTCTGTAGAATTTTCTGTTTTAGGGAGAGTTTGGGATAAACTACCTTTTCCTCTATCTGCTTCTTTCATGTTGGATTTATCCAGGTTTCATCATCAGCCCTTCATCTTTCATTCAGTACATCTTATATTCCCTTCCTGGACAAGCTCAGTCATGCCCATGGCTGCTGCTAAAACTCCTGTAGTATAGGAGTGACCCTCAAAGCTCCAGCTTCTGCACTAATTTTCTTCTGACTTCAGCACCAAATTTGCACCTCCATCTGTATTTCTCATGGCATCACAATGCCCACATACTTCCTCTTCCTCCCCATGGCCACCTTCTTCATTTCATATTGCCCATCTTGATGACTGTCTCCATCCTTCAAGCTGTCCAGATCAGAAACCCAGGAGTCATCCTAATCCCTTACTCACATGTCTGGTCAATCAGTCACAGATCCTTACTGAGTCAACCTTCTAAATAACTCTTGAACCTGTCTTCTCTATTGCCATTGCCACTCGGTTGGGTCAGGCCACTTAATTCTTGCCAAGACAGTTTATGTCATTAGCCTTCTAACTGTCCCTCTGCCTTAGAGATAGTCTGGTGCACAAATCTGCTTAAAACCTCTCAAAGGAACCCCACTTCTTAGAGGACGAAGGGCAGAGCCTTTTTGATATCATCCTTGCTGCTTTTCTTATTTCTTCCTTTGTATGTGCCTTTGTGCTCAAGCTAAAATGAGCAACCTTATTTCACCAAATCTAATGCACCATTGGTTGTAAAACATACCATTATTTTATGTTCCACTATGAAAGAGGGGAAAAAAAACACTGTCAGGTAAATTATAATCTGTCATCAATTGTAAGATATAACCCAACCTCTGAGATATTAGAATGGGAGAAGTCATGTGGCCTAGAAGCAGTGAAATGCAGTACTTGGTGTTTCCCTTCTGCTCACTGTGCTCCTGCATAGGTTGTTTCCATTACCCCTGATGTTTTCACTTCACTAGAACCCCTTGAGCACCAGGCAAACTCCTGTTCATCCTTCAGGATCCTACTTAACAGTCCCCCCCCCCTTTCAGGAGGACTTTCCTGGCCTATGTTGACAGCTCTGAGCTCCCCTCTTGAGCTCTCTTTGCTATGGCAGTTAGCACATGGCCATCACTAGTTGTTCTAAGTCTCCCCACCTTTGGGGAGCAGAAACTGTGCTATCATTCATCTTTGTTTCCCTGTTGGGGAAGTTTTAGGAGATGGTAGGTATTTAATTACTGTCTTAGTCAGCTTGGGCTGCCATAACAAAATACCATAAACTGAGTAGCTTAAATAACAGAAACTTTTTTTTCTCACAGTTCTGCAAGCTGGGAAGTCCAACATGAAGGTGCCAGCAAGGTGGGTTTCATTCTGAAGTCTCTTCTCTTGGCTTGTAGGCTGCTGCCATTTCTCCATGTGTTCAAGTAACTCCTCCTTATGTGCTCATGGGGAAAAAGGAAGAACAATCTCTCTGATCTTTTCTTGTATTTCATCATGTGGGCCCACCCTCATGACCTCATCTAAACTTAATTACCTCCCAAAGACCCCATCTCTAAATCTGATCACATTAAGGATCAGGGCTTCAACATATGATTTGGAGTTGGGGGTGGGGGCACATTTCAGTCCAGCAATTCATGTTTGGTATATAGAGTAATGGATATTACCCTGACTCAAATCCTCAGTTCACTCCAACCTTGCTTCCTGGGCACACCTTGACTTAGATTGACTTATCTAGTGACACTTCACCTATCCTTGGCCAATGTTTTGTTTTGTCCCTGTACTGACGTAGCACAGTTGATGTGTTCAGGTTCATCACTGATCCGGCCAGCTAGGTGCTCCTAACCTCCCTGAATGATAAATTTCTTGGATTCCCTACAGCATTTAGCACAGGGCCCAGCACATATTGAAGACCCAATCACTTTTTTGATAGCTCTACCAGCCCTTTACAATTGGGCAGAATATGCAAGCTGCTGAGAAATATCCTGTCTTAGATTTAGGATTTTAGTTGCAATGGATCTATTTTGCACAAAAAGTGCTTTTGGTGACATTGAAACATTATTTGTTCAAAGTACAGAACTGATTACTCTTAAATCTCTTTCTTCAGTGCTTAATTTTTATTCTTTGTCCTGTGAATAATTGGTGATTAGAATATCTATTTTAGCTATCAAGAGCATTGCATGTGGCAAATTGTCAGGCTCATTTTAATAACTGTTAGCTTTTTTGACCAATGACTTTAAAATGTTTCACTCTGAGGCCTCAGATGCCTTTTTCCTATCACAAGTAAACCCTATTAACCCTGTTTCAGTTAAGTTTACTCTGTTCATTTCATTTCATTGTGAATGTTCTTATAGAGGTAATTTATGCAATTTCTAGATTTGTGGATTATTATAAGCATTATGGGTATTTTCATAATTGTCACCATAGCTGTTGATTTTGCTGATCACAAGTTATTACTATAGTCTGTATAATGGGTGAAGAAACAAGCTGAACAAAATTCTGGGTAGGTATTTTTGTCTTCACTTGATTCAAAGGAAGGGAAAGACGGATCAAGGATATTGAGTCTATTGGTGCAAGTCCATTTTATGACTATTAACTTCTTGATACAAGCTTATTAGTCAGAATTTGGGTGCTTCCAATGAATATGATTGCATAGTGGTCATAAGTAAATCCAATTTTTGACTATCTAAAAGATTTGATTCACTGAACATTGTTAAAGTCAGGTACCGTCTCAAGTATGATTCATGTATGATTGGAGTCAATGACTATGTTCGAGTGCATATTGAGTTATAATGGGGAAAAGGAAGAATTCTTGGTTATTAAAAGAAGGGGTGTCCAGACCAATCAGAACAATATGTAATAGGTAGTTCAAGTTGTGAGCCAAGTTCTTTTAAATTGGTTTTAGACGAACGAAAATCTATGAAAACAGATGTTCCCATTGCAAGGTTCAACTCTCCTCTTTGTTGCCAGTCAATTTTGTAACAGCTTTGTTGCTTTGATACCTCTAATTGAAATGTCCATGTATGCCTTGTTGTATGTCAAGGACAAGACTGAAGAAAGTGATATTTGTCTTTGAATCCTTACCACTTACTCGTTCTGTACTTTTTGCACCATTTGGATCTTCTTAATTACTCTTCCCTCCTGATCCAAATCACAACTGCCTTCCTCTTGCTGTAGGCATCCCTAGGCCTCCTGAGCCCCCTTACCACAGTCTGTGCAGGCCTATCTGATGACTCAATGTCTTCTAGTCTACTCATTTCACTGTGGCTACTCTTGCCTTAACTAGGTATTAGGAAAGCACACACGACAATGAGGTTATTTCACGCTAAGGTCTAGACTCATAATTTGAGGGATATTTTCAAACTAGAGCATATTTAAAAGATAGGAGGGTTAGAGTGTTTGACACAATTTCACATCCAGGGACATCTGAAGGCACTAGGACTTGGGGAGGGGGATTTAGTCTGGTGATTTAAAACTGCAAAAGATGACAAAACTGTCTTCAGATTTGTGAGACTGTATCGTCATCATCATCATCATCATCATCATCTTTTATGAAGATCCTTGGCATGCTGAATAATTCATGAACATTATCTCTAATCCTCACAGCAAACCTACAAGACTGATATTAATGTCTGGGATAAGGATTAGACTTTAATCTTAAGAGTTAAAAGGCTGCTTAGAGGCTATCCAGTTTAACATTCATCCCAATGCAAGATACCTAAAAACAAATGCCACATGCCATCAAATAATAGGACTGGAACCATGGATGGCAGTTGCAAGGAAGAGAGTTTTTGGTCAATCTGAAATTAAAATTTCTAACAGAGTTGCTTTAAGATGGCATGACTTTCTTTTTATTTTTTTAATTTAAAATAATTTTTTCTAATGTTTTTATTTTTTGAGAAAGAGACAGAGCATGAGTGGGGAGGGGCAGAGCAAGAGAGAGAGACACAGAATCCCAAGCAGGCTCCAGGCTCTGAGCCATCAGCACAGGGCCTGACGTGGGGCTTGAACCCATGAACCGCGGCATCATGACCTGAGCTGAAGTCAGACACTTAACCTACTGAGCACCCAGACGCTCCAAGATGGCATGACTTTCCACAGGAGATGTGCAATTCCAGTCACTGGAGGTGTGCAAGTAGAGCTGGGCAACAACTTGACAAGGACACTGTGGAGGAAGTTCAAGCCTCAGAAGCAGAGATGAAATAAGATAATTTTGATGGTCCCATTAAACTTCTAATTCAGAATCTAAGTTATGAATGGCATATAACTGTTAACAATGCATTTTTGCTCCTGCTCATAGTCTCCGAGATGACGAAATTTCCTAAAGAATATCATCTGTAATATCTGGGCAGTCTGTGTGGCTTAGATGTGTCTGTGTGCACAGGACACTAAAACCAAGGTCAGCATTAAAGCAAAATGCTCTATGATGTGCGTGCTCGGGAGCTCATGTCTTCTACTTAGATCAAATCTTGGCTCTGCCCTTCCTAGCTTTATCAGCTTCCTATTATTACTATAACAAATTACCACAACTTAGTGGCCTAAAACAAAAAAAATTCAGCATACTACAGTTTTGGAGGTCAGTAGTCCAAAATGGGTCTCACTGGACAGAACTTAAGGTGTTGGCAGGTGTGGTTTCTTCTGGACATTCTAAGGAAGTATCTGTTTTCTTGCCTTTTCCAACTTCTGGAGACCACCTAAATTATTTGGGTCATGGCCTCTTCCTCCATCTTTTTTTTTTTTTTAATTTTTTTTTCAACGTTTATTTATTTTTGGGACAGAGAGAGACAGAGCATGAACGGGGGAGGGGCAGAGAGAGAGGGAGACACAGAATCGGAAACAGGCTCCAGGCTCTGAGCCATCAGCCCAGAGCCTGACGCGGGTCTTGAACTCACGGACCGCGAGATCGTGACCTGGCTGAAGTCAGATGCTTAACCCACTGCGCCACCCAGGTGCCCCTCTTCCTCCATCTTTTAAGTCAGCAATTTAGTGTCTTTAAATCTCTCTCCAAGAGAGATTCTATAGTAACTATACATAGTGTATAGTTACGCTTCTATAGTTACAATTTCTCTGACACTGACCTTCCTATTAGAAGGACCCATGTGATTATACTGGGCCCAACTGGATAATCCAAGATGATCTTCAAATCTCAAGATCTTTAACTTCATTACATCTGCAAGATCCCTTTGCTATGCAAGGTAACATCTTCACAGTTTCCAGGGATTAGGACATGGACATCTTTGGGGGGACCGTTATTCTGACTACTGTAATAGTCATGTGAACTTAAGGCAATTATTACGTATCCAAGCCTTGTTTTTCCATGTGCACAGTTTCACAAAATATTGAGGAAATATAATGAGATAATGCGTCTAGAGCATTTAGCACAGGGCCTTGTACATAAGTACCAGCACTTAATAAATACTTTAAGAAACTTGAGGATGAAAAGACAAAATAGAATCACTTCTCATGCAAAATGGCTGCCACTGACTTATGCTGCTTCCACAGCTCTGTCTGAACAAACAAAATGAAAAAGACAAAGCTAGTGTAAGGGGAAGAAATACAAAAATTTACCTATTGTCAGAAGCATTATCATCTTTCACAAGTTTCATGTCTTTGATCCCCCAAAACCAAAACTTGATCATGAAATATACTCACTATTAAATAGAGATCTAATGATAATCCTTAAGCCTGGAAAAAATGTGAGAAGTCCTCTGATTGGACATCTCCCGCAACCAACATTCTCCCATGCCGGAAACTGCCCATTTCAGTTTGAGACAGCTTTAATAATGATAATGTTCATCCTGGTATTCAGCTAAACTGACTCCTTATAACATCTTTCCTGTAGTTCTATTTATGCCTGCCTGCTTGCGTATCATACATTCAATGTTTCTTCTCTTAGACCATGTTTCCTTAGCCTTTGAGGACAAATCTCTTATCCTTGGCCCATTCAGCCCCACCCTTGGGCCTTCTCTAAACAAACTCAGTTCCTCATACTAAAATTTAACATAAATCAAGTTGTGTTTTTTTTGAGGCAGCAGAAAAAAAGAACTGAAAGAGTAGGGTTTTTTTTTCTTTTTTCTTTTTTTTTTTTTTTTTGGACCACATCCTCTTATTCATCTTGAACATTAGGATGAATAGACTATGAATATGGGATGGAGGCAAGCCAAAGAAGTTCTCTATATTATCACCACTAATATCCTGGTTCAAACCCCCAGTTTTTTTCCCAGGACTACTGCAATAGCCTTCTAATTGATTACTCCTTCCTCCTCCCCCTCCTTCTCCCCTTTCTCTTCCTCCTCCTCCTCCCCCTTTCCTGGCCTGTGTTCCTATCTTATAGATAAATGTACTGATACAGATAATTTAAATAAGTAATTTACTGAAGGCCATGCAGCAGTAAGTGGAAGAATCGACACCCAGACTATTTTCATTCACAGCCTATAAGAAAATGAAGGACAGTCAATGAAATCAACAATTAGAAGATGTGGTTTATATATTCAATGGAATACTACTTGGCAATGAGAAAGAATGAAATCATGCCATTTGCAGCAACATGGATGGAACTGGAAGGTATTATACTGAGTGAAATAAGTCAGTCAAAGAAGGACAGATATATGTTTTCACTCATATGTGGATCTTGAGAAACTGAACAGAAGACCATGGGGGAAGGGAAGGGGGAAAAATAGTTACAAACAGAGAGGGAGGGAGGCAAACTACAAGGGACTCTTAAATACAGAGGACAAACTAAAGGTGGATGGGGTTGGGGGAGAGGGAAAATGGATGATGGGCATTGAGGAGGGCACTTGTTGGGATGAGCACTGGATGTTGTATGGAAGCCAATTTGACAATAAATTTTATTAAAAAAAAACAATTAGGCCATAAAATCACTCCAGTGAAATGAAAATAATGCACATTTGAAAACTATTTTTTTTTAAATTTTTTTTTCAACGTTTATTTATTTTTGGGACAGAGAGAGACAGAGCATGAACGGGGGAGGGGCAGAGAGAGAGGGAGACACAGAATCGGAAACAGGCTCCAGGCTCTGAGCCATCAGCCCAGAGCCCGACGCGGGGCTCAAACTCACGGACCGTGAGATCGTGACCTGGCTGAAGTCGGACGCTTAACCGACTGTGCCACCCAGGCGCCCCTGAAAACTATTTTAAAAGGACTCAGGGCTTTGGCTCTAAGAAAGATGGAATAAGAACTGCTCCCCATCTCTTCTACCGAATGCAACTATAAATCCTAGACTGATTGCATAAGACAGCTACGTGAAGTCTTTAATTTTTTTTAATGTTTATTTATTTTTGAAAGAGAGAGAGACACAGAGCATGAGTGGGGTAAGGGCAGAGACAGAGCGAGACACAGAATCCAAAGCAGACTCCAGGCTCTGAGCTGTCAGCACAGAGCCCAACAAGGGGCTGGGACCCACGAACTGTGAGATCGTGACCTGAGCTGAAGTCGGACGCTTAACTGACGGAGCCACTCAGGCACCCCAGTTATGTGAAGCCTTTAAAAAATAAATGGCAGCGTGCAGATTGAGGAATAAGACCTGAATTTGAAATTTAACCCAAACTGGGGCATTTACCAGTGGTTTTCTCCAGTATCACACAGTCTGGACTCAAATGCAGCCCAAAATCTGAAAGGTACCCGGGCTGCTATCAAGAAGAGATCTGAGAGACACTCTGGATTTCCATTTCCAGAGGCAGAGAAAAGGAGATTGTATGGAACAGACAGAGTGGAGAACACTCTGGGTTTTGCTCACATCATCTCCTATCCAGGCAATAAAGGAGTAGCAGTGTTTTTTTATTTTTTCTCTCTGTCCTTCTAGTGCTTGGCCCTAGTCACAAGAAGTGCCCTGCTGAGTAGAAAAAATAAAGGTTCAACTTTCTGGCTGGAAGACCCAGTGGGTTGAAACGTATTGGTGAGATTGCAGACAGAACAGAAATCAAGAGTAATTCCCTATTATTGTATATGAGGCTGGGCCTGCATTTGATATGCACATATATGGATCTGAGCATACCATAAGATTAGACAACAGGATGACAGGACAGACCATACCCCAGGCCCCAGACTGGATGGTACACATGTGGGATTGAATAACACTGAAAACACTTTGAAATTGAACTGATACTGGAAACATAGCCCATAGAAGTCAGGTCAGAACATGGGACGTGAATGTAACCTGGACAATTGCCTGCTAAAACAAAAAGTCATTTCCCTCAGGATTTAAGCAAGATTCAGAATCTCATAACTTAATATTCTAAATGTCTAGGAGTCACTCCAGAATTATTTGGGGAAGGAGTAGAAAGAAAGAAAACCCAGGGAAATCTTAATGAACAGGAAAACACAATGAACAGGTGTCAACTCCGAGATTATCTGCAAGAAAGAAGAGTAAATGCTCTTGAAACAAATAGAAAGGTAGACCATCTCAGCAAAGAAATAGAACATATAAGGAGAACCAAATGGATATTTTAAAAGTGAAAAATACAATGTTTGGGGTGCCTGGGTGGCTCAATTGGTTAAATAAGCATCCAACTCTCAATTTTGGCTTAGGTCATGATCTCACGGTCATGAGATCAAGCCTGACCATCAGGCTCGTGCTGGGTGTGGAGCCTGAGTAAGAGTCTCTCTCTCCCTCTCTTTCTGTGCCCCTCCCCCATTCACGCACATGAGCATGCATGCTTTCTCTCTATCAAAAAATAAAATAAAATATTAAAAAATTTTTAAAAAAGAAAAGTAAAATTTCAAAACCAAAATAAATCAATGATGGACTCAATAGTAAATCAGAAATGGCAGAGGAAAAATAGATCAATGTAAATAGTGCAATATTAACAACAGAGAAGAAGAAGATTTTTAAAAATGAACAGAACCTCAGGGAACTATAGGAAACACCAAAAGCACTAACATCAATGTTGTATCATCAGAGTCTCAGAAAAAGAGAAGAAAGAGCATGGAGTAGAAAAATTATTTGAAGGAATAATGGTTGAAAATATTCTAAATCTGACAAAAGACATATGTTTTTTAATTTAAGAAGCTCAGTGAATTCCAAATAGAATAAACTCAAAGAAGTCCATCTTCAAACACAGTATAGTCAAATGGCTGAAAATGAAAGGCAAAGAACAATCTTGAAAGTCAGTCAGAGAAAACCAGTTTATCTCATATAGAGGGATAAGGATACAAATGGTTGCAGATTTCTCATCAGAAACCATGGAGACCAGAAGAAAGTGATACAACATTTTATTTTAAAATTTTATTTTATTTTATTTTATTTCATTTTATTCTATTTCATTTTATCTTATTTTTGCTGTTGTTGGATATGCCAACTTTTGTTTTGAGGAGGTTAATTTTTTATTTCAATTTTTTAAATTCTAGTTAGTTAACATATATGGTAAAATTGGTTTCAGATGTGGAATTTAGTGGTTCAAGTGATACAACATTTTATGTTATTTTTTTTTAATTTTTTTCCAACGTTTTTATTTTATTTTTGGGACAGAGAGAGACAGAGCATGAACGGGGGAGGGGCAGAGAGAGAGGGAGACACAGAATCGGAAACAGGCTCCAGACTCTGAGCCATCAGCCCAGAGCCTGACGCGGGGCTCGAACTCATGGACCGCGAGATCGTGACCTGGCTGAAGTCGGACGCTTAACTGTGCCACCCAGGCGCCCCTATGTTATTTTTTAAAATATTTATTTATTTATTTATTTTAGAGACAGCACAACGGGGGGAGAGGGGCAGAGGGAGAGAAAGAAAAACTCTCAAGCAGGCTCCACTCTTAGCATCTTGGAGCCCAAGACAAGGCTCTATCTCATGACCCTGGGATCATGACCTGAGCTAAAATCAAGAGTCAGATACTTAACCAACTGAGTCCCCCACATGTCCCAGTGATACAACATGTTTAAG
This sequence comes from Herpailurus yagouaroundi, assembly GCF_014898765.1. NCBI lineage: Eukaryota > Metazoa > Chordata > Mammalia > Carnivora > Felidae > Herpailurus > Herpailurus yagouaroundi. Next base: position 4,542,800 of record NW_024412404.1, read on the forward strand.
GGCTTAAAGAAAAAAAACCAGTCAAATCCAAATTTATAACCAGTGAAAATATCCTATACAGTGACTATTTTACTGTAAAGAATGAAAGTGAAATAACAATTCTCAGTGTAGAAAGAAAAAAAAAAGAATTTGTCATAAGCAGACCTGCTCTAAAAGAAATGCTAGGGGCGCCTGGGTGGCGCAGTCGGTTAAGCGTCCGACTTCAGCCAGGTCACGATCTCGCGGTCCGTGAGTTCTGGGCTGATGGCTCAGAGCCTGGAGCCTGTTTCCGATTCTGTGTCTCCCTCTCTCTCTGCCCCTCCCCCGTTCATGCTCTGTCTCTCTCTGTCTCAAAAATAAATAAGACATTAAAAAAAAATTTAAAAAAAAATAATAAAAGAAATGCTAAAGGAAATGATTTAATGGAAGGTATTGATATCAGAGGTCTGAGGGAAAGGAAAAGGCTGGTAAAGGGGGAATATAAAAATAAATGCACTGCAAACATGGAAAAAATTCTTGAGATTGATGGTGGTCGTGGGTACTTAATGACACCAAGCTATACACTTAAAAAATGATTAAAATGGTAAATTTTGTGTTATTTGTATTTTCCCATGATTTTTTAATTTACTAAAAAATAAAAGCATTAACTGTATGTCATGTATGTTATTACTAGACCAAAAAAGAAAAAGCCACATAACCATATAAATTGAGGCAAAAAAAAAAAAAGACTTCAAAAAATCTGACACCCATTCATGATAAAAACAATCAGCAAACTAGGAATGGAAGGAAAAATTTTAAACCTAATACAGGGCATCTACAAGGATCTTAAAGCTAACATCATACTTAATGGTGAGAGACTGAATCCTAGCCCTCCAAACTGGGAACAAAACAAGAATTCTACTCTTACCAATCCTATTTGTTATTATACTGGAGGTTCGAAGCAATGCAAAGCAGAAAAGAAAAATAAATAAAAGGATACAGGTTGGAAAGGAAGAAGTAAAATACTCCTATTCACAGATGACATTGCCCATGTAGAAAATTATCTATATAAAAAATGACATGGAATCTACATAAAAGTTTCTACGACTGATAGCATGGTAGAAAGTCAACACACAAAAGTCAACCAGATTTATATATGCCCACAATGCAGAAATTGAAACAGAAGTAAACAAAACAATAGCAATTTCCATAGATTGCCCCCAAATGAAATAATATAAATCTAAAAATCATGTGCAGGCTTACATCCTCAAAATGCTGATGACAGAAATCAAAGAGAGAGACATACTGTGTTTTCTTGGACTGTTCTCAGTGGATTAGAAGACTCCGGTAGAGTTAAGATGTCAATTCTCCCAAATTTGATCTATAAATTTAGTGCAATCACAACTGGATTTTTTTTTTATAAATACAGAGAAGCTGATTCTAACATTTATATGGAAAAGGAAAGGAACTAGATTCGCCAAAACAATTTTGAGAAAGAAGAACAAAGTTGGAGGGCTGAAACTTCCCGGTTTTAAGACTTACTATAAAACTATAGTAATCAAGATATGTGAACAGAGACATAGGTCAATGAACAGAATAACAGTTCAGAAAAAGATGTACACAATTATGGTCAATGGACAGTTGACCAAGATGGAAATGCAATGCAACAAAGAAAATACAATCTTTGCAACAAATGGCGATACAACAATTGGATATCCCTAAGCAAAATAATGTACGTTGACATAAACCTCATGGCCCATACCAATATTCAACATTGATGATAAATGCACATCTATAAAACTTTCTAAAGAAAACATAGAAAAAATTCTGCATGACTTTAGGCAAAGTGTTCTAAATTTAACACAAAAAAAGTATGATCCATAAAACGAAAAAAAAAAGGATAAACTGGATTTCATCAACATTAAAAACTTTTGCTCTGTGAAAGATACTGTTAAGAGAATGACCGGTCAAGCTCTATACTTGGATAAATATTTACAAGTCACATGGACTTATATCCAGAATATATAAAGAATTCTCAAAGCTCAACATTAAGAAAATAAACTACTCAACTAAAAATTGGCCTGGGTGGCTCAGTCAGTTAAGCATCCGACTTCGGCTCAGGTCATGATCTCACAGTTGGTGAGTTTGAGCCCTGTGTTCAGGCTCTGCGCTGACAGCTCAGAGCCTGGAGCCTGCTTCACATTCTGTGTCTCCCTCCCTCTCTGCCCCTCCCCTGCATGTGCTCTGTTTCTCTCTCTCTCTCAAAAATAAATAAAAACATTAAAAAGTTTTTTAAAAAAAATGGGCAAAGGACTTGAACTATACTTCAGCAGAGATGATACATAGATGGCATGTGAGGACAGGAAGGACGCTCAACACCACTAACCATTCGGGAAATGGAAATGAAAACCATGAGGAGATACCACCACCCCTATTAGAATAAATAAAATAAAAAATATTGACACACGTACGTGTTAATAACAATGTGATGTTGAGTGCAACTCACAAATCACTGCTGAGATGTCTCACATAGATGCTGATATAAATCCCAGGTTTCCATACAGACATATTTGACAATCTTTTGCATGTTATGTTTCAAAGGAATGGGTTCACTTGGCGAACTATTCTATTTGAAAGATTGATAAAAGCTATAATTGAAAAAAAAAAATGGCAATGCCAAGTGCCAAGAAGGATGCAGAGGTACCGGGATGGTCACGTATTGCTGGTGGGAATGAAGTTAATTGCCCCAAACTGGAAACAACCCAAATGTCCTTCAACAGGTCAACGGATAAACAAATTGTGATCCAATGGACTACCACTCAGCAATAAAAAGGGATACATGCAACAACATGGTTGAATAGCAAAGGTTTCATGCTGAGTGAAAGAGAGTCTCAAAAGGATGCATACTGTATGATTTCAATTAATGACATTCTAGAAAAGAAAAAACTAAGATGATGGAGAAAAGATTGATGCTTGCCAGGGGAAAGAAAGAGGGTAGGAGGAGGATGTGACTATAGAGGGGGCAGCATCTGGAATTTTGATGGTGATGGGCTTTTCTGTAACCTGTATGTGGTGGAGTTTAACATGAATCTATTATATGTGTGTTAAAATGCATAGAACTGTATATCAAAAAAAGTCCATTTTATTGAATGTTAATTTAAAAAATAGAACATGACTTATTAGCATAATTTTAGATTTAAATACAGAAATAATACTTGTAAAAAGCATGATAAATTGGAAAACCTAATAGCAGACAGAACTGAAACAGTATCACATGCGTGTAAAAAACTTTTTAGGAAGAGAGTGATTAAGTAACTTGACAGAAGTCACAATGTAATAAGAGACCATGGGATCTGAAAGCAGGCCAGCTGACTTGAACTGCAGAAGAGGTGTTACAGCACTACCTAGGAAGTATCTATGCTTAGTGGTTAAGAGCATTGGGTGAGGACTCCAAATGCCTGCTTTTGAATCCTGGCTCCACCCTGCTTTCCAGCATGAGATGTTACCTCATCTGTAAAATGAGATCAGTAGCAGGACCTACTTGATAGTTTTGTCATGTGTACGTAAAATGCTTAGTATATCACCTGGTACACAGTAAGTACAGAAGACAGGACAGTTATTAACCACTTGGCTACTAAGTTTCTCCGCTGGTAACAAAAATAATACCTGCACTGTTAGGAGTTTAAAACAGTACTGTACAAACCTGTTCTTTAGCTGATACGTTAGTATTTCCACAAAGAACACAAGTCCTTAGGGTTCATACTGGGTTATAGATATAGATGAAAAAACTTCAGTTTAGTTCTGTTTGGTAAAAAACAAAAAACAGAAAACACAGTCCTTCTTCTACTGTTAACCCATCCTCCACTTCTTTCTCATTTTTGTTGCATAATAATCACTTCCTGAGTGGACATCCATGCATATCTTAAATTTCTACTCAGATCTTTTTGGAGTACCAATGAAAGTTATATGAATCTAAATGTGTCTTGAAACACAAAGAACCATACATCAAAAAAGTCCATTATTTATTGGATATAAGTTGAAATCCTAGAGAAACGAGAACACAAACTTCTACTTAGCATTTCTGATATAAAGAAATACTACTAACAAAAAGAATAATAAATTGTGAAACATAAAAAGCAGGCAGAAGTGAAACAATATCACATGACTGTAAAAAAATGTCTTGGAAGAGAGTGATTAAGGAACTTGACAAAAGGTCACACATTGACTAGAGATAACAGTGGAATCCAAAGGCAGGTCAGTATATATACACTTGGCCTCAAAGACAAGAAACAGTAGTCAAGATAAGGAGAGGAGCAGAGAAAAAGTAACCTCTCTGAGCACAGCAACTCTGGCTAGCTCACTGCATGCACGAACTTGTGAAGCAGGAACAGAAATTATAAGCACCCTGGCTATTATTATACATATAGATCACCTTGATTACTTTAAGTGATGTTGCCTAATATAATGGGCAGCAGTTTTTTAAAACAGGCAAAGCTCTTTTCCAAGAATTGACGTCAGCATGGCCTTGTAATTGTTCCTCTCAATGGCTCAACTGCCACTACAGTCACAGATGTTCCCTGCCTGGCGGGGACTGTTGCTTTCCACACTGTAGCATGGACACACAGAAGCCACTCTCTCCTCGGGGTCCGCAGGAGTTTGGGAGGGACCTTTGCTTCTGGCTTATTAGCTGTCCACATCATTTCCAGTCAGAGGTGTAGGATAGCTGGGGCATGTCCCTTTTCTCATTCGCGTATATGAAATTCAGTGTTAGAAAGGGATAGCTTTGAAGACCCGAATCCACCTCAAATCAGCATGGCAGCTGCCCCTATTCATAATCAGAGGGCTGCCTAAATAGTTTGATTTTTAGGTAAGAGTCAGAAAATCCTTTTCTCCTACTCCAATTCGTATTCCCATCAGCCCAGACGTGCTGCTAAAAATATCAAGATGATTAAATCTGGATTAATATTTTTAGCCAGATTCAATCTATTGAGCTTTTAGCAAAGAGCAGGACCAAAGGGTAAGGGACCCAGGGAAGACAACTTTTGATGGGAACTTTAAGGCAGAGATAGAAAAAAGGGATTAGCAAAGAATACACAGGGGATGTTTAAGTATGCAGGCGGGAGATGGGGAAAGATGAGCGCAAATAAGAACAGAAGTTAATAAAAACAACTTCGTCCACTCCATCAGAAGAAATTCACCTCGTCCTTCTAAGACTCATAGATAAGAAATGATTCAATAACTGATTATCCTCTGTGTCCTGTCTTGTTATCATATTTTCAGTAATCTTTGTTTGATAAGCAGGAAATCTAAAGATGTTGGGTTTTAGTGATAAAACGGGATGTATCATCACTTTGAAGTTGGTTGTCTTAATTTTGCCTTTATTCACCACAAGCGAGACTTGGAAAGCTGCAAAACTTTGTGTTTTTCTTCCCCTGGCTGTGTTCCCATGTCCATAAATGATACTTCCGGAAAGACGAAATTCAAGTTGTGTCCCGGATGTGATCAAGACTGGAATATTATCTAGTATCTGAATAAAACTTTCATTTTCTAAGAGGATACTTACTAAAATAGCTCTTGAAACTCCAGAAAGTCTGACTGGTTTCCCCACTGTGTTTGAAGACGTTTTGCTGTGAGGTCAGCACACGCCCCACCTTTGTGACAATTGGCCAAGCTCTCGGGCTGGGGTCGGGTGGAGGATGGCCATACGTGTGCAATAGAGATGACAGCTTCATTTCCCACAAAAATCTTTTTGTATCAACTGTGAGAACCTTTCTGAGTTTAAATAAATACTTAAAAGTCTGAGACGACTGGATTTCTCTCTGTGCTGTCTAGAGTAACATCAAACTTCAGCAACGGAGGGGCAGAATTCTTTCTCCAGTTAACAGAGGCTCTGATATGGATACAGACAATTAACCATGGTATAGAGCTCCTGGTTGTCCCTCAAGTTCTGTTCATTGTGTGGTTGACAGTGTGGGCTCTGGAGTCAGAGAACGGGGTTTAAATCTGCGAGTCTGGACAAGTTATTAGCTTAGGCTCAGTTCTCCCATCTGCAAAATGGAGGTCATAAGGGTATGTAAAGAGCTTCAGTCAGTTCCCAGAACGTAATAAGGGCTAACTAAATGGCAGGTATTATTATTATCGTTATTGTTGCTCTTGATGTTTTTTCATCATTGACATAATTATTATTCCTTAAGTGGATAGCTCTATTTAATGTGCTCCACAGAGTTCGGGCCACTCCACCGACCAGGCTGGCAGAGAACTAAAATAGCACTCTAGTGCATCTAGGGCCAAGACAGTGGCAATTGGGTTTTCAGCTCAGCGTACTGATTAGTTGATGGTAACTTCCTGGAGGACTGTGTGGACAAGAATTCTAAGGCTGCTGATGAGATTAGCAGAGTGCCGTGATGCACTATCGATGTCGGCCACCAGTGTGGCCGGGAAAAGGGCAATAGTTGGCTTATTTGCCAACCCCGGCCTAGGTACTATAGGCCATGCCACAGCTTCTTTCTGCCCCTCTGAAACAGTGCAGAAAAGTACATTCTCCTTCCAGGTTATGGCAATTCGAACGCCCTGGATGTTGAAAAGGGTTTCTTATTGGTAGCGAGCTATAACCCACTTCAAGACCAAACACTGAAAAATTGTGTGTGAGTGTCTGTGTATGTTTTAATTTTGTTTAGAATTTCATAGCTTCCTTCTGGGAAAACGATTTGGCTACTAGACATCATCATCTGAGTAACATGGTGGTCTCCTCTTTCCCAATAATGATGATAATGGCTTATATTTTCAGAGCACTTAATTTGTAAAATGCTCTTACATCCATTAAGACACTTTATATTCAAGTATTTGGCATGCAGCAAGCACAAAAGGAAGTGAAGGCAAACTGGTGTGGGTATTTCTTAAGTCTCATTTCAAGTTCATTGATGATTCCAGCACATATGTTTTGTTTCCAAAGTGCTGGCGTTTCACTTCCAGGGTAATGGTATCTGCGTCTTGCTGTGAGCCTCCCTCTGGTTCTTGACTCCTTAATTTATTTTCCTTTCATTTATGATTCTTCCCCATGTAATACATGTTTGTCTGTTGTTAAAATATTGCCCTCATATTGTGTGGCATGCCCAAGTATTTCCTCAATGAGTCACTTATGGATCACAGGGCCAATTCTGTTCTCAAGACAAAATACCAAAGCTAAGATTAGTTCCAGTTTTGTATTAATGATTGCAGATTCTTAAGGCTTAGAAACTCCCAATTGTTGCACAGATACTGAAATGGCCAAATGGTGGCCGATGTCAAAGGCAGGCTCTCATTCTTTTTTTTTGTACCAAAGGGCTGTTATCCTGTCCTTCTAGATAGTTTCTACTTCAGAAGCATAATCCATTCTCTCCCACTCATCCAGTCTCAAGAGATTTGGAACTATTTTGCAATAAAAGATGTGTAAGGTTGACCCTCTCTGCCCACACTGCTCTCTGCTCAAATGGGTTGAGTCAGTATTTCCTCTCTCCCTAATTCAGCAATGGGCCAGCTGGGTTTGTCTGATAGACTAAGACCCAATTAAATGAAATTCAGACTTCACCTAACCAGGAAAAAGACAGTTAAGCAATGATTTAAGTAATGAAATCAAAGAAGACTAGGGAAGCAGATTAGATCCTAAAACCTCTTTCCTCCATAGCAGTATTTTGGGAAGTTTCCATAGTAGAGTAGTTTGTCTTATGAAGCTTCAAATTATCAAATAGGGAACAATGTTTTCTAGATGGATTAAAATTCATTAGATGAGGAAATAAAAATATTATTTATTGTTTATATGATTTCAAAGGCCAACAAAAAACTATTAGAGGCCATAAAGCCCTATATGTTTCTCTCTCTCTTTTTTCCCTTGTTATTTAGGTTTGTTTTTTGTTTGCTTTTTGAATATAGTTTATATACAATGTTACATTAGTTTTTGGGTGTACAACATAGTGATTCAAGTTTTTACATTATGCTATGCTCACCTTGGGTATGGCTACCCATCTGTCACCATTCATCACTATTATAACACCATTGACTATATTCTCTATCCTGGGCTTTTTAGTCACATGACTTATTCATTTCCATAACTGGAAGTGTGTATCTCCCAGTCCCCTTCACCCATCTTGCTCATCCCTTCACCCCCCCTGCCCCTCTGGCAACCATCAGTTTGTTCTCTGTATTTATAGATCTGATTCTGCTTTTTGTGTGTTTATTGTTTGTTTTGTTTTTTAGATTCCTCATATAAGTGAACTCATATGGTTTTTGTCTTTCTCTGACATTTCTTTTTTTTATTTAAAAAAATTTTTTTAATGTTTATTTATTTTTGAGACAGAGACAGAGCATGAATGGGGGAGGGTCAGAGAGAGAGGGAGACACAGAACCTGAAGCAGGCTTCAGGCTCTGAGCTGTCAGCACAGAGCCCGATGCGGGGCCCGAACCCACGGACCCTGAGATCATGACCTGAGCCGAAGTCGGACGCTGAACCGACTGAGCCACCCAGGCGCCCCATCTCTGACTTATTTCACTTAGTGTAATACTGTCTAGATACATCCATGTTGTCACAAATGGCAAAATCCTATATCTCTTGTATGTTTTCACTGAATGAGCGTTTGGTATTATGTCCTTGATATACATTAAAAAGTGCTACAGGAAACAACCACATGAAATTTAATTTTGCATTTAATGTGGAGATATGATTTGCATGTATTTTCTACATAATTCAATGTCTTTCTTTGACACCCTTCCTGAAGCCATTTTTTTTTTGAAGAACTAAATATCATGAAAAGCTATGCTTCCCTTGAGTAACTAATGTTTTTCTCCTTAAGGATAATGACAAATAATAACTGTTTAAGTATCTCTTTTGTTGTTGTTGTTTTGCCAATTAGGAAGTTCAAGGAAGGATGTGTGGTTCAACTGCAGTATGAAACTTTGAATACATCAATCGGAGTTATAAATGACATAAACAGTGTAAACATGTAGCGTCTCATTAATAAGACTAGAGGGAGTGAGTGCTGGTAGTGGTGTGACTGCTCATTGGTGTCATCAAAGACATGGGATTTTTCTTTTGATTTTTCTGCCCTACCATTTTTGCCTCATGTCTTTTCAGTCTCATGCTTAGTGCCTCATGTCACATGATGGCGGTTACAGGACAAGGCCATATGTCCATGTTCAGTTCAAGAGAAAAGAGAAGGGATGAGCCAGCAAGTTCTCTTCTCCCTGGCCATCTCAAAAGGAAACAAAAGCTTTTCCAAAATGAATCTACTTAAATCTCGATGACATTTCTGGATCACATGACTACCCAACAAAATCAGTTATGTTAACCAATTATAGTTATAACAACGTATTTTTTCTGGTTCAATTTTTATTAGTATTTTAATAGGCAACCTTAAATCTAAGGAATTGAAAAAAGTTTAAGTTATGACTCTTGCTTTCTTTCTATAAGCTTAGCCTCTAGTTGAGAGGCAATTCAGGACAATAACAACAACAACACCAATAATAATAATAATAATAATAATAATAATACAAGTCAATAACACATGATGTACACAAGGCATTCATCATGAAATACCAAATGAGTGATCTAAATAGTAAATGTTAAGGGATCCAGATAGTAGGTAGATAGAAGTAGACTAAGTCTAGATGGTAAATGCTGAAGGATCCCACTATGATTTCGGATGAGCAGGGTGGGTTTTGAAGAGTAGAAAGGGCTTGAGGTAAATCTTACAAGGAATGAAAGAGATAATTGAAAGTCTTCTTTTGTCATTAAACCCTAGAACTACATATGTTCCACTGTATTTTTTATTATCTGCAAATCTGCTTCCCACAGACAGTAGAGATTTTTGGAGTATCCATGACCTATCAGCTACCTGAAAGTCAGGAATCTAATGATAAGGTAAAATAGCATTAAAAATGTTGGTAGCTTATGTAATGCACTAAGAATAAGTATATCTATAGGGCATAGGAACTGGATGACCTAGGGGGAAAGAGGAGCTCAGTCCAATGGCCATTTACTAGCTGCATAATCTTGGGCAAACTGCTTAACTTCTTAAGCTTTGGTTTTTCTCATCTGTAAAGTGAACACAGTAATTTCCTCCACAATGACTTGCAATGATTATAGAAGCTAATATGCTTGAAAGTGTTGTGTAAACTTTAATAATGAGGTACAAATTATTATTTGAAAGTGACACTAATTTCAGCAAAAGACTTCTTCATATAGATTTAATTATTATCACTATCAGAATGTCCATCTAACCAGGTTCAAAGATTTCCATTGACTTCACACTTGGTACTGGAAATCAAAACTGTCAAGTCCACTTATGGCAGGGCTAGTAAGCATACAAGGGCCTCTGAAACAGTGGACAAATATTAGGTTCTTCCATGAGTTGACTGAATCCCCTCGAAGGCTTAGAGAAAATTCTCAGATGTCAAGTCAGTGGGGTTCATTCCAGGTATGCACATAATCTCAAGTAGAGTTTGCACCCATATTAAAAGTAGGTTTAAAATGAAGCAAGATATTACCTTTCCATTTTGAGAAAGTCTGACATCACATCTGTAAAAATGGTATGAACCTCTGAAGAAAGGCTTTGGCATAAGGATAGCATGGTGATGTTCAAAAGTGGTTTAATCTCCCTTTGCTAGATTTGTCCATGGAAAAGTTAAAAATAATTTTGGAAAAAACAGAATAATGAGCACCCTGGAGCTCTCATGCCACTAGCCTCCTCAAATAACAAACAGAAATAAGAAAATAGCTCATTCATATATTATAAAGAAACCACCACACAGAGCACTAAGTACTAAACAGGATGCAGGGTTTTTTTTTTTCTAATCCTAATGCTGTAAATGTGCAATAAAGGGAAGAATAATACACAAATGAGTTTAAAATAGAACTGAGCAGGTCTTATCCATTCTATTTTAGGGAAATTCAATGAAGTATGTACTGGGTTTCTAAAACCGTTGTAATGAATGTTGCATGGGAATTCATGGACACTCATCCCAGACCCACCCCCACTAGACCAAGGGAAAATCTTGCAGACCATGAGAAGTTGCATCCAAGTGTATTGCCTCGCATGCTTGACTAGCTGTTTTAATGTTAGGGCTCAGCATCAAATTCCAGACATGGTACTCATTCTCAGTATTGTCTGTTGACCTGATATTTAGCTGGAATAAAATATTTTAAACAGAGAGTCCAGATGGGAGACTGACACCAACAGTGGAGTAGTGTAATCATTTCAATAAATCTTAAGTGCAGTTTAGGCACTGGTTTCCTGGACATCCTGAAATTTACAATTCTGTTTCTGGGAAATAAAATAAAATTTTATGTTTATTACATTGCTCTGTGACACTTTTCATGGGTTAGTAATTCTCTAGGGATTTCAGGGGAATACAGCTAACATGTTTTAACCTGTTCTTAGGTGCTTCCTAGGTGCCCAGATCTTACATATGTCATCTGATTTAATCCTTACGGCCAGTCCAAAAGGTAGGTGTTGTGATCTTTTTTCCATAGTAAAAGTAGAACTTGAGTAGGTTAACCAACTGACTCAAGACCACAAAGAGATGGACTTGGAATTCTGAGCAGCGCCCACCAATCACATAGCCCCTTCTCTTCAAGTACTTTGAAAATCATCCTTTTTCCACTATAGCATGTGGTGTCTGGATATATCATTAAAGATGCAAATGTATGTATTGCTGCTTTCCTATAACTGCAATGCCCAGGAAAGAAGGTTGGGAGGAATTCTGGCTAATTGGCTATTTTAATTAGCTGAGGGTTAGTGTTTTCTTTAAAAATCTTGTTGAAGCAGCTCTTGAAATGCACCCATCTTCTTCCTTAGCTTAGCAGAATATGGCAACTAAAAGCAATGTTTTATCTGATCATGCCATAGTCTTAACCAGATCTCTGTTAAAATGTCACTTAATCAGAGAGACTTCCTATGACCACACTTGATTAAAAAAAAATCTCTCCAAGTTTTCCCTCCATTTTCCCACCCTTTCACCGCTTTGCTTTTTCCTTCACAGCACATGTCACTAATTGATATGCTACATATTGACTTGTTTATTCTTTGTCTCCCTTCAGTGTAAGCTTCATGAGAGAAGGGGCTTTGTGACATCCAGAATTGTTACTCCAGGGCCTAGAACACTGTCTGAAATATAGTAAGTACTCAAACAATACTATGGGATGAATGAATGACTCCAGTTAAATGACTTCTAACCATTTAGTTCTGTTGCTGAAGTAGATTGGGCTGAATATGTGTGTGTGACCCCCTGTTGTCCATTATACGGCACTTAGGGTTGGAGTTATTTATAATAAAGCTGTTGCCACACTGTCTGATTCTTTCTTATACAAATAGACATAGAGCAGTAGTTTTAGTAAATTAAGGCTTCTGGCCAGTTAGAAATGGTCCATCAAGTTGTCTTACAATTTGAATGAAAGAATGGGTTTCTTGTGTGCTCTGCTTTATAATTGCCATCTAGCTCCTCTTGCTGAGTATTTTCCTCAAGATTCTTGCATGGAACACATGAAAAGTTATTCAAAAATGAAATATTTTCCACACCAGCTATGCACCAAAGTCTGATGAAGAGAAAATATAGTGGAGTTTCTGGGTATTCTATGTCAGAATGTGAAGGTCTATTGCCCCCAAAGGGCTAGTTACAACATCTTTAATAGTATGATAGGCTTTATGAATTTATATCTTCAAAGAGTGGACTTTAGGTTATTTGGTGGTAGCTTATTTTTTATGCTTGACCCAGAAATATAATTTAGCACCAATCAATGAATTGAAAATTCTTCACTTCAGTATCAGAAAGCAATTATTTTATATTAGAAAATAAAGACTTGCAGTGAAACACGTAATTGTAACCATTACAAATATTGTCCTATTCAGTGGTTCAGCCCATACTTGAATCCATAGTTGAATTCCACCTCTTCATTTCATCTACCTTTACCACACTCCCCCTCAAGTCAGAACTTCATTTGAATGGCTTACTGGCTTCATCAAATGTCTGTAATTCAACCTGCCCCATTTCCCCCTCAAAGATCCCTTCTGCTGATAATCCTCTCCATTTTCCTTTAGTTAATTTCATCATTCTGTTGGCTTACTGGTATTATCTTTTCTACCAAAGATGCAATCTCTTTATCTTTGTATTAATAGCTTCTCAATTCTTGCATGAGCTTCCATTTAAATATCATAGTTTATTACTTTTGAATAAAATAACTATTCACAATGACTGGGAAATTAGATACTCATATTTTGGGCTCTTATGTAACATTCCTTAATTGATCTCCTCTGCTCTCAGCATCACCTCTTCTTCTAGGTTCACTGCAATTATTGACTGAGAAATCTTATGTCAATAGGATAAAGAGGGGAAAATTGATACTACCCCAGAGTCCTTTATCCTCTGACAAGTTGTAGTCACAATTTAGAATGCTATCTTATCTTAGATTGGTTTGTAGGGTCAGGTACCCATACTAGCTGAAAGTTAGGACAAGAACACACTAATTCAGCCATTTGAAGTTTGAATCCATTGTTTTCATTTGTCACTTTTGAGAACTATTTAACCCAAGTTGAATTGATTTGGTTGCAAAAGTAGACTTACAGTGTAAGGGGAAGAGTGTTTCAACTTTCTAGGCAAGGGGAATAAAAGCTCACATGAGGGCTGTGCTGTGTGTGGGCTATGATTTTAAAACTTTGAAACATGACCAATGGATGGACATACCAACACAGGAAAGCCCAAATTTTCTGTTCTCAAATCCTACCCTTGCAATCTCCCTCCAGAGATAGTCCTGTCTCACCACTCAAGGAGCCTAGGCAGGGGTATAAATCCACTTCCTCTCATTTTCCCCTCATGGGAAAAAGCCCAGGTAAAAACACTTTCTTCCTCCTTAGCCCAATGAACATGTGACATTATAATTCTGTTCAGTTCTGAATTAATGTTCTTATGTTTAGAACTGTCTTGCTCTCTTATATGAATATGGGTGTAGATTGGACTTCAGCAGCTGATCTGTGTTCCATGTAGGCAATTTGGTTTCTCCTGGTAAGTGACCCATCCCTGTTGAATTCTGGATGGTCAAAAATCCATAGAAGGTGTTGAAGAGATAGTCCCAAAATGAAGGATTTCTAATGTGAGGAATTGGCTGGTGTGAGATCTCAGGGAAGGTTGTATTGGTGATTCCAAAATACCATTATTTCATAATTTGTAAGGGTATCTGCAGCACTATCAGCACAGCAACTATAGGCATCTGATCTCAATCAGTCCCTCCATGGAATTTTAAAATCAGAGTTGAGGAAAGGGGGCCAACCTCTCTCAGGTGGCAAAAGCTGTTAAGAAAAGAGATTTGAATGTTCAGTGGTCATGTTTCCCATCATAAAGGAAAAACTGGTTTGCTATGAGAAAAAGTGAACTTGACCCAGAAAGAGGCCAAAGGCAAGGATGAGGCAAGAAAGCCCAGGTAGCATTCCAGCCCCTGGTTCCCACTGTTCCTGAGATCCAAAGGCACTGCTCTCATTTCCACAGTGAGATAGAATTCACTGTGAATTCTATTCAACTATTTCTTTGATTAAATAAAATATCCACAGAAACCTTCCAATAAACTCCTTTTCCCTGGACTAAGCTAGTTCCAGTTGGAGTTTTGCATATTTGTATTCAAGAGTCCTAATTATACATGTATACTTGAGAGTTCAAAACCAGGCTTCAATCAGGCCATTCTAATGGTGTCTGGGACAAGGTGGTGGGGGTGGTGGTGTTGCAATTTATCCAATTATAACTTTTTCCCAATTTGCCAACCACAATTAAAAGAGCAATAGTCAAGAATCATAGTTTTTCTGGTTCTGTGTTGAGGGTTAGAGTACCATTTTCAACAGGAAACTTCGAGATTATCTTCTGTGTACTTTTATCACTTGTTCACCAACGAATTCTCATGGCTTCCCTTCTACTGAGTGAATACAAATGACCACTGGTTGGAGATGAATGGGCAGAGCCAAACCCAGTGTGTTCCTCTAAATATCTGTACCTTTTCTCCTTTTTTTTTTTTTTTTTTTTGGCCATGAGATTGCATTTTAAATATGGCTCTTACTTTTTAAAGTAATGCTTTCCTACTTTTTATAAAGTATTTTTAGAAGTAATACATGCTTCCTATTTTTTATTAATTTAAACCCCAGTGATGGTTGATGATGTTAAGCCATTGCAGTTCTCTGTCCCTACATTTCTGGAGCATTCCAAAGGCCAGAATATTTTCAGCTCTTGCCACCTCCATTTCTATTCCTTGTAATTTTCTGACTTTTCCCGCAAGGAGCATGATGCAGAATCAACACTCACAAGTCGATAGTTGTATGAGTAAACAACCCTGCAAGAGTGAAGAGATGTTGTGAATTGATTAATCCTTCTGTTCCACTAGGTGGTGCTGGTTGACATGTCGTCTGCCTTCAAATGTAAAGGCCTCAATCTGTCACCATTTAGTTGTCAGTAGGAATTGATGAGATTCAGAGAGTTTATCCGTCCAAGCCAGGAATTTCTGAGTTGCTGCTGGGCTTGTCCTCTGACTAGATGTGTGGGCTTCTTAATTTCTTTATTCTAAAATAGGCTAATGGTCCTCTATGTGAGAGGATGTAGTAGGATGTCTGGTTCTCTCTCGACACCTCAGAGGCCCACTTTCCTCTGGGGTTTGGGGTTTGGGGGCACTGCTTCATAAGACCTATATGGCAAAGGGGTTGTTTGAGAGTGAAAAGACATAAGCTTGGCTCACCAGTACTAGATATCTCACTATCATCTTGCCTGCTGATCATTAGCATTTGGCCCCAAAACTATTGGTTTTGGGTCTCTCCTTTTCTGCCCCTGAGATAGAATTTTAGATAAGACTTTTACTTTCAAAATGTAAGAAATACAATCATAGGATCTTTATGATAGACTTACAAAAGGACCTTTTAAGTGATTCATGTTTTGGCAGGATAATGCCTAATGTAGTAATATTCACTTTATCAGGCATCATCAGAGAAAGAGATATTGCATACAAGCAAATTTTCCAGATAATCAAACCTTATTATTTTCCATGCCAAATCTTTAGAAAATATTGCAGTGTTGGAGTAGATTAAAAATAGTCCTAAAATATATTGTACATGCTGTGCTTTTTAAAGCATAATATGCTAAATTTAATTTATTTAATAACTCACATTGCATGTATGTATGTATGTATGTTCTAAGAGTTGTTTTGGCATTCTAGTATTTTTGCCCCGAAAAATTGCTAAATGTTTCTACCATTCTTCCTTTCTTCCCGAGTACACTCCGCTCTTTTCTATTTTTCAAGTTTGTAATCAGTGGCATATCTTATGCTGGATACCAGATTGGCAGTATGCTCAGTATGGGCTAACAAAGGCACTAAACTCCTCAGCCGAAGTTCTGCATAATAATATATTTGGACAGAAAACTGCACTTTCCTGCCTTCCATGGGGTTCTCTGGACTCCTGAACACCTCAAACCCCAGGGACAGTTTCCCAGTCAATGGTCTAACAGGAGACCTCACTTTGGTTATAGTCACTCTCTGAACGCTTCCTTCCCATCCATGTTCCATAATGGAAATGGCTTTATTAAAGATACCAAGGAAATAACATTAACATAATAAGATAGGGAGAGGGAGGAAGAAATCTATAAAAGTCAGAGCCACAATGGTATGTTCTTACCAAAACATGAAAGACCAGAAAAGAGAAATAGCAGATAAGACTCCTTTATTCATAAAAACAGAAACCCCCAACTGGGATGCCTGGATGGCTCAGTTGGTTAAGCGTCCAACCTCAACTCAGGTCATGATCTCACCATTCGTGGGTTCAAACCCTGTGTTGGGCTCTGTGCTGACAGCTCAGAGCCTGGAGCCTGCTTCGGATTCTGTGTCTCCCCCTCTGTCTTCATATTCTCTGTCTCCCTCTGCCCCTCCCCCGCTTGTATTTTGTCTCTCTCTTTCTCTCTCTCTCAAAAATAAACATTAAAAAAATTAAAAAATAAAAGAACAGAAACTCATCTTAAACTGGCTTATGCTCCAACATTCACCAAAGAAAAGAGGGTCTGGAAAACCTCAGAAGAGATGGATACCAGGGTTCAAATAGCCTCCAGGACCCAGTTACTCTCCATCTCTGTCCTACTCTGCTCTGTCTTTGCTCCATGCACATACCTGTCTTCTCCATTCATGGCCCCCAGAAGATCCAGGCTTATATCCTCCTGGCTTCCAGTCAAATGGAAAGAGAGCTTCTCTTTTTAATAATTTCTACAAACACCACATAATTGACTCATTGGCTAGGCTTAGGTCTTATGGCTCCTAAAAGTGGATTGTTATGATTGAAAGCTGCAAAACACTAATTAACCAGATCTGGTCCACCTGTTATCTCTAGAGATAAAGGGATCGGTCAACCATCACCATCTAGATCTAAGATTTAGAGGTTTGAGTGTAGTCACTCCCCAAAGGAAAAACTATTATATTATTACCAGTGTAGGTATGAATGGATGCTGAGAGAATAAAATCAACAGATTTATGCTAAAGTAGCTAATGGAGATGAGCGAGTAAAGCCTGGACACCGATCTACCAACTCCTATTATGACTGAGAATAATTCTCCCACACACCAGCCATGCCTTCCTCCCCTAGTGGGTTCTCTTCTCACACTGTCTCTACCCAGGCAGAATCAGAGATGGGAGAAGGAGAAGGCAAGGTGGCTGCTGAAATCTCCATTAGCCAAATACTCTGAACTCTTCAAAAGCTTTTATCCTATTCCAAAGGTTTTCAACTATTCCAGCTATTTTTCTTTCTTTTAACAGGTTTAAATAGGCCATCACGACTACTTCTCCAAGGACATGAATACTGTCGAAACAAACATAGCTCAACGTCTATCCTTCTAGTACTCTGATGGTTGACCATACTAACATCAAGAGGACTACCTGTGATGTAAATCCAGGTTATCTTTCTCACCTAGTTCCCCATTATTGAATTGGAAGTTTTGAAAAGTTCTAGAAAATCCCACGGATATCTTCCTTTCTTTCCTCTTCCCTTCCTCCCTCCCTCTCACTCTCTCTCCTTCGCTCCATTCCACAAAAATGGACCAAGATCCTATGTACCTATCTGCTGTATCCTAATGTACCTGAGGATACAACCATGAAGACATGAGTCAAAGTCTGACCTTGCAGAACTCACAGAGAATGGCATACACAAGTAAACAGATAGTTATAATACAGAGTGGTCACCACTAGCATAGAATTAGACATAAGGTAGCATGAGCATAAAGATAAAGACCCTTAATTCATACTGGAAGCGTCAGCAGATTGGTTGAATGTATTTCTATTACAGCAAGGTTCTCAGGACACATCTGCCTTCTCCTGATCCCCAGGAGTGCTTCAGGTAATATATGGGGCAGGAGATAAAAGATCTCAGCACATCCCTCAGACATTAAAGAGCAAAAATTCCTAGTTTGAGTCTATGAGCACTGGTTTTAGGGGGTGGGGATATTGCCTGAGGTCGTGTGCAAACTTCTTCATGTTTGTTCATTTTTTTCTGGGAGAGCATTTATAATTTTTACCAGGGCCTCAAGAGGACCATGATCAAAAGGATTTAAGAGTCACTACTCCAGAGAGAAAGGGGAAGAGAAAAAGAGACAGAGATGCAATCCCTGATGAAAGATTTCTAATGTTTGATGGGGAGCCAAGGAATGAGGGCGATTTCAGCTGCACTAGACTTGCATCATCTCACTTTCCCTGAAACCATTTCCAGCTAGAATTGAGATTTTAGAAAGTATACTAATAGATTCTTTTTTTCTTCTTTTTAAATTTTCCCTTTAATGGTGAAGAGCCCTATTGCATGTTGATTATATTAAATTAGCCACTGTCTGTCCCCCACTCCCATCCCCTCCCCAGGGAACGTTGAGCAATATCCTGATCAGGCCGCATGTGGATCTGGGCTGTGTCTGGCCTTCTTGTGAAGTAGATGGGGCTTGGCTCCAATGCCCTTCTTCTCTATTCTCCATCCTAGATCCTTCTCCTCGATACATGTGTCTCTACCCTCAGGGCCTATCCTGTGTTTCATTCTTCTTATTCATCTTCATCCTTACCAAATGATTAATTAGTAACTTAGGCATTGGTTGATAAAGGAAGGAACTCATGATTACATTTCAAGAGAAGATTGTCTAATAGATTTGGAAAGTTCTTCAGGAATCAAAGTATGGTTGCTGACTGCCTGAGAAACTGGTATTTCAAGGCATTAGAGACTCAAATCACACTACAAAACTGAGTGCTGATTCATGAGGGAAGTGTATACCCACTCATAGGTTGGTATCACGACAATGGGCAATGACTTTCTGAGAGTCACTGGGCCTCCCAACAACTGTCAAATAAGAGAATTGGACCAGATTCTCTCCAGGGTCCCCTTTAGCTTCAAAATATCAGATATTGAATGAGAATTACAAATAAACTCCCAATAAGCAGAAATGCCCAAATACAGAATGAGAGATACTTAATGCCCTACCATGGAGATATTGTTGCAGAGGCTAAAACAACCCCTTGTGAAGGATATTCTAGAAAGGATTTGGGGTGTGTGTGTGTGTGTGTGTGTGTGTGTATACACTCATTTTTTCATTCAACAAATGCTAAGAAAGCCCCATCTACCAGTTAGGCCCTGATGAGTTGGCATTCAAACATGATTCTGACAGTTTCTGCTTTAGTAAGTCTGCATTCTAGACTCACACATGACTACCGTGGTCAGATATGACTATAAGGAGAGATGGGCCCTGAGGTCAGCTATAAAGTATAAGCCCTACTAAAGGCATTCAAATGTTAAAAGTATACTCATTTTGTGGGTCAGATAAAATAGTTCTACAACATGTATTTAACATTGATCACAAAGTGGTGATTCATGGTCCAGAAAATAATAAAGATTTATTAAGTGCTTATCGTGTGCCAACATTGTTCTAGGTGCTTTATACATATTAAGTCACTTGTTTCTATAATTAAAGGCACTTGTATTAGGGGCAATTCTTACCTCCATCTTACAGATGAGAAAGCCAACGCACAAAAGAATGAAGTGAGGAGCCCAAGTTACCTGGCCAGCCAAAAATTCTAACTGTAGAACTGTTTTTGACACTTTACATTGCCTCTATAGATGATTTCTCTGATTCTGAACTTCCTGATTATATGAAATTGGTCTTATTTCATCAAACTAAAGAAACTGTGTTAGCGAGCAACTTTTATTTACTTGTTCTGTATGCAACCTGTTTCATACAGGTTACAGTGAAGAGAGTCAGGGTCCATTTTATACTTGAACCAGAATGACTTCTGACATTACATCTCATTTTTAAAAAATGGTCTTCTCAAAAGAAGGCAAGCCCGAAAAGATGCTAGTTTCAGATTGTATCCTTGCCTACTGAGTGGTCAAAGGCTGGGGTGGAACAGTGAACCAATAATCCTCTATTTTACATGTCAAAGGAACAAGTAAATTATTCACACTTTTATGTAACAAACTTGTAGCCTTGACCACAAAGCAGTAGAACTTAAAAAGTGGAGGAGCCTACTTAAGATTCTTTCCCTCTGCCCTGCTCCCCTGCTCCAGTTTTCTCTCTTTTTCTCTCTCTAAAAAAACAAAACAAAACAAAAAAAAAAACCAAAAAGTGTGGGGAGAGGTCTGATCATCAGGTATTACAGTTAGTTCTAGGTATGTCAATAGGATTTTCCAGAAAACAGTAGCCTTCTGGGGCACCTGGGTGACTCAGTCGGTTGAGCATCCTACTTCAGCTCAGGTCATGGTCTCACAGTTGACAAGTTCAAGCCCCACATTGGGCTCACTGCTGTCAGAATGGAGCCTGCCTTGGATCTTCTGTCCCTTTCTCTCTGATGCTGCCCCACTTGTGCTCTCTCCCTCTCAAAAATAAATAAACATTAAAAAAGAAAAGAAAAGAAAAGAGAACAAGAGAAAAGAAGAGAAGAGAAGAGAAAGGAAAAGAAAAGAAAAGAAAAGAAAAGAAAAGAAAAGAAGAGAAAAGAAAAAAGGAAAGGAAAGAAAAGAAAAGAAAAGAAAAGAAAAGAGAAGACTTCATGATCAAATGAGTGGAAAGTTTTGAGTTATAGGGAGTCAACCTACGTTTGCTACTTAAAGATTTGTCAGATTCCTTTCACTGGGAATCTTTTTTGCATTTCTTGGGCTAGGAATTTCTGCAGAGCAGATTTGGAAATCTGAGCCCGGTCTTCCCATCTAATTTTGCACATGTGGAACTGAGGAGCTTGGAGAAGATGAGTGAGCCACCCTCGGACTCACAACTGATAAATCATAGCCTGATTTAACGACAGTACTGAACAAAAGTCCATTGGATTTTATAATCCTTTTAGGCTAGAACTGAAAGAAATCTTAAAGAGTATCTAATTTAAGAAATTCATTTTGTTAGAGAAGAAATACTGCTCCAAAGAGGATAAGTTACTTGCCCAAAGTTGTACAGGCAGAGTCTGGATCACAGCTTAGGCTTTCTGCCTTCTCCTTGGAAGCAGACAAAACCAAAATGAATTTAATTATGCTAGCCAGAAGTGATTATTAACCAAGATTTTCCATGTACTGTGTAAAAGCTTCTGCTAAATGTTATAGGGCCTTTACATGGCAGACACTGAAATGTTGCTGTAGCCTCAGTAAGAAAGCAATTGAGAGTTGGCCAGGGATTTCACATCAGGATTATGTGAGGAGCTTTAAAAATAATACTGATGACCCTTGTGGGGCCACACTGGATGATCTAAATCTAGAATTTGGAGGTAGGATGGGGCCCTGATACCTGTACTTTTTAAAGTCCCCCAGATGATTCTAGTTTACATTGGGTGGAAAACCACTAACTTATAGCACAACTAGAGCAAAATGTGACCTGGAGTTAGGGAGAAGGAGGAGACATGGCAGCAAAGGCCTCAGGTAAGAGGATGCCCAGGTCACCCACAGAGAGGAGGCCATGGTGCCTATCTCCTCAGAATGCTCGCATGCACACACACACACACACACACACACACACACACACTCCTTTTATCTGTCTAGTCTATGTCTAGGAGAGGAGAAACACCTTGTGGGAAGACATGAATAAAGGGATCACTGACTAACCTTAGGCCTAGCTGAGTCTTGGTGGGGATTTGTGGGAAATCTTATCAGCATGACCCTCTGGTTTCCTTCTGAAACACACTATACTCTGAGCATCTATGCTCAGGATGTGGAAAGAACAGGTCTGAGAATCACTTAGAACTTTAGGTAGACAGGATTGACATAGAGGACTCTCACTAGCCACAAAACTAAGAGGTGACAGCAGGCAGTTGATAGAGTCCATGAAAATTGCTCTGGTGCCACCAATACAATGAACCAGTGATGACTCCCATGAGTAGATCCCACTGCAAGTGGGCACATGTTACTCCACTACCCAGGAAATGCTCCCTGGAATCAATTCCCTGCCCAGGACAGTGGTAGTCTACTATGTTCCTTAGATATCTTTGTTCCTTAGATTCTTTTCAACCCTCCTTTGCCATCCTTTGGAGATTTTTTTTTATGCCAGACAAATTTTGGACCTATAACCATTACTCCAATTATTTCTGTAATAATAACCTTCTTATATGTCATAAGACTGCCCAATCTGGCCATGACACAGCTGATTATGAACTGTGACTCAGTGGCCGACATTTCAAGACAACCTTTAGCCAGTTCCAGTAAAAAATCAGCAGCCAGAATTTTCTAGCAATTATTGTAATTTTTGTATTAAAAATCAAAATAGCAATAGTCAGATTTCTCTAATTGATTCTTGACTAACCACATGAGGATGGAGTCTCATTTGTAGGGGAACCAGCTTCTTGTCCTTCACCTCTGATCACAGCAAGTCTCAGAATGAAATGCTATCTGAAATTAAATTGTGGCTTTCTTGCTTTCTTTCTTTCTTTCTTTCTTTCTTTCTTCCTCTCATTCTTTCTTTCTTTTTATCTCCCATCCCTTTTTATTTAACTATCCCCCGCCCTAGCCGGAACCTGAGAGTTAGCATGTACAGTGTGCCTTCCAACTGAACTGCCTGGTCGTCTATGACTCAGCTATCCAGAGAGCCACAGCTGGCTTGGTGTGGATTTTAAAAGACTCCCCTCTCTCAACCTCACTCTCTCTCTCCACATACCCCTCCCTTACCCCCCAACCCCCTCTCCCTCTTCAGTTACACAGCGTGAATTAATAGCCAGTTCCTTCCAGTTGGCTGTGAGGAGCACAGAGGGAAACTTCTAGTTCTCTGGCTACAGGCTTGGTCTGAGGAAGCAGCTTATAAGGTCAGTGTCCCAAACCAAAGCAGACAGCAATACAAATAAACAGCCGTGGGGAGACAGACACGGAGTCAGGAAAATCCCCTACATGACTAGACTATCAGTTTCAGCAGTGCTGTGGCTGGGAATGTCAGGTTCAAGCCTGTGACACTGAGGCCAAAGTGTTTGCCTTGGAATAATTGGTGTTCTCAAGCCTATTTCTCCTTAGTGACCATATTTTGCTAAAGAAAGAAAAATCATGCATGTATGGGATGGGTGGGAGTCAGTTTCTGATAATTATAAAAATGGTGCATTTCCAGGATTTGAGTTAATTGAGGTAGAAGGACATTCTAAATTAGTAAAGAGCCTGAATTGTAGAAGTTCTCAAGAAACAAGTGCCAGTGGGGAGGGGTCCTACTGGTCGATGTTCTAAAAAAAGGATGGGTGTTCAAGATCCTAGATGTCATTTGAATCCTGGCTCCAAATGTGGTTTGTTGTGATAAATGTTACCAGAGGCAGATTTGTCATGAAACCAGTAAAGCTTGTATTTTGGGACACAGCTAAGGGGCACTCAAAATGTGTTTGTATGGTCATATTTTGTTGTAAAATTTGCAGAAGTAAATTATTTTGTATTCTTTTTCTTAAAGAAGGATCCTGACTTGTGTAAACTCTAGGCCCCTTAAAACCTGGATCTAGGGGCGCCTGGGTGGCGCAGTCGGTTAAGCGTCCGACTTCAGCCAGGTCACGATCTCGCGGTCCGGGAGTTCGAGCCCCGCGTCAGGCTCTGGGCTGATGGCTCGGAGCCTGGAGCCTGTTTCTGATTCTGTGTCTCCCTCTCTCTCTGCCCCTCCCCTGTTCATGCTCTGTCTCTCTCTGTCCCAAAAATAAATAAACGTTGAAAAAAAAATTAAAAAAAAAAAAAACCTGGATCTACCCCACTTCAGAAAGGTGTGGTTAGGGCTGGGGGTGATGGTGAAGGGGATTGCCTTTGGAGTTCACTCTTGTTCCTATTGATTCAGGAATAGAGGAGGAGGTACCCTGCTGGGAGGGTCCAGCTTGTCATTTTCATTGGTGATTTGGCTTCCTCTCTCTTCATCCAGGCCAGCTCCCTTGTACCCCTCAGAACAATTCAGTGTGTCCCTACAGACACTTCCTATACTCATGATCCTGACTTTAGAAGCAAATATGAGAGTTTGTATGCCTGGCATAAATAAGCATTCAATAGCACTAGCAGTAGTGGACAAATTTTGTGCATCCAGAGAGGTATCCCCTTTTATGAGTACCTCAGATCCTAAGCCACAACTGTCCACGGTGGGCATGTGCCTCAAGTCAGGCCTTTCAGAATCCTTCCTGGGTTATTTCAACTGGAACGGGGTAAAAAGGACCTATTTTTTCTCTTCCCAAGGCCGTAAAAGATATGAACCCATGACTAATGGCAGATGCATCTTCTGCCTTGCAGAAAATCTGGTCTGAGAATGAGTGGAGAGAAAGTCAACAGCCCTGCAGTCCCTGAGTTCATCCAGCCCCATATCATCTTCCTGTAGTTCATGAGCCAGTACATTTCTCCTTTCTTCTCAAGTAGGTTGCTGTCTCTTGCAACCCAAATTATTCTGGCTGATGCATCTTTTATCTGGAATTACCTTGTCATTGAAAGAATTTGTCAAGCTCATTGTTTCTCTTTCTCCTCATGGGCATACTCTCTGCAGAGTCATTCTCTAAAATGAAATTTTAATCACTTTTTAAAAAAAATTAATGTTTATTTATTATTGAGAAACAGAGAGAGAGAGAGAATGAGCATGGGAGGGGCAAAGAGAGGGAGAGACACAGAATATGAAGCAGGATCCAGGCTCTGAGCTCTCAGTACAGAGCCCCATGTGGGTCTCGAACTCACAAACCACTAGATGATGACCTGAGCTGAAGTCAGACGCCCAACCGACTGAGCCACCCAGGCACCCCAAATTTTAATCACTTTTATGAACACACCACACATGAATAGATTACTACACATCCTTGACACTTTCAACTCAACTACCATGTATTGAATACCTATTAGGTCCAGGACAACTGGCTTTCATCTGGACTAGGTGAACTACATGGAAATTGGCTATGCTTATACTGCAAAATAAACAAGCCATAACTTCTTCGTGCTCTTGTCGCTGAAAAGGAAAAGAAACTCTTGGGTTGATCAATGATGGCTGCAACTTCTGGAATATATTAAATGCCATGTAGCTGCTGGATTAATTATCTGAGAGCTTGAAGGACATTTTGACTATTATAAGAGTTAAAAAGAAATAGATGTGTTGGGTATAATGACTTTGCTCTCATTGAAATTACTCACAAGAGACAACTGTTCCCATTAGGGACACCTTGAGTTGGTGACTTCCTATATTAATAGTTGATGTGACTGGAGGGCATCAGTTTTTACTCAGCCTATGTAGGTGTGTACCACAACTCAAACTAATTTAGTCAACACTCAAATTAGTGCTGCCAAGAATTAGATTTTTCAATTAAACAGCTAAGAATGACTAGGGGCACCTGGGTGGCTCAGTCGGTTGGGTGTCCGACTTTGGCTCAGGTCATGTTCTCACGGTTCATGGTTCGAGCCCCGCGTCGGGCTCTGTGGTGACAGCTCAGAGCCTGGATCCTGCTTCAGATTCTGTGTATCCCTCTCTCTGGCCTTCCCTTGCTCATGCTCTGTCTCACTCTCTCTCTCAAAAATAAATAAACATTAAAAAAAAAAGAATGACTTGTAACTAGTTTACAAATAATGTTTATGGTTGATTTATTAAATGATACTATTGAGTTTGAAAATAGCCTTTTTCATAGGTAGGTTATATATATTTAACTTGAAACCCAATTTTCACAGAAAGTAGGAAAAAATGTATTTCATCTTAGTTCACTGCCCAAATTTTCACAAATTGCCTACTCAAAAGATCAAAATTACAGAGAGAGTGATAAATGGTAAATTACCTGAATAGAGTGTTGGGTTGGAAATCTGAAATCCTAAGTTCTTGTCTTAGTTCTGTCCATAAATTACTTCAATTACTCAGAGCTTCAGTTTCTTCATCTGTATAATGGTAGGATTGGACTACATAATAACTGTCATTTATTGTGCTATTACTATAAGCTAGACATTATACTAGGAGCTTCATGTACATTATTATACTGTCATTTATTTCTCCCATTAATTCTTTAATAGGTGATATTTTTAATCTCTAATTCTGCACACATAAATAAACTGAGATTCAGAGAGATAAAGAAATTTTCCTAAGACCACACAGAAAGTAGGAGGAGAATAAAGATTCAAACTGGATTAGACCAGGTTCCAGGTCAGAGCCTCACACATAACCATTATTTCATACTTCTCTCAAAGATTCTTTCATCTTTAAAGTACTTTTCTTCTATTTCTATGTAGCATCTATTTCAGGATGAACAAGGTTTCCTCTTTATCTTAATGTATTTAGACCAGATTGTGGCAGTTAATGTCCAGTTAATCCAATTGTAATAAAAAGTGATCTTGGACCTATTTATTCAATTATTACCAGCTCAGAACTAATTTTCAGCAAAATTAAGATCCACTAGTCAAGAAAACACAGATGGCACCTGATTCCACAACTTATTCTCCAGTTCATTCTGACCATATTACTTTTTCTTAGGCACAAACTCTGTTTAGAAGGCAAATTTTGTACTGAAAGAAAAATTAACTATTCTTGGCTTCTGTCAATTGAGTAAAATCCTCAGCCAAACACCTGTTTTTTTTTTTCCCCTGGTCTCCAATCCTTTGACTCCACCCCAGCCACCACAAACAACGTCTGACCATGTGGTCTGACTCTTGTTATGATGGTGGCAATTTTGATTCTACCCCAGTTCTTCCAAAAAGGAGGTTGAGATTCCAAGCAAATCTATCAACAAGCTCATATTTATCTCCTAGAGTGTTCTTAACTCCTTGAGGAGCTGAGGGTTGGAATTGCAAAGAAATGTAACATGTGGCCCATTGCCTTGTAGGGGCTGCAAATGGTGGGGGCACAAATGAAGCTGCTGGAGATAGAGAACAGTGTAGAATGAAGGGTAAATTATATGTTAGGAAGTCTTATCCGCCATGGTAGAAGTGAAAGCCGAAACCAATGGTCAAGGGCTGGGCTGGGGAAGAGGTATAGGCAAAACTTGGGTCTGTCAGAGAGAAGGGTCTTTCTACCTAAGAGGAGTGAGAGAGCCCTGGTGAAGGTGATAGATGTCCACTAAACTTATTTGGTAATCATTTCACAATATACACATATGTCAAGTCATTATGGTATACATCTTAAATTTATACAGTGTTGTGTATCAATTATGCTTCAGTTTCAATAAAACTGAAAGGAAAAACAAGCAAGTAAGACAACCACAATGACTAATAAAGAAGGGAATGAACATGATATGCTATAGCACTGTGAGGAGACTTTCTGTGCTGAGCAGACCTCTAATCAAAACCTCTAGGGGCGCCTGGGTGGCTCAGTTGGTTAAGCATCTGACTTCAGCTCAGGTCATGATCTCATGATTCGTGGGTTCGAGCCCCACATCAAGCTCTGTGCTGACCGCTCAGAGCCTGGGCCCTGCTTTGGATTCTGTGTCTCCCTCTCTCTCTGCTCTTCCCCGACTCACATTCTGTCTCTTTCTCTCAAAAATAAATAAACATTAAAAAAAAAAAAAAAACACCTGGGGCGCCTGGGTGGCGCAGTCGGTTAAGCGTCCGACTTCAGCCAGGTCACGATCTCGCGGTCCGTGAGTTAGAGCCCCGCGTCAGGCTCTGGGCTGATGGCTCGGAGCCTGGAGCCTGTTTCCGATTCTGTGTCTCCCTCTCTCTCTGCCCCTCCCCCGTTCATGCTCTGTCTCTCTCTGTCCCAAAAATAAAAATTAAAAAAAAAGTTGAAAAAAAAAAAAACACCTGTAGTTAAAAACTGGAAAATTCCATCAGAAAGTTTCATTGAGAACAGAAACCACTTTTTTTTTTTTTTGCTTATTACCCTGTACCTAAAACAATACTCAATACAGAGTAATTATTCAACTATTTATTTAATGAATAAACAAATTACTTATCTACTTTTTTTTTCATTTTAGAGAGAGAGAGAGCACAAGCAGGGGAGAGACAGAAAGAATCCTAAGCAGGCTCCATGCTTAATGTGGAGTCCAATGCAAGGCTTGATCCCATGACCCTGGGATCATGACGTGAGCTGAAATCAAGAGTTGGATGCTCAACTGACTAAGCCACCCAGGTGCCCCTTATCTACTTCCAATACCTAAATGCTATATTTGTTTTTTTAATTTTTAAAAATATTTTTACTTATATTTGACAAAGAGAGAGAGGGGCAGACAGAGCTTGAGCAGGGGAGGGGCAGAGAGACTGAGACAGAATCTGAAGCAAGCTCCAGGCTCTGAGCTGTCAGCACAGAGCCTGATGTGGGACTCAAACCCATGAGCAGTGAGATCATGACCTGAGCCGAAGTCAGAAGCTTAACCAACTGAGCCACCCAAGCGCCCCCCCACCAAGTGCTGTATTTCATGTAGTCCTGTGCCTCTCAAAGTATGGTCCCTAGACTAGCATCATTGACACCACATAGTACCTTGCTAGAAGTGAAAGTTCTCAGGCTCCACTCCAGACATGTTGAGCCAGACATTCTAGAGTTGGGGTCTAGCAGTCTGTGTTTTAACAAGCCCTCCAGGTGATCCTGATTCAGGCTAAAATTTGAGAACCACTGATATAGGCCAAAGCTTAATTATGGCAATTTTACTACTGCCTCTAAAACTCAAGATACTTCTTCTTCTCTTACCTTCTCTTCTCTTACTTGCTTTAGAATGGAGGGAAATGGGAATATTAAACCAGAACCAAAACCAAAAAATACAGTCAGGTAATATCTGAAACAGCACTGATAGTGAAATCTTTGTATTTTAAAGAACATAATTATCTATATTCAAATAAATAACACATATATTTATCCATTTATCCAGGCCGTTACTCAACTACCATGTGGAAGTGTCTCTGACAGGAAGAGGAAGCAGGACCTCCAACCTGGGTGAGGTAATGCTACTCAAAAATCAAATGATGAGGTCCCAGTTAAGATGGCTGCCTGACCCAAGTATTTCCCCTGCCTTCCAAAAGCCCAATTAAATGATTGCAAAAGAATAGCCCAGAAGAACAAAGAGAATGGGAAGAACACCAAGATAATACCAAAGATTTCAATTAATTTCTGAAAAACTGAAGAGGACAGAAGACTGTGGGACCTTCTTGGACCATCTCGAGTGTACTTGTATTCCTGTTAGTAAATCCCGGGGCAGATTTGTGAGGAGCTGGGCCTGAAAGTTTAGCAAGGCTCTCTCTATTCCATAAGTTAATAAGCCTCCTTCACAATATTTCATAGAATTAGAGAATTTGGAAGGGACATTAGAAATTGCATTTCTAAACTCTGCATTGAATTGGTGAAGAAAATGAGGCATAAGGAAAGTAGGAGACTGCCCTCAGTAACCCACTAGTAACTAGCAGACCTGAGATAATTAACCATGTATCTTTCCCAGTACACGTCCCACCATATTCCACTGCCTGTGTCAGATGGCCAGGATTGCCAAGGCATTCTATCACTTAGTCCCTTTTATCTTTCCAGTTACATGTACCTCTATCACACTATTGCATGAGGCATGGAAGAAAATACTGAGCCAGGGGTCAGAACACAAAAATGCCTCAGCTCTGTTCCTGATTAACTGTGTTGATTCATTCATCTGCTTTGTATTTGTGGGGGTATATGGTGTGTTAGGGAGTGGAGTGGACAAATGGAGATGGGGTTTTTAATGTATATTTTTAAGGTTTTCTTTTTAATTAAAAATTATATACAGGAATGTTATTCAGTTATGAAAAAGAGAATGAAATCCTGCCATTTGCAACAATATGGATGGACCTTGAGGGCATTATGCTAAGTGAAATGAGCCAGACAGAAAAAGATAAACACTGTATGATCTCACCTAAATGTGGAGTCTAAAACAAACAAACAAACAATGGAAAAATAAAACAACAAACAAACAAAAAAATCAAACTCATAAACACAGAGAACAGATTGGTGAGGGGGTGGGTGAAATGGGTTGAAGGGGGTCAAAAGGTACAAACTTCCAGTTACAAAATAAATAAGTTCTTGGAATGCAATGTACAGCATAGTGACTATATTGCATTGCATATTTGAAAGTTGCTAAGGGTAGATCTTAAAAATTCTCATCACACACAAAAAGCATTTGTAACTATGTGTGGTGATGGGTGTTAACTAAATGTATTGTGGTGATCATTTATATATATATATATATATATATATATATATATATATATCTCATTTATATATATCATATATATGATTTATATATACATTATATATATAAGGTCTAAGGTGAATACAATGTTATATGTTCATTAGATCTCAATAATAAATTAATTATTTAATGTATACTCATTACATTAAATGAGCTCTATCACAGTACCATGAATAAATTATTCTTTAATATTTGCAAATCCTTTGGGATTCATTTCTTTTTGTGCTTTGTTTAATACCCAGCTTAATAACCTTATGAATTTATCAAATAATTAGCATTTCTTTAATCCTTAAACAATCAATATTCCTTTCAATATTTGTACATACCTCAAAACTAAAAAAATTGAAAACATATGTAGCTATCAAGTTAAAATTTCCCAAATATTTAAATATTGATTGCTGATGCAAATACTTATAAACATTTGGTTAAAACTACAGTTCTACTGGGACACCTGGGTGGCTCAGTCAGGTAAGCATCTGACTCTTGATTTTGGCTCAGGTCATGATCTTACAGTTTGTGAGATCAAGCCCTATGTCAGGCTCTGTGCTGACAGTATGGAGCCCACTTGGGATTCTCTCTCTCTCTCTCTCTCTCTCTCTCTCAAAAGAAATAAATAAACATTTAAAAAACCCCACAATTCTGGGGCGCCTGGGTGGCTCAGTCAATTGAGTGTCCGACTTCGGGTCAGGTCATGATCTCATGGTCTGTGAGTTCAAGTCCCGCGTCGGGCTCTGTGCTGACAGCTCAGAGCCTGGAGCCTGTTTCAGATTCTGTGTCTCCCTCTCTCTCTGCCCCTCCCCTGCTCATGCTCTATCTCTGTCTCTCAAAAATGAATAAACATTTTTAAAAAACCCAAAATTCTACCACAATAAACTATCCTTAGCATTTAAACCCTTAAAAAGAAGACATGAATACTATTAAAAAGCTGATCTATACCTTGAAACAAAAACTAGTTACTGTAATGTTAATATCTTAGATTGAAATACCATTACGTTATTTGTATCACTTTCTAGGTTTGCCTTCCAAAAGTTACAGTAATTTTGTATTTTTATATCTCCACTGACCAAAGGAAAAGGACTCAGTTATGGTATCTGAATAATCAAAAAATTGACACTTGACCTGTTGGCAGCATCTAAGGGAGTTCTTATTCTCTGGTTTTTCAACCAAGTTTCTTTTTACAAATATGTTTCGCTTATTACATCATAGGAGTTTTAATTTTTGGTCTTTCATCTAGATTTAAGATTTTTAAACCTAGTGCCTTTCTGTAATGATTTCTTCTTTAATTGGGCATGCCTGGCAGAACCTCACTCATGGTCTTGCCATTTTGAGATACTGATTTAGCCTCTTAGCATTACTGAAAATGACTATAAACCTTACTTGAATATAAACCTTGTGTTTTATTATACCATCTAGAGCAAGCAGAACGCTGCAACCAGCCTACTATGCCATTCACCATGGCTACACATGAATCACAGGGGGACCAAGACAGAGCCCCCCCCCCACCCCGTACCCTGAATTGCTTGGAGACTCAGTGCTCAGGAGCCCAAGGGGAGGGCGGCCTCATACTGTGCCACGAATTAATGTGTCATTAGACAAATGTTACCCTTTCTACATGTGCCATGAAATGAAAAGTTTGGGAAGTACAGATTGGGACAATTCATCTCCAAAGAGAGAAGGGATTGAGTCTGCGTGGCCAATGTGCTTTTCTAGGACAAGAAGCTAATTCATCCTTAATTCATCTTGGCTAAGGGAAGCCCCTTTAAGTTGGCTCTTTTGTTCTTTGATCATCACCTCTGGCATTTTATAGAAGTTTGCACACTGTCTGGCTGCATGGACTGTCCCAGACCCATCCTGACTTTTCCCTGAACCCTAAGATATGAAATCAACTACCTTTCAAAGGATCTTGAAGTCCTTTAATGGAGGAAAGTAAGAGAGACTCAAATCTGAGCACTAACAATGCACAATGAGAAAGGGTGGTGAGAATACTAAGTAGAAGAACTGGATAATACAAGTGCATTTTTAAGGAAGGCATGAGTTTACATAGAACTTTGTATTTTGGTGTGGTGTGTTTCCATAAGCTACTTTTCCTACTCTATATGGTGTTATCTTCCACTGATACTCCCTTCTCCACTGACAATAGCAGCAACAACATTCTATGATCCCATTATCCACCCCCATCACCCAAAATTAGTACTTTGTTATAGGTCTTGTAGGCTTTTTTTTTAAGTCAGTATTTTCATCTTGAAAATAGGAAGGATTCTCCAATGTAACAGGTAGTTGAATGGATTAAATGAAATATTATTTTAAAAAAAACCCATGAAAATAAAAACTATTTTTATTAACTACCCCTACTATTGTACTCATAGATGTTTTTCTCAGGGTTCGTAGAACACATCTATATTTTCCCATTTCATCATCTTTGCTCATGATGTCCTCTGCCGCTATAATGCCCATTCTCAGTTAGTACCTGCTGAGACCAGGCCCAGCTCAAATGATGCGGCCTCTAGGAGTGTTCCAAGGCTTCCAGGAGAGATGAGTCCTTTCTTTTCTGTGCTTCAGGGGTGTGCCAATAATTCTGCTTTTTAAAATCACTGGATTAGGTGATTTGTGTACAACATCCATCTCATCTAATAAAACTTGTGGAGTTCAGAGATCATGTTTTATATACCAAGAGCTTCATGCAAAGCCTTGTGCAAAGTAAACAAGACATGTTTGCTGAATTAAATTGAATACTGCTGGTTGGGTTACATCACTGACTCATTTCCTATTATTGTACAATTAAACAGACCCAAAGAGCTATGGATGAGTAGGATGAATAATTATTTAAAACACTAGACTTACTCTGATAAGATTGCAGTTTCCTAGAACTGAACAAGTGTGGGTTTAAACTGCAGAACAGAATCACCTAAGAGACTTATTATAGCTGTAGACACTCAGGTTCTACCGAAAACTCAGTGAATGAGGATCTCTGGTGCTGGAGCCAAGCAATCTGCATTGTTGACATTTGCACAGCCACGTTTGAGAACCACCAGGTAAGAAAGCCAGGCCCTCATCTCATCCATCACAGAACGTTACTCAGTAGACCCTGGTCTACACACCTTCCAGTGGCCCTTTGCAAAGTCTTCAAACAAGGTGCTGCTGATATGAAGGTAGACGGATCTCCCAGCATGGGTACCAAGGTCTGTGTGACAAAGCCAGGAAGGAGGGCCTTTTGAATTTGTAATACTATCAGGGTGCCTGGGTGGCTCATTCAGTGAAGCAACCAACTCTTGACTTTTTTTAATATTTATTTTTTATTTTTTTTAACGTTTATTTATTTTTGAGACAGAGAGAGACAGAGCATGAATGGGGGAGGGGTAGAGAGAGAGGGAGACACAGAATCAGAAGCAGGCTCCAGGCTCTGAGCCATCAGTCCAGAGCCCCACGCTGGGCTTGAATTCACAGTTGGCGAGATCGTGACCTGAGCTGAACCTGAGCTTAACCAACTGAGCCACCCAGGCGCCCCAATATTTATTTATTTTTGAGAGAGAGAGACAGAGACAGAGACAGAGACAGAGAGCAAGTGAGGTAGGGGCAGAGAGAAAGGGAGACACAGAATGCAAAGCAGGCTCTAGGCTCTGAGCTGTTAGCACAGAGCCTGACGAACTCATAAACTGTGAGATCATGACCTGAGCTGAAGTCGGACTCTTAACCCATGGAACCACCCAGGTGCCCTGCGACAAACTCTTGATTTCTGCTAATGTCATGATCTTGCGGTTCGTGAGACTGAGCCCCATGTTGGGCTTTGCACTGACCACGGAGCCTACTTGGGATTTTCTCTCTCCCTCTCTTTCTGCCCCTCCCTTGCTCATGCTTGCTTGCACTCTCTCTCAAAATAAATACATAAACTTTTAAAAAAAAACAACCCACTGCAATGAATCGTAATATTATCTCATAGCTCCCAGTGGAGCAGCTCTGTCCATGTAACCGAGGAATACTAAAATGGATGTGTGATTTGGCCCCAGAGTAGGTAGATTTGATTCCCAGCATCATTATATGCTGACTGTGTAACCAAGGGCAGGTTGGTAAGTCTTTCTGAGTTTTTGTTTGGTTGTCTGTAAAATGGAAATGTGAGAACCTCCTTCGCTCTCAAGAATGTGATGAGGACTTTGTGAGAGGCAATGTCCTACGTAAAAATGTTTTATTAAATCTCAAGTTGGTCTTTATTATTATTTTCGATGTATGCACCAGTGTAAAAGGTTCACTTACAGAGAATTTATTTCACTTCTCCCAGCTTCTCCCTGCTGGTTAAGTGGCCCCAAGCACAGCTGCACCGCAGAAAAAATGATATCCACAGGGCACCTGGGACCTGCCCCCTGACTAGTCACAGTGCACATTAGGAGTAACTGCTTGGTCCCTCTGGTTTTCAGCCACAAAGAGAGTTAAGTTACCCATTTACATAGATGAGAATGATCCATGACCCAAGCCACGATCGTGTCTCTGCTGTCCACTAACATGGCCCTGCTTTAAAGGGTGTTGAGCTCTGCTGTTGTCACATGCCTGGCCCAATGTTCACTTCGATTCAGAAGTAGATATCAGGCCATCCAGATCAAAACAAGCACTTAAATTGGGGTAAAGGAAGTCACATCATCCCTGGAATTAGAACCAACCTCTTGTGATGTTTTGCCCTCTCCCTGTGGTGGGAAGCAGTTTTATTCCACTTAGTGGTCACCCCAGTTACTCCTTTCTGTAGGCCCAGAGCCCCCCAGCCCCTTACACAGTCTGTCAGCATTGAGCTGACTTGCTCAGCATTGAATTGAATGTGTACTTTTTATACAAAGGAAGATCTTGGTCTGAGATACATTGCACTGGTGAATGTGGTGGTTGTAACAATGCTTCTGTGTAGAACTCAAAGTTCCACATGCAGCTTAGATAGAACCTCTTATTTGGAAAGGTCTTTGGCAATCTAGCATTTTCCAAAATATGTTCCATTAAACACTAATTGTGTGAGAAACTCTTTAAAAGGGGGTAGGATCGCATTGTTAAACAATTTTAGAAAGCACTGCCCACCCCCTCAAGACCTGTTGAGGTCTCTATGCACAATGGCATGTTAAGGGCTCTGAGAAGTCCTGCAGTGGTCTCACTTGTTTTGTTGTTGGGGAACAAACATATTTGACATGACCTGGTAAATTTTGCTCTCTTATCTCAGCTTCCTAAAGCCTTACTGCAGTTATACCATTTATATGTACAGTAAGGAGACCACATCTTTTTAGGTGTTTGCCACTCATGGCCTGTGAAAATTTGGAGACTAAGTTAAGTGTGTGACTCGTGATTTCGGCTCAGGTCATGATCTCATGGTTCATGAGTTTGAGCCTGGAATAGGACTCTGAGCTGGCACTGTGGAGCCTGCTTGGGAGTTTCTCTCTCCCTCTCTCTCTCTGCCCCTCCTGCATCTCTCTCTCTCTCTCTCTCTGTCTCAAAATAAATAAATGAAGTTAAAAAAAACAACAACAAGGGATTGAGTGAGAAGCAGCCCTCTCACCCAAAACCCCATCCCCCTCTGCTGAGTTGTCATTCTCCATCACCAGCATGCACCACCAAAAATAACTGCTGCTTTTAATTTCTTGTTTAACCTTCCAGGCAATGTTTATGCATATCAATGCATGTATATATGCATATATATGTGTGTATACATATCAATGAATATATATAGTCATTCATATATATATATTCATATATATATAATGAGTGTGAATATATATATATACTTTTTAAAAGAAATAATAGCTTATTATACACACTTTTCAAAGAGCAAAAATTATTTATCATTATCCTAAATGGCATACAAATCACAAAATTGGATTCTGCTTTGAATCCTTAACTTGTTCATGTGGAGATAAGAAATGTGCTTATGGAGGGCACAGAAGTCTTGGGAATGGAAAACCAGAAACGTCTACATGGCAGGAGGCTCCATTAGGACTTGCAGTGTGTGTCAAGTTCATAAGCAAATCAAAATGCAAAGGCTCCTTCGATCTTGCTGCACGCAGATCTCTCCTGCATACTTTGTTGCTGATATGAAATATGCATCATTCAAATGCAAAAAAATAAAAAAGAGTTAAAATGCAGAAGGAGAATTGCCAAATGAAAAATGTAAGTATCATTAGAAGCCTAGCAAGTAGGAGGGCAGGGAGAGGGAAAGGGTAGCCACAGATGGCACATGGAGTGAAATATTCAGTAACAATTGTTACTTCTTTTTCAGTTTTAATCCACTGAGGCCAGGAGGTTTGTTTGTCTTATCATCAAGGCAGTATAACAGAATGGTTAAGAGGATTTAATGAGACTGTTTTCATGTCCTAGCAAGGCCGTTTACTTTCTGTGTGACCTTGGACAAGTTACCTAACCAGGCTGTGCCTTGATTTCATTAACTGTAAAATGGGCCACTAAGTACCTTCCTCACAGGACAGTTGTGAAGGTTATGGGTGATGGTACTTATAAAGAACTTAGCCTGGAGCTTGCCCCTGCTGAGGTAGTATTTGCTGAAGAGGTGATTTTTAAGAGGATTTCATTAGTAGGCGAACTATTTAGGCTGTATCCTTACCCCATCCAAGTTAACAATCCATTCACTTAAAAGTTTAGACTGAGAGCATTCTACCTAGTTTTTAGGTAGAATGGTAAGGTTTTTTTTTGTTTTTTGTTTTTTTTTTTACCTGCATACTCTGACTTTTTTGTTTTAGCGATTCTGGTGCTTTCCTTTTGCTACTGCCTTAGAAAGTTCCAATTTATCCAGCAATTTGGAGCCAGTTGCATGTTTGAATCACTGAAAGACCATTTGGGTTTCAATGAATGACGGAGTCAGATTCTCTCCCCATCAGTTTCTAGAAATGGATTAGTGGCCCAGTCCTCTCGCTAACTTGTAGGAATGGTTGAGAGAAAGATCCATTTCAGATATTATCCATGAACTCAACAGAAACTGTGCTAAATCCATGCTCTTTAAACAAAGTAGAAATGATACTTGGAAAGTACCATAGTCTGAAACCCAACTGTGTAATCAAAACCACATTGCTGATGTCAGCAGCTAGGGGCCCGTAGCCCATTGAAAGGCCTTGGGACTCCCGCATCCGCCTGTATTTATAAGGTTTTTGCTTTCTTGCCCTTGAAATGACACATCATCTTAAGAGTTTCATAGAGATTTCCAAATCAGAGAGGGCTGAGCCTATGTAGAGCAGATGCGAGAGCCATGGCATTAAAGTAGCCGTCACCCAACAAATGAGGAATTGAGTGACTTCAGAAACTATAAACCCACAAATTTATTTACAGCTAAGGGCTCCAGACAGTTCTCAGACAATGAAGCAGGTCAAAGTCTTTGGAACCCACCACAGTATAAGTGAAGGAGGGGGATTCTTTCACGTGTGGCCGGTGACATGATGGCTGCCAAACAGGTCCAGGAAGCCGGTAAGCAATGGATCACATTATTAAATGTAGGTGTACATGTCTCGTCGGGGCCCTCAAGATAAATAGTATGAAAAATAGTACTTAATATCTCTCTGGGTGATTCCACTGCGGAATCAGCTAAATGACACGAAAACTGTCATCTGTTATGGATGAGAATAATAAACTCACAGAGTAATTTTTATCCTGAACTCAGATCCCGTCTGCTTCCCCCTCCCCTCTCTTTCCACATGCTGTAATGGGATAAATGATGTTTTCAATCAGGGAGGGATGGGAGAAATTAAGAAGCTTCAGGAAAAGTAGATCCCGAATTTCCAAAAAGCTGTCTAGGTCAGTCCAGAGTCTAGTCAGAAAGTGTATTCATCCTGCCTGGATATTTCCACCGACAGCGGAAGCAAGGAGAGACAGCTGAAAATGATTACCCTCGTGACCCTTTCCCAGCGAGAACCTAACATTGAAGGTACTTGGAGACTCACAGCTTGTTGCCATTTTGTCTTTGTTTCTCTGGGTAAGCAGTCATGCTGAATGAATTTGTGATTCACTTAATAAACACTTGAGGGAATGATTTCTTGCTTCCCTGAGCCATGTTTTTTAATCTGGTCTACACCACCCTTCAAAATATGAAAGGAAAAAAAAAAAAGCCTTACAAAACCAAATGACTGTCTTTTCTCAACATGAGTGAAGAATGTTTTCATTCTGTTTGGGTTGTTACAGAAGAGAGCGTGCCAGGGTGGGTCGGGCACTAAACTAGGTGTCAGCCCTACCTGCCCGTGGTGGGGTGGAGAGAATTACTACATTTCAAGTGGCTTGACAAGTGTAAAAATTCTAGAAATGTAAAGGCATATTATTCTTTCCTGTTTGGTGAGCCCATCAGACTTCGTCATACTACTTGACTAGCTTCCCAAGAACACTACTGTATGGTTAAGAAAAATACACTTCCGTAACACCCTTAACTAGACTCTCTGAAGTGTTCGCCTTAGGTACGTGTTCTTTCTCGTTTGAGCCCATGTGATGTAACCATTGCAGAGTCTTTTTTTTTTTTTTTTTAATTTTTTTTTCCAACGTTTATTCATTTTTGGGACAGAGAGAGACAGAGCATGAACGGGGGAGGGGCAGAGAGAGAGGGAGACACAGAATCGGAAACAGGCTCCAGGCTCTGAGCCATCAGCCCAGAGCCTGACGCGGGGCTCGAACTCACGGACCACGAGATCGTGACCTGGCTGAAGTCGGACGCTTAACCGACTGCGCCACCCAGGTGCCCCATGCAGAGTCTTTTTTAAAAACGTAAACAGAGAACATATATTCTGCTTGCATTGAACCGAAGGATCTCCTTGGCCAGTCAGCTGCCTTCTTACACCCAGACAGATTTCAGCCAACCCGACCTGGCTGCTCTTCAGAGGGAATAATCAGATGGCCCAGATAACCAGCTTCACCTGAAGTTGTTCAGCTGTTTTGCATTGAGAGGCTTAGCTTTAAGCAAATCCTATGGCATAATACTTTTTAACATTTTATTAATACTTAACAGAAAAAATTAATTTCCGAGAACCTAGTTTTGGTTTACAGAGAGCTGCAGTATGCGAAGTCTTCCTGGGGCTCTGTACAGCACAACTTAACAGAGATCATTCTGTTGACAGAGCATCTTGTATGTAAAATGTACATGGGTTCAAGTTCAGAGTTGCTGGTTTCATGACATCACTGTCTCTATATTTATACACTTGTATACAACATTAATCCTGGAGTTAACCAGTTGTTCAAGGAGAGTGTCATATTGCCAAATAGCCAATGTGTCACTACATGTGACAGCTCCTGAACTTTCTGCCAGAAATTCAATACACACATCCCATACCTATTTCACTTAAGACAATGGAAAGGAAAGATGAGAATGTTCCAGCATCCTGAGGCTCCTATGTGAAGAAAGTATTTCTGACTGTGTCTGCAGCAAGGGATTTGTGGATGTAGGTTTCCCGCGCAGGGAAACCTGCTGGCTTGTGTCAGAGATTCCCGCGGCAATGCCGAGAGACAACATGCTGAACACACACTGCACACATGCTTTGAATGGCCACTGACGCTTAATGTAAACAATCACGGTAAAGTGATTTTAGTGTAGCAACTGCAAAATCGCGTTGCCGCTTAGACAGCTTTTGTGTTTGAAAGATACTTACATCATCTTCTAGAACTTGCCATGTTAGTCTTCGCTTTAACTTCTCATCTACTGCTAAGAACTCTTTGATCTTCCTTCCTTCTATCCAGGATCCTTCTTCTCCTGTTACAGCTTTTCTATGATTTTCCCTATTACGTACCTGTTAGCCCCACTGTGCGTTGAGCAAGCCTCCAGATTTCTGTACCGGTTGGTTGTAGAGTGTAGTAGTGGGGATAGTGGCAGGGCTGATAGTAAATAATAAGTAGTAAATTGTAGTAATAATAGTAGAACAATAGCTGCTGTAGTGAAAGTAGCTCGTTTTTACCTTCTTGGCAGCAATTTCTCCTTCTGAAGAAAATAGTTCTGCCATTTCCATTTTGAGATTTGATCTCCTCTACTCTGTCTACATGGATATGGGACCCAGGTGGATATAGAACATTCCATCCTCTGGCTCCAGTGACTGACTCATAACTGGACATGAGATCCAACCAGGCCAATGAAATCTCATTCCAGAGGGTTCTCTTGGTATCTCTTTCTCCAGTGGTTGCTCAGCTGGGAGGACACCTCAGTGCCCATTATGCCACCTCATGGGGGATAGTCTGTCTGAGAGTGAAAGCAATCAGAGGAATGCAGGGCCAAGTGATTTAGAACCCACGGTGAGGACCTTGAGCGAGCTCTGATGCTTCCAGATGCTTCACTCAGGCAGCCAGAGGGTGAATTGAGACACGTTGGAGCTTTAGAATCTTTGTTCAGCTCGTCTTGTCAGAGCCGACCACGGATGAAACGTAAGCCAGACAAAATTCAGCTTGCTTGGCCTTGGGGCTGATTAGATCCTGGGAGTGTCCACAGGGAGCAGGAATGAGGACAGTCAATTCCAAGGTTTCTGTGAAGAGACAACATGTATGTCAGGCTCTGTGTACTATAGTTCCTTAACACCTAGAAGGATTAGGGGCCTTCTGAAAAGGGTCTTGAGATAGGCCCACATGAGGTTGACTGGCGGGTGAGAGCATGAGGCAGTAGTTGACCCCAGAGTCCATTCCAGCCAGCATTTGTGGCTTATGATAGATTTGTCATGGTCTGGCCCAGGGCGAGGTGAAGTCATTGTGGTTGAAGGTAAAAAAAAGGATCCAAGTGTGTTCACTGTGCCTGGCTGGGCCTGTTTGCCCCTCGTCCACTCTTTATTCTCTGCCTTTCCCCTGCCCTGCCATGCTTCTGGGAGGGGGTGGGAGCCTGCCCCATGGCAGCCTTTCTGGGGCTCGTACGTTTGATGGCTTCTGTCTGGGTGCCTGGTGCAGCAATGGCAGGCATCAGTGACAGATCAGCGGGGACAAGGGCAAGCTGGAGGGTTTCTTCCTTCAGTCTCTGGCAGCGCTGGCCCTCCCCAATGGCTGGGGCCCTCACAAGACACACCCACCATAGTTCCCCTTTGGCCTCCTAACCCCAGGCCTTGGGCCCCTGCACATGTTGCCTTTGTGCCTCCAGTTTGGGGACTGGCAGGGGCTTCTGGCTCATGTTGTCCAGTCCTGGTGTCTCCGCTCCTCTGTCACCTGTGTAACCAATACCCTGTTGCCCATGTTTGTAATATTTCCTGTTTTCCTGGTTAGCCAAACATCCAAAATACAACCACTTCCTGAGGTCAGTTACCCTGCATTTCAGTACCTTCATGTAGTATGTGCTTAAAAATAAGTTGGTTGCTCAGTAGGTTGGTGTGGAATCTCTTGCCAACCGAACTCGTCCACTGTACCCTCTGTTTCACAGGACTGCTCAATGGAATCAGAGAGCCTGGCTTTCAGCCTCCCTTTAATGGACTGGCCAAGTCCCCTACTTCCTACTGAGTACTTTGCAGGCTGCTAGGAGCTGAGCAATAGGAATTGTTCCTGAAAACCTTTTCCGTCTTCTCAGTAATCATATTAAATATCTGATTTTGTGTGGGCTGGTCAGAGAAAACATACTTCCCTTTTCACTAAAGGCAAGGCATCTCAGCCTGACTCGTTGCTGCAATTGCTTTTTTTTTCTTTTTTCTTAATTTAAGAGACAAGTCTGACTTACCCTGAAGACAATGATTGTGGTTAATGGACTTAGCATATGCATTCCCATTAACGTAGCAAACTCAAGGAGTAGGTTTTCATCTGAGTGGAGGTGAATCATAGTATTTTTAAACCATGGTATTGAAAAACATCCATCATTAAGTAAACACCATTTCCTTTAACCCATTTCTTTCATGGTAAAGTCAACCTGCATTTTTGTTTGCCCCTGAAAGAGTCAGGAAATGTATCTTTAGCCACAGCTTATACATCTGCCTGCCCTTGCTCTCAGGGTGCCACATTTCCAATCTAAATCTTTCTTTTTGGTTTAGGTGAACAACCTCTGCCTCAGGAAGAAACCCAGAAGGTTCCACATGGGCAAATGGGGTCAATGGCACAGCTTACTGGAGCTGAGTGAGCCAACAGTTCTCACATTGGTGTAGTGTTTTGTTGGCTCGATCAGCTGCAACTGGGGTTGGCCAGAGTGGGAGAACTTTGGGAGTATCCACAGGAAGTAGATATTTCCTGACCAGCTCATCCCTCGCTAACTCTCCAGCATTTTCTTGTCTACAACTAAAACATTTTGCCTTGTGTGTTCCTGCCCAAGGCCTCTTGAGACAGTGGGCGGGATTTTTTTTTTCTTTCGTTTTTCAACTGGTGCCAAATGTGTCAGGAGTTAAGTCCATAATGCATAGATCTTGGCCCCAGATCTTTTAGGGATGTGGCCTGTTTCTGACACAGGCTTCCCAGTAACGAAATGTGTCTGAAAGTCTGACCCTTTAAGAATTCTTGGCTTGGTGCTGCTGTTGAAACGAAAACCCTGTTAAAGAGGAGACTGAGGAGACAAGCTTGACAATTTTTATCCTTCCTGTGTCCTAAGTAAGGATGAAAAGAGAGTAGAAGCCATGCAGACTGCATGTCCAAGGACAGGACTAACATGAGGTACCCTGAGTCCCTAGCTTTCACTTCTCCTCAGATTAGGTCCTCTAGGCAGGGCCACCACATCTGACCAAACAGGTCAACTTCAGGAAGCACCATTCTATGCATGTACAATGTGCCCAGCTGTGCATGGTGGCCCTACTGTGGGAAGACAGCTTCCTTGGTTTCCCTTGATACATAAAATGTCTTCTCTCTCTTAGCCCCAACTTTGTGTAAACTATTCCTGTTAGTCCTCAGTTTCTTTGCCTTAAAAAAAGAGGTGGTGAGTCCCTACCTCAGAAAGCTTTTATGAGACTGAATGAGCTAGCAAAAATGGGACTTACATTACTTGGGGAAAGTCTTCCCCAAAGACAATGTAGTATTATTTTCAAGTTGGCACTAACAAAATTACTCTTTGGGAATGAAAAATTTACCCATATGAGCTAAACTAACTTATTCCATGTGTTGGGATGACCACGAAAATTAATAAGGGCTAATGTGCCCCCAGGGTCCCCACGAAATGAGGCTGACCTCAAATCAACCATGCTTTGGAAAATTATGGATCATAAGTGGCCTTGAAATTATTATTACCCCTCTGTACGAATATGATTCTTGAGTTGAGGATTGTAACATTCATTATTCTTAGAGTCAGCCTCATTAGAAAATGCTGTAGGTTACATAGGAAGGTTGTCTTCAAGCACCAGATGGATTCAGAGAGAAGGGATGGAGTCGCAGCTCGAAGCAACTCATAAAACCAGTTCGAGTTTCCTGGCGGGGGGAGCAAGTGCGTTGGCTTTGGAGGGAAGAGTCTGGTAGCTCCGAAGCAGACAAGACGGACGTGAGAGATTGCACGGGCAGAGAAACAGTTTGGTGTGTTAGTGGGATCCACAGTCGATTGGAATGGAGATTGCACATTTGGGGAGTGAGAGAAAGGGATGGGTGGGGTGGAGTCATCACAAACCAGAGACCGCAGAGGGCTAAGAAAGCACCACAGGACCAGGCTTGGTGCTTGGACACATTGTATATGTACTTTCCGTGGCCATCCAACCAAGGATGTGGGGAAGAATCTGTTCCCTCAACCAGGTCACAACCTTAGAGAATCTCACTTTTTTTTTTCTTTTCTGCATGGCCTGGTGTTGCTGTTTGTATATAATTTCCCATGTGGGGACACACACTGCTTTGCCAAATAAACAGTCCCTTCCTAAGGGCTATTCAGACTGGAACCTCTTTTCAAAAATGCATTTGTCTCCCAGCAAGTAAAACAAATAGACCATCCTAAAACTGGCATCCTTCAAATTAGAAGCCAAAGCAAGTTGCTGTAATGTATCTGTCATTGATAACTCACACTGAAACCAAAGGTTTTTTTCTAATTTTTTTGAAATGCTTATTCATTTTTGAGAGACAGAGTGCAAGCGGGGGGAGGGGCAGAGAGAAGGGAGACACAGAATCCGAAGCAAGCTCCAGGCTCTGAGCTGTCAGCATAGAGCCCGACGTGGGGCTCTAACTCACAGACCGTGAGATCATGCTCTGAGCCGAAGTCAGGCACTTAACCGACTGAGCCACCCAGGCACTACCCACACCACCACCCCCAGCCCTTGTTTAAAAAAAGTTAAGTCCTTAAACTCTCTTTTCTTTTCAAGTGTAGTTGAACATTTAGTCAGAACACAGACCGCCCTGAGATGAGGGGAGAGGGTTGGTTTTCTGATGTAGCACCTGACTCAGGAGCTGGCCTTTGCAACCTTGGAAGCCATTGGGCATGGACTTCATTGTGACCTTGGGCCAGTTCTCAAATGGAGAGGCCATTGCATCTTTCCAAGGGAGACTCTCTTAAGGGTAGGTAATGTAAGGAGTACATGTTTCAG
The DNA here is from genome assembly GCF_014898765.1 of Herpailurus yagouaroundi. NCBI lineage: Eukaryota > Metazoa > Chordata > Mammalia > Carnivora > Felidae > Herpailurus > Herpailurus yagouaroundi. The sequence goes on from NW_024412404.1 coordinate 4,587,701, forward strand.
TCAAAACTTTGTTGTTGTAAGGAGAGGAAATTCAAGCAAGCTTAAATAAAGTTTGTAAAAATATTGAGATGCCATTGAGATGAATTTCAGCTTGTTCTCAAGGGAACTGAGCTTGGAACTGGAAGCCACCAGGGAGAAGGCATCTTCTCCGTCTCTCTGGAGCAGCACAGTCTGTCATCTACTTTCCTCTGAGCTTGCTTCATTCTCTTCTCTGCAGACATACTCAATTCTCATTATTCACATCAGGTATGTTCTCTAAAATCACACAATTACTGAATTAGTAAATGCTGAGCTAATTACTTACAGGGGAAATATGGGATTAGGTTCTTGCAAGCCTCTGGTCCCAACATTTTTTTTCTGACTGATCAATGCATATCCTTGTTTTATGTGTATTTCTGTTTTAAGGCACCTTATTGAGTGTATATTGTTGATTCATTAACACTGAACTTACAACCAACAGCACTGTATCACATGCCTGAAGGAATCTTGTCTAACACATGTATTTTTCACTGTAAGGAGCATCACAGGAGCATAGACAACACTTCAGGACTATGCTTGGGGGTCATTTTAAATAAGGAAATCACCAACAAAATCACAAAAATGTGGAAAACTTGGCACTAAATAAACTGAAAAGGGCACTTGTTTATAGCATAAGAGCTGAAACAAGAAGGTAGACTGTCAGCTTGGTCAGCCTCAGCTGGAAACATGGCATTGTTTTTGCCATGACTCAAAGTTTTTGCCACTTTGCTCGTGTCTGCAAGTGACTGCAAACGCACTGTGAGTACTGATTTGGGGTTATAAATACATTTGAGCAACTAAGGGAGTTCACAAATATGGAACAAGCAGATAATAGCGATCCACCATAGCTTCTCTTGACTCAAGGTTTATGCTTCCCTATAGCTTCGGTTTTGTCTGTGTCTTTCACACACACCCCCACCCCCACCAGCTCCAGCTCCAGGGATGGCCCATGTGGTCTTTCTGCTCAGCTCCCTGTGGCTAAATGTCACTTCAGGTGGTCATCCCAAATCCCGCGAGAAAGAATCTGTCTGGCGTAACCCACCTGTTGAATTGATTCTATTTGGATCAATCATCCACCTGTGGCCCAATCTACTGCAGTACCAGCAGAGGTAGTGGATGGGCATTAGGGAAAAGAAGGCAGATGATGCATAGACTCCTCCAAAGCCTGAATGAGAGGCCAGTTAAGCAGAAAAGAGAAGGTGGAGATTGCAGACAAAGAAACTAGTTTTCTGGTACAGTATAACCTCAAGAATACCAGGAAATGTCCCTTCCTATTTCTTTCCTTTCTGGATTTTCCCCAAATGCTTTCTGATGTCTACAATTTTCATCACAGGGTCAAAGATTAATGATTGTTCTTTCATGGCTGGAGATAGGTCTTAAAATACCAAAATGCATTGGAGATGTTGAGAAAAAGAATGTTGGGGCACCTGGGTAGCTCAGCAGTTAAGTGACCTACTCTTGAAAGTGGCTCAGGTCATGATCTCGTGGTTGTGAGATCAAGCTCCATGACAGGTTCCACTCTAAGCATGGAGCCTGCTTGGGATTCTCTCTCTCTCTCTCTCTCTCTCTCTCTCTCTCTCTCTCCCCCTCTCTTTCTCTCTGTCTGCCCTCTACTGCTCTCTCTCTCTTGCTCTCTCAAAATAAAGAAATAAACATTTAAAAAAAAAGAATGTTGGTTCCCACAAAGGTATAAATGGCTTCTGCTAAGTCATTCCTCTGAAATCAGGGAAATGCAGAGGACAGGAGAGAAAGCTGAATCACAGAGCAGAAAGTAGCACAGATAGGGGAACCAGGGAGCTCTCTGGAAAATGACATCTGGATCCCAATTTTACCTGGGCTGGTGTTTGCTTGCTTATTTTTCTTGTTTTGGTTTTGTGCCCCAAGCCCCCTAGACTGTGTCAGGGAGGAGGAGACTCCTGCAGCGTCTAGTGGCCCATCACTATCTCTGTGAGAAGCTCTGAATGAAACCCCAGAACAGTCGGGTCTGAACCCTTCTTTTTTAATCTCAAGCAGGCTCCACACTCAGTGTGGATCCAAACATGGGGCTCAATCTCACAACTGTAAGATCATGACCTGAGCCAAGATCAAGAGTCAAATGCTTAATGGACTGTGCCACCCAGGCGCCTTGGATCTGAACTCTTCTAAACATCATCAGCCAAACACTCTCTCAGCAGCAACAACACGCTCATATGTCCAGTTGTCATGGAGCTGGACAGAAACTCCACTAGCAAGACTTTGCCTCTTAACATGCAAATTAGCAGTCATCTCCCTCCTTTCATTCAAGCTTTCTCTTAGAATCTTACTCCAACTCAAGTGCATCAAAGTACTTTCTCTAAGCAAATACAAACACAAGTAAACCTAGTAACAGATATCTTCCCAAGATGCAAAAAAGTTACAATCCTCTCCATCTCATGAATCCAGAAAGCTGAAGAATGGGGAACAGCAAGATAGAGAAGTCTCTCTCATGGAGGCAAGGAGATAGTAGGTTAAAAGGACACAGATGAAAATGCACACTAATGGTTCTGGTTGAAAGAGAAGGCAGCCCATGGGGAAAGGAGGCGCTAGAAGTTCAGGGAGGTGGGGAGGAGACAAAGGGATGGAGACAGGAGGGTCTGGTGAATGACTCCTACTTACTGAGTTGATAAGGGGGGGGGGGGAATGTACCCTTTGGAAGGAAGAATGATATGGGAGAACCAGTGTCTAAGAAAATTTATTCCCAGAGAAGTGGGGAAGTCCAGTCTATGACTTAAAGAACTAGAGAGATTTAGAGGCCAGTACCACTGGGAATTAACCAAGGGCCTAAATCCAGTGCCTGACAAGAGTCCAGGCTGAGAATGGCTCATCACTTTATCCAAAGATCTCATAGAATTTTAGAGCTAGAACAGCCATGATAGGAAAAACTGTTTCCTGGTATCCGTTGGCATTTGGGATTGCTTCATGCAATCTAAGTGCCAGGACATTAATGTCAAAAAAGCATATGCCTTGTCCCTACAACACATCGTCTCCCCACCCCCAAACTCTTCCTCCCTATTTGCCTGATGTCATATCCTGGCATCTTGAAGGGGGGGGGGGGGGGGAGAAATTATATAACTGCCGGAAGTATTACAGAACATGAAACAATAAATAAGCTATGTAAATTGTTAAATATGAGTCATCATTCTCTTTGTTCTGCATCTTAATAACTGCATTTTTAAAATTATATATTTTTGCTTCATGATAGAAATCTAAAACAAAACAAAATTTAAAAAAACCTCTAAGTGCCCCCTCATGGAGAAACCTATTTTATCACATCACATCATGCCCGGGCAATTGCTACTGAAATAATAGCCAACATTTTTAAGAGTCTATCATGTCAGGCACTCAAAACCACCTACTTCTATACCTGTCTTAGATACGAGGAAACCAAAAATAGAGAGGTTAAGTGGATTCTCTATGGTTACTCAGTCACTAATTGTCAGAGCCAAGACTTGAACTTAGGGCCACTTGTATCCAAAGTCCACTTTCTTGCTCCTGTCCATCCATTACAATACACCATCTCCCTAGTCTCTTCTCAGGGCAGAAGTCTAAAGAGATCCAGCAAGCCTCAGGTTGGCCACCTGCTCCGCAACAGGCTGCTATCCTAGCCGACACTCTCATGTGACAAATGGGAACTTCCTGCTACACATCTACAGGTGTTATCAGTAATCTTTCTTCTGCTCATACCCTGATCTTTGAAGAATACATCTTTAAGCTCCTTAGTGCTATCTACTACCCACTCTTGATAAAATAGCAGCAGGGCCTAGCTAGGGAAGCCTGAAAAGGTATTTGTACTCATATTAACTATGTAAAAAAAAAAATCTATTCAGTTTTGGGGCAAAAAGAATTTAAGATACAGATGGCTAAATGGGCTGAGGCTAATCATGAAACTAAGGATTTAAAATTCTAGTGAGAGAAGTGGCTTCTGGACCCTCCAGTCCTCAACAGTGCAGTTTGAGTCTCTCCTCTCTCTCTAGAGATGAGTTAAGGTCTAGGGATAAATATTCTGTTTAAATCAGACCTGGGCCAGACCTGTAGAGATACAGTGACAAAAAAGCAAAGTCTGTACCCTTTAGGAGTTTACAGGTTAACTAGAGAAGGGAACCCAAGAATATAAAAGGTGAGCTCTGAATTTTAATTGATAGCAAATATCTTTATTAAAAAGACTGAATGATAAAATAATTTCAATAGATGTAGGTAAAACATTCAGTAAAAAAAAAAAAAAAAAAAAACTCTTGAGAAACCAGAATGAAAAGAAACCTTTAATCGATAGAAGGCATTTACCAAACCCATCAAAAACCATACTTAATTTTGAAATTTTTTAAACATCCTTATTTAGTTTAGGAATAAGATAAGAATATCTATTACCACATCTGTTATTCTACATTGAACTTGGCAGTCTTCACCAACACAAGAAAATAAGAAAAGAAGTAATTAAAAAAAGACATGACTTGAAGAGATTAACCTTCATTTGTAGCCTATTTGATAATTCAAAAAGCTGAAATAATCAATGCGCAAACTTTTATAAACAATAGAAGAGTTTAAGCAAGGTAGCTGAATACAAAAGCAAAGCAGAAAAATCTAATACTATCTGGCAATTGCATAGCACTTCATACATTTCAAAGCACCAGATATGTTTGCATTTTCAGAAGCTCCCCCAAATCCTGAGTTTGATTATATCATCATCATCATCATCATCATCATCATCATCAGTAGCAGCTGCATCGTTCCTATTTGAAAAAATGTGCAACTCAAAAACGGACACATAGACTAATGGAACAGAATAGAGAACCCAGAATTGGACCCACAAATGTATAACCAACTAATCTGACAAAGCAGGAAAGAATATCCAATGGAAAAAAGACAGTCTCTTTAACAAAAGGTGCTGGGAGAACTGGACAGCAACATGCAGAAGAATGAAACTAGACCACTTTCTTACACCATTAAAAAAAATAAACTCAAAATGGATAAAGGACCTGAATGTGAGACAGCAAACCATCAAAACCCTAGAGGCGGAAAAAATCTCTTTGACCTCATCTGTAGCAATTTCTTACTCAACACATCTCTAAAGGTGAGGAAATTAAAACCAAAAATGAACTATTGGGACCTCATCAAGATAAAAAGCTTCTGCACTGCAAAGGAAACAATCAACAAAACTAAAAGGCAACTGACGGAATGGGAAAAGATATTTGCAAATGACATATCGGATAAAGGGTTAGTATCCAAAATCTATAAAGAACTCACCAAACTCCACACCCAAAAAATAAATAATCCAGCGAAGAAATGAGCAAAAGACACGAATAGACACTTCTCCAAAGAAAACATCCAGATGGCCAACTGACACATGAAAAGATGCCCCACATCACTCATCATCAGGTAAATACAAATCAAAACCACAGTGAGATACCACGTCACATTAGTCAGAGTGGCTAAAATGAAGAAATCAGGAGACTATAGATGCTGGAGAGGATGTGAAGAAACGGGAACCCTCTTGCACTGTTGGTGGGAATGCAAACTGGTGTAGCCGCTCTGGAAGACAGTGTGGAGGTTCCTCAAAAAATTGAAAATAGAACTACCCTGTGACCCAGCAATAGTACTGCTAGGAATTTACCCAAGGGATACAGGAGTGCTGATGCATAGGGGCACATGTACCCCAATGTTTATAGCAGCATTTTCAACAATAGTCAACAATGTTTCAACAATGTTTATAGCAACATTTTCAACAATGGAAATAGCCTAAATGTTCATCAACTGAGGAATGGATAATGAAGATGTGGTTTATATATACAATGGAATACTACTTGGCAATGAGAAAGAATGAAATCTGGCCATTTGCAGCATCGTGAATGGGACTGGAGTGTATTATGCTAAGTGAAATAAGTCAGTCAGAGAAAGACAAATACCATATGTTTTCACTCATATGTGGATCTTGAGAAACTTAACAGAAGACCATGGGGTAATGGAAGGGGGGAAAAAAGTTACAGAAAGGGAGGAGGCAAACCATAAGACTCTTAAATACTGAGAACAAACTGAGTGTTGATGGGAGGTGGGGGAGAGGGGAAAGTTGGTGATGGGCATTGAGGAGGGCACTTGTTGGGATGAGCACTGGGTGTTGTCACATGGAAACCAATGTGACAATAAATTATATTTAAAAAAGAAAAAAAAAAGAATGTACAACTGAGGCAGACACTGCATTTTTTTCTTTTAAAAAATTAAGGTGTAATTTATACATGTTGATATTCATACTTGTTGCTATTACAGTTCTATGAGCTTTGACAAACATATAGTCATATGAGTCACCACAATCAAGATGTTGAACAGACCTGTCCCCAAAAAGATTCTCTGATGCTCCTCTGTAGTCAACCTCTTCCTACTCCCAGCCCCTGTTAATTGCTGATCTCTTTTCGGTCCTATAGTTCTGCCTTTCCTCCTGAACTAATTTCCTTCCTTTCCTTTCCTTTCCTTTCCTTTCCTTTCCTTTCCTTTCCTTTCCTTTCCTTTCACTCTAGCCTCATATAAGTGGAATCAGACAGTATGTACCCTTTTGCATCTGACTTCTTTTACTTAGCATAGTTAGTGCATTGGAGATTCTTCTATGTTATAGCAAGTAAGAGTAGTCAGTTCTCTTTATTGCTGAGTAGTACTCCATTGTGTGGACACCCCGCCCCCAGCCCCACCAAGAGTTTGTTAATCCATTCACCCATTGAAGGACATATGATTGTTTCCAATTTTTGGTGATTATGAACAAAGCCACACAAACAATTGTATACAGGGTTTGATGTGAATGTAACTTTTCATTCTTTTGTGTAAATACCTAGGAAGGGAGTGTTAGGCCAAACGGTAAGCATGTGTTTATCTTTATAAAAGACCACCAAACTGTTTTCCAAATTGGCCATACCATTTTTCATTCCCACCAATGATGTATGAAAGTTCCAGGTGCTCTGCATCCTTGTCAGCCCTGATATTGTCAAAACTTTTTAGACTTTACCCATTCCAGTAGGTGTGTAGTAGTATCTCACTGTGGTTTTAATTTCCATTTCCCTAATGATGAAAGATACTGAACATCTTTTCGGGTGCTTATTCGCCATATGTATACCTTGTTTGGTAAAGAAAGAAGAGATGGCTGAAAATGATCTGCTAAATGGTTTGCCTGTTTTTAAAAAGTGGGTTATTTTCTTATTGAGTTGTAAGAGTTCTTTACATATTCTGGATATAAGTCCTTTATTAGATATGTACTTTACAAATATTTCTTCCAGTTTGAAGCTTGTGTTTTCATTCTTTGGACAGTATCTTTGTAGAGCAGAAGCTATTGATTTTGACTGAGTTATATTTATCAATTTTCTTTTAGGGGTTGTGTTTTTGGCACTGTATTTAAGAAATTATTGTCTAATAATTTGTAGGTCACAAAGTTTTCTCCTCAGAGTTTATAGCTTGTTCCTGGTGAAACTAATGGTAAAAATTCAATTCTCTTGGCCTTCACCCATTATTCTGTTTCATCACATCATGATCCTACAAAGTAAGTTTGATGGATGGATTAAGGAATAAAAAAGAAAACTATAATGCTATATTTGAACATAGAGACAGAGCTATATCATTTAGCAGTTAATTTTTATCTAAACTTCCCATATATGTTGTTTTGCTTCAACAGTTGAAGTCAATTTCCTGAGACGAGGATCATGCTCTAAAATTACTACCCTGTCCAGCACTGTTGGCCCAATGGGAGATATCCAATTGGACCCAATAATGCAGCCAACTTCATTTGCTGACTGAAGGGAACATTCTGGACTCTTGTCATTCTGCTAACCCAGAGACCACATCAGTCTTTTTTTTCAGCTGGATTGGGTACTAGATGAGGAGGCTACTCTGTTCTCTGGGTATGTCCACTATCTGAGTGACAGCATAGGGGAGTCAGCATCTCTCAATAATACTAAACACTCAATAGCTACTTGCTCCAAATCAATCTATTCTTCACATCAAAAACCAAACAAACACAGATTTATGAAGAACTTGAGGAATTTGAGGCACTGGAAAGAAGTACAACAGAAATTCTGAGGAATCTGATAAATTAGCTAAGCCTGTTAGAAGCAAAAGGAGGTAAATAGGAGTTCCAACATAAGCATCATGGGAATAAATGGCCAAACGGAAAGCTCAATAGATTTTACCAAAAGTATTCTGGGATAAACTGCAACAACTTAGATAAGAAGTCAAAACACATTCTGAGTCTGATGACTAATTATCAGAACCATGGACATATGTTCTGAGGCTGACAAATCCTTCTGTGATGCAGTTGCTGAGAAAATGAACCCCAAAGTTACACTCGTTTAGTGCTCTTGGGTTGTTGCCATCTCACACAGCAATGAAGAGGTGAGTAAATATTACCTTCATGATCAGGTAGGAAAAGGAGACAGAAGGTAAATAGAGTAATAATGCTGTGTGAGGCAGGGGAGAGGGAGTGGGTAGGAGAAAACACTCAATCCTCTTGAGAAGCATAGTATGTCACAAAAACCAACCAGAGAAAACAGAATAGAGCAAACACCTCCTTTAAAAAAATAATAATAAACCTTGAGAGAAAAGAAGAATCAGGAAGGAAGCTTATTTAAAATGTTACTAACTGAGGGTTGATGGGGGGTGGGAGGGAGGGGAGGGTGGGTGATGGGTATTGAGGAGGGCACCTTTTGGGATGAGCACTGAGTGTTGTATGGAAACCAATTTGACAATAAACTTCATATATTGAAAAAAATGACTGTTGGGGAGCCTGGGTGGCTCAGTCGGTTAAGCATCCAACTTCAGCTCAGGTCACGATCTCACGGTCCGTGAGTTCGAGCCCCGCGTTGGGCTCTGGGCTGATGATGGCCCAGAGCCTGGAGCCTGCTTCCGATTCTGTGTCTCCCTCTCTCTCTGACCCTCCCCCGTTCATGCTCTGCCTCTCTCTGTCTCAAAAATAAATAAACGTTAAAAAAAATTAAAAAAAAAAAGAAAAGAAAAAAATGACTGTTACTATTTAAAATAACTTTAAATTTCATCAAGGTTTAGTATGGCTTCAAAAACGTTTGGAGGAACAGGCTATACTGAGAAAGGATTTCTAAATAGATACACATGTATAAGAGTAAAGACTTTGGTTTAAGTTTATATATTTTGAGAAAGAGTGTGTACATGAGAGCTAATAGGGGAGGGGTAGAGAGAAGGGGAGAGAATCCCAAGCAGGCTCCACACTGTCAGCTGGGAAGCCCCACATGGGGCTCAAACCCAGGAACTGAGAGATCATGACCTGAGCTGAAATCAAGAGTTAGACACTCAACCAATTGAGCCACCCAGGTGCCCCAAAAGAAAAGACTTTAAACGGACGTCTTCTAAAGTAATATTTAAATTATAATATTCTGTTGTTAAATAAAATTTGTTATGGTTTGCCATGTGTAAGTAAATGTTCAATCAAATGGAACTACAGCCATAATGTTAACACACCCAGGAAGGAAATGAGAACTATATATTCAGTTTTACGGGGGTTAATACTAGGATGAATTATATGGACATTGTTTCGGGGTTTTCTTGGTGGGTTTCTTTTGTTTGTTTTTTGGTTTTTGTTTTTTGTTTTTTTGGTTCAACCTAACTCTTAACCAGAATTTAATCCTAATAATCGGTTTTCTAGCACAGTATATTTCTTTCTCTTTTTTAAAAATTTATTTAATTTATTTTTTTAATTTACATTCAAGTTAGTTATCATATAGTACAACAATGATTTCAGGAGTAAATTCCTTAATGCCTCTTACCCATTTAGCCCATCTCCCCTCCCACAACCCCTCCAGTAACCCTCTGTTTGTTCTCCATATTTAAGAGTCTCTTATGTTTTGTCCCCCTCCCTGTTTTATATTATTTTTGCTTCCCTTCCCTTGTGTTCATCTGTTTTGTATCTTAAATTCTTCATATGAGTGAAGTCATATGATATTTGTCTTTCTCTGACTAATTTCACTTAGCATAATACCCTCTAGTTCCATCCATGTAGTTGCAAATGGCAAGATTTCATTCTTTTTGATTGCTGAATAATACTCCATTGTGTATATATACCACATCTTCTTTATCCATTCATCCATTGATGGACATTTGGGCTCTTTCCATACTTTGGCTATTGTTGGTAGTGCTGCTATAAACATTGGGGTGCATGTGTCCCTTTAAAACAGCATCCCTGTATCCCTTGGATAAATACCTAGTAGTGCAATTTCTGGGTCAGAGGGTAGTTCTATTTTTAATTTTTTGAGGAACCTCCATACTGTTTTCCAGAGCGGCTGCACCAGTTTGCATTCCTACCAGCAAAAGTGGGATCTTCTTTCTCTGCATCCTTGCCAACATCTGTTGTTGCCTGAGTTGTTAATGTTAGCCATTCTGACAGGTGTGAGGTGGTATCTCATTGTGGTTTTGATTTGTATTTCCCTGATGATGAGTGAAGTTGAGCATCTTTTCATGTATCTGTTACCCACCTGGATGTCTTCTTTGGAAATTGTCTATTCATGTCTTTTGTCCATTTCTTCACTGGATTATTTGTTTTTCGGGTGTGGAGTTTGGTGAGTTCTTTATAGATTTATGATTCTAACCCTTTATCTGATATGTCATTTGCAAATATCTTCTCCCATTCCGTCAGTTGCCTTTTAGTTTTGCTGATTGTTTCCTTCGCTGTGCAGAAACTTTTTATCTTGATGAGGTCTCAATAGTTCATTTTTGCTTTTGTTTTCTTGCCTCCAGAGACATGTTGAGTAAGACGTTGCTGCGGCTGAGGTCAAAGAGGTTTTTGCCTGCTTTCTTCTCAAGGATTTTGATGGCTGCCTGTCTTACATTTAGATCTTTCATCCATTTTGAGTTTATTTTTGTGTATGGTGTTAAGAAAGTGGTCCAGGTTCATTTTTCTGCATGTCGCTGTCCAGTTTTCCAACACCATTTGCTCAAGAGATTGTCTTTATTCCGTTGGATATTCTTTCCTGCTTTGTCAAAGGTTAGTCGGCCATACGTTTGTGGGTCCATTTCTGGGTTCTCTATTCTGTTCCATTGATCTGAGTGTCTGTTTTTGTGCTAGTGCCATACTGTCTTGATGATTACAGCTTTGTAATACATCTTGAAGTCCGGGATTAGGATGCCTCCTGCTTTGGTTTTCTTTCTCAAGATTGCTTTGGCTATTCGGGGTCTTTTCTGGTTCCATACAAATTTTAGGATCATTTGTTCTAGCTCTAGCACAGTATATTTCTAATTGATATTAATTTTCCTAACTGAAGCCTTTCCTGATGGGCCCAATCACAGACTGTGGCTCATGAATGACTCAGAGGGTTCCTTCCCTTCAGTCCAGTTGAGGGCTCCTTCTCTCCTCAACCATCTTCACCATCCACTTCAATTACTGACAGCAAAAAATATAGTCATGATGGAATGGATGGAGTTAGAACTTCACATAAGTGAGCTTTTTGGAAATATTTGTTTGTGTTACTTCCTTGATTCTAAAGAGACCAGGGTCTCATGTTTGAGCTGCCAAATGTTTTCAATTTGTTCAATAAGAACTCTCCTTTAGGGACAAAGAATAGAGATGTACATGTACCTTTTATATAAGCATAGGGCTATCTATTGCATTTATTTATTTATTTATTTATTTATTTATTTATTTATTCTATTGCCTTTAATTGACTCATTTGATAGAGATTTGAGCAACTGTCATATGCCCAGCACCGTAACTAACACTGGGGATTGCAAAGCTGTTGAATTTCCATGTAGGCGGGCAAACCAAATATACATCTACATGGGCTTAATTACATGACTTGAAACTTAATAATAAAGCAATCATGCATTTTTGAAGTCACATTGTAATAAAGATACTAATACCAAGAGACTTTTGCAGATAGTATTTTGAATTTAGGAGAAGAATAGCTCTGTGACTAGAGTAGACTAGAGAAAGAATTTTAGCAGAGTTTGAAGAAACAACTGCATTTAGAAAGGAAGAAACCAGATAGTCTAAGTAGGAGCTTCAGAATCAGTAAAAGCATGGTAGTAAGATAGTTAATGGGGATCATGAATAACAGTGTCTATGATTTGTCATGTACACAGTCAGATTTAATCCACTATGGGGCAGACAAGTGTAAAGGATGGATACATTTCCATTGTTAATGGAAAAACTCACAAATGCAGTGAGAAGCAAAGCTTCCTTTGTTCTTTTCCCTCCTCCTCTGTTCTCATCTCCTCACTCTCCCTGGACCCTGAGTGTGGGTGATTGGTACTGAAATCTCTCCACCGAGTTGGGAACCCCTCAGTATTTCTGGCAGTGATCCCAAGTTGAAAAGCACAAGCCACAACCAATGTTCATGTTTCTATAATTTTTAAAACTAAATTTTAAGCATTAAAAATGTTGTATTCATGATTGCTAACTCTTTCGGTAAGTTTAACTGTTAAAATAAAGGCAAACAATTAATAGTTTCAGAGAAGTCTCCAAAGAACGAAGCTGATCATCACGTCTCTATTCAACTCAGAAGTTATATCCACAGATAGTTAATGACTTCATAGGGAACGCCCCTTGGGGTGTTTGTATTTTAAGAGAAGTCATGGAGGACAGGCCAATGCTCTACCCCAAAAATGAATTTTTCATGGTAGAATTTTCAACCATCAGGCACATAAGTAAAAGAGATGGTTTAGGGCAGGGGACTCTTTGAAATACCACTATATTTCAGGTTACTTTTCTGCCCATAAGGGAGGTTATCGCTAGCAGTGATGATAAGAGAGAGATGGTGGCCTCTTCTTCCTTCTCACACTTAAAGAGCTAGGGCTGGAACCTCCATTGGACCCTGGACAAGTCTGGTGCCTACTGAGATAGAATTCAGAGACCCAGATGCCTCCAAGAGAAAAAAAATAATCTGGGCAGGTGAGAAAATTAGTCACAGTGTAAACATTGCTTCACAATGGCCAGGATCCATGAGTGGATTCTGGGATGACTAGGAAGCTTGAGGGTGGCCCATGCTTGGCCTTACTGCCGCCCACAGCAAGTGGCAATTTACTAATGTAAATTCACCTGGGCTTGGAGCAGGACTGTTTACACTGAGGCCAGGATCGGATGGGCTGCCCACATCATAGAGCAGAAGGTAAAGTGGGACTTTATCTGTTGCTCCAGAATTTTCCTAAACAGCAGGCACCCAGTACCCTCCTTATAGAGACAGCGGCCAAAACTTGGATATAGAACCAGCCTTCTTACAGGCAACCACGGTCAATTCCCTACCCCACCTGCAGCCCATTCCTCAGAGGCAGAGGCCAGGCAGGAGACAGAGAATGAACAAGAGGCTCAGGTCGGCCCTGCAAGAATCCAAATGACTCACAACCACAGCCCCGCAGGGAAATCCTCTTCGTGAGAGGCAGTTCCTTTGACCCCATTAGGATGGCTCAATAAACTGCTTACAGTCATAAAACCATCATTGCACGTATTATTACACCCATATCATATACCATCTAAATAACATCCCTGGAACGTTCGAGTGCAATTTCTGCTCAGAGCGGTATGCAGTGACCTCTTTAACCAAATCATTTAGGGAACTCTTGATCTCTTTCCCCTTAACAAACCTACCTTCCGTTCCTTCATTTTATACCATGGTATAAATGACTTTAAAAATTAATGCTTTGAGCAATCAAGAGAGGACTGCAAGGTTTCACCAGAGTCTTCTAGTCTCTGGAGCTCTAATTATAGGCTGTCACTGACTTCCTCATGGTCATTCCCAACCCTGAGGGCAGTCAGCAAGTCTGAGTAATGCCCGTCACAGCCACTGGGTGGCACTGGCAGGCCTGAGTTCTAGGCAAGAGGGAGGATGAAAGAAAGGAAGAGGCAGGAGAGAGTCAAGGTGGAGAGGGAAAGAAGAAAGGAAGAGAGATGAAAGAGAAGAGAGATAGAAAAGGAAGACTAGGTCACGGGCAACAACTGCCTTGTGTGGCCTCTGTAGGCACCCCTGACACTGAACAATGAGGCGAGCATGTTTTATCCATCTTTATATTCCCAATACCTAGCTTGACGCCCAGCATTCCGCTGATGCTCTGGGTCTGTCACCTTGTGGAATGAATGCTGCAGCACCCCACCCCCACCCCAAGAAAATGGTCCTTAAACAGGGAGGTTTAGGCAGTGTGTGTCTCAATGCTCTATCCTTTTGTTTTGGGATAACTCAGTTGAAAATGCAGAGTGGTGCCTCACTGTGGTTCTCAATCAGTGGTAAATCTTTGCCTTGTAAAGAAGCAAAGCAGGAATAACACACAGGTTAGATTATCCAGGAGTTGACCAACTTATGCTGTAAGAGACTGGATAGCAAATATTTTAGTCTTTGCAATCCATACAGTCTATGCCACAGCTACTCATCTCTGCCACAGTAGCATAAAAACAGCCACTGACCATTGTAAACAAATGGGTGTGACTGTGTGTCAATAAAACTTTATTTATGAAAACAGGCAGCAAGTTAGATTTGGACCGTGGTTTGCCAAACCTTCAGTGCTTTGGGTTCAAAGGTGATCTTTCTGGTTTCTCCAAACATGATGTTACATCCTCATTGATCCAACACCACTCTTTTTAGCACATAAGTATCCAATGGTCTCTCTCTGAATCTGTGTTGACCACATGATCTTAGACTATAAACACTTTGGAATCTAAGAGTCCATATAGGGGTGCCTGGGTGACTCAGTTGGTTAAGCAACCAACTTCGGCTCAGGTCATGATCTCATGGGTCCTGGGTTCGATCCCCATGTTGGTCTCTGTGCTGACAGCTCAGAGCCTGGAGCCTGCTTCAGATTCTGTGTCTCCCTCTCTCTCTGTCCCTCCCCCACTATTCTCTCTCTCTCCCTCCCTCTCTCTCTCTCTCAAATATAAATAAACATTTAAAAAGGTAAAAAAAGAAAATGAGTCCGCATAACCAACTTTGATGTGCTGTTAAGTGTTCCTGTCTTCCTTAGCTTTGAAATTCTCATGACACATAGTTTCTGAAGATTCCACAAAGGCATAGATAGAGTTATGTGATTGGTGTCAAACTGCAAAATTTAGTCTTGGGGAATTATACTGCTCTGGCTACAGTGGACCAAATTCAACCAGCTTGAGAAAGGCCAGTCCCAGCTCAAACTGTGAAGTAACTAAAGTTTGTCTTTAGAAAGACAAACTTCTAGACACACACTCCCTACCCCTCCTCGTCCAGTATTCAGTATCCTCACTCATTCTCCCTGCTCTCACTCCCATCAGGAACTTGATTCTTCACTTAGCTAAAGTAAAAGTAACTAATAACAGATTAAACCACTTCCCATTGAGGGAATTTACATTTTAATATGGTTGAGAGCATTTGGATAAAGGGACATAGTACTAATGATGGGATATTATACCTCCTGGTGATGATTTTTATTTGAAAGTGGATTCCACTTTGATCATGGTCAGTGGAAAAATCCAGGAGAAATACTGAGTAGGGTCACTGCATATAGCTCTGTGGCTTTACAGAATTCCATGCATTGGGATGTGAATGACATCTTTTGGAGTTGTGCAATCCAGTGGTGGTGGCCCAGGTAGTGGGTGCTCTGATGTGTGTGTGTGTGCGTGTGTGTATGTGTGTGTGTGTGTGTGTGTAGCAGTGCCTAAGAAAGAGGCCAAGTTCCCTAAGGAACTCACACTGAAGTGCGAGTTTGTAATTTTGAGTTTTCCTCCTTGGGAAATGAAGGAAATTGACACGAGTGAGATTTTTTTTTTAATTTTTTTTTTCAACGTTTATTTATTTTTTGGGACAGAGAGAGACAGAGCATGAACGGGGGAGGGGCAGAGAGAGAGAGAGACACAGAATCGGAAACAGGCTCCAGGCTCTGAGCCATCAGCCCAAAGCCTGATGCGGGGCTCGAACCCACGGGCCGCGAGATCGTGACCTGGCTGAAGTCGGACGCTTAACCGACTGCGCCACCCAGGCGCCCCACGAGTGAGATTTTTTACATGCCAAATGAAATCAAGCACTCTGGACCAGATGAAAGTGTATTTCCTTCCCAAGAAAGAGCTTTACGCAGGTATTTCAAAATCTCTTCTTACTCCAGGCACTGCAGCAGAAATCTGTTCCTTGAAGATTTGGGCCAGCTTCATGCTGGTGCAGTCACACAGCCCTGTGGTTATATTTCTCACTGCTCCTCTGATGGCAGGTGGAAGCTGCTCCACACTTAAACATGGGTAACATGGAAACATGGAGCTCTTTTACCAACAGGGGATGGGGTTCAGTGGATAAATGCTTCCTCCTTTCTTCCCCATGCAGATGGTTCTGAGACCACATTCTTCAAAGTTCTTCAAACGGCCCTGGAAGGATCGAGCACCAGTCGCCCACAGCAGGGACCAGCTTCCAAAAGAATCCTCGCATTGACTCTCCTCTTTCCTCATTCACTCTCCTTGTCCCTCACTGCTCCCTGAGATCACATGACAAATAAGTCACCTGCATAAAGGCCTTTACCTGAGGCTCTGCTTTGGGGAAAGCCCAAGCTAAGACCCTGTGCTTGTTCATTTGTCATGAGAAACACTGTTGTCAGACACAAACTGCTGTGGGTTATCCAGAGGCAAAATTGCATGTTAGTAAAAACACCTAACTCTTATTTTTTTAATGTTTATTTATTTATTTATTTATTTATTTATTTATTGTGTGGGGGTGGGGGGAGAGAGAGAACATGCATGAGGGAGCCAAATGGGGCAGAGAGAGAGGGAGAGAATCCCTCATGAGGAGAGAGATCATGACCTGAGCTGAAACCAAGAGTTGGATGCTTGACCAACGGAGCCACACAGGTGCCCCATCTTACTCTCGAATAGTAGACTTCAGAGCACTTTGATGCAAAGCACTTTTCTACATAGGATCTCAAAGACAAAGCTTATCTGTGGTGCCCTTTCCCTTCCCTTCCCACTGCTTACTCTCCAGTGTCAGTGTCTTCTACTGCCCCCATCTCTCTGAAAGTCCCAGTTCTGGACATAAACAGTGTCCACACTGCTCAATAGCTGCCTCTAGCTGGAACTGAGGAGCTACAAGGGGTGTGGCTCTGGGCCAGAAGTGGCCATGGACTGGTTACTCATGGTCCCAAGGCAACATCTGTCTCAAGGGTAGCCCATGTGTTGGCTTATTGTGGCTCATCAGGTGGTCCATTAGGGGCCCAGGTGAGAAAGATTCTACTCAACTAGACTGATGTACTGACTGCTAGCTAGGGCAAGCAGTCTGGCTTACTTAAAATTTGGACATGAAAATATATCAAAGATCAGCTAGTTTATGATGACAGTGGAGGAGAACAGATGTGCGGAGAGAAGCTCAACATGAGAAGATATTGCAGACCAGGAGCCGGTGATCCTGAGGTGTTCCCTAGAGCAGCATCAAGCTCTGAACAGCTTTGAAATTCCTTATAATATCAGCTACCTAGTAGTCCCTCTCTTTTTTAAGTGGGCCTAAGCAGAAAAAAAACCTTTTGAGCAGAAAAACCTGGGGGACCTGGTGCCCCAAACCCTTACTTTCTCCCTTTAAGATACTATTTTCCTCCAGGCTAGTGATAAACAATGGTATCTAACTGGTATCATCTCTCTATTGACAGGAACTCTCTAGAGGTAGGGCTTCACCTCAAAGGGGTGATACCAAAGCACTGAGGTGGGCCAGCAAGTGAGAGATTTGGGGGAAGTGAGGAGAGTTTCGGTGCCCCTTGAATGACCCTTTGCAAGCAGCTGCTCAGACTGTCTGTTTGCATCTCCAGCATCATGGCAGGAATTCCGTCCTGGAGAAAATGACAGGGATCTCTTCACATCTGGCAATTCTTCCACTTTGGAATGTACATTCCACAGAAGGCTGAACTTGTGGCTTCTCAGCAGTCCCGCCAGTGACTAATGCCCATGGTATAGAGTCTACATCCCAACCAGGTTTCAAACATGCTGCCCCAGGTTTGCTATAAATCATTGATCTATCCCATAAGCTCCAATCTTTGGTAAGTAATTTCAAACTAAACTCAAACTAGTGGGCATTAAAATAAACATGCACTTGGATTCAAACGATAGGATTCTCACTGGCTGAAGAAATCTTAATGATTTGTGGAGACACAGACATACTATGTGTCTAAAGCTGTCTAGATGCAATCTCCTACATCAAAAATCATTTGAAATATACTAAAAATCTTTGAAATCATTACAGAGTTTTATTTTACTGTCAAAATGTATACAAAGGAGAAAAAATACAGTTTTACATGGATCCCACAATAGCAGTATTCCTTTTGGAAGAAGTATGGCAATTCAGAAGTAACATTTTGCCCCTGCTATAGTACATATCAGCAATTTAAAGATTCACATTTACTTAGAATTTTACATCTCTGAAACTAGAGTCCATCGTTTTCAGTTGATGGCATTGGATATTTTAATTGAAAGCATTTGTTCTTTCCTAGCGTATGTTAAAAATGGTGCATTTTAGGGGCGCCTGGGTGGCGCAGTCGGTTGGGCGTCCGACTTCAGCCAGGTCACGATCTCGCGGTCCGGGAGTTCGAGCCCCGTGTCAGGCTTTGGGCTGATGGCTCAGAGCCTGGAGCCTGTTTCCGATTCTGTGTCTCCCTCTCTCTCTGCCCCTCCCCCGTTCATGCTCTGTCTCTCTCTGTCCCAAAAATAAATAAACGTTGAAAAAAAAATGGTGCATTTTATAATTAATGGCACAGTGATACACAGTGATAGTGATGTAAATGTTACTCAAAATGGAAAATTTAAGACTTCTTATATTATATTAGATGAACACAAGCTGACTGTAAGCCCTATAGCTTTCAGTATTATATTGAAGAAATTTATGGCAAATATGGCTTTAAAATGCAATTTATTGCAACTCACATATTATTAGGTAAGATTATAAGCTCCAAATATTTAGACTGCACCTCCAATTTCCACCTTGCTCAAACCTAATTTTGTGTCAATATCAATAATTAAAAAACAGCCATTTTTCCAGAAGCTCAAGGTATGGGGCAAGACATTGTGCCTCACAAGTATGATAGATTTAGCTTACTGATAGGATGAAAATTTTCCTCTATCATAGTGTTGTATCTTAAAATTTAACACTAGAAGGGTGCCTGGGTGGCTCAGTTGGTTGTGTCCAACTTCAGCTCAGGTGATGATCTCACAGTTAATGAGTTCGAGCCCTGCGTCTGGCTCTGTGCTGACAGCTCAGAGCCTGAAACCTGCTTCAGATTCTGTGACTCCCTCTCTCTCTGCCCCTCCCCTGCTCACGTTCTGTCTCTCTCACTCTCTCTCAAAAATAAATAAACATTAAAAAAAGTTAACACTAGAGTACTGGCATATGGATGGACATATAAATCAATGGATCAGAATTGATAATTGAGAAACCAGTCTTTACATTTTTAGTCAATTGATTTTCAACAAAAAGGTCAAGGCAATTAAATGGGGGAAAGAACTATGTTTTCAACAAATGGTGCCAGGACAACTGAATAACATGCACAAAAATGAATTTGAACCCTGATTTCACACCATATAAAAATTTGTTCAAAATGGATTATATACCTAAATGTAAGAGCAAAATGACAAAAATTTTAGAAGAAATAAGAGGAGAAAAATATTTGTGATCTTGTTAGACAATAAGTTTTTAAATATGACACCAAAAGCATGATTCATAAAAGAAAAAAATGGTAAGTTGGACTTCATCAAATTGAAAATATTTGTGCTTCAAAAGACACTATTGAGAAAATGGAGGGGCACCTGGTGGCTCAGTTAAATGTCCAACTTCAGCTCAGGTCATGATCTTGCAGTTTGCGAGTTCAAGTCCCACAATAGGCTCTGTGCTGACAGCTTGCAGCCTAGAGCCTGCTTCAGAATCTGTGTCTCCCTCTCTCTCTGGACCTCCCCAATTCACCCTCTGTCTCTTTCTCTCAGAAATAAAAAAACATTAACAAAAAAAAACTTTTTAAAGAAAATGGAAAAGACAATCCACAGAGGGGAGAAAACATTTGCAAATCACATAACTGATAAGGGACTTATATCCAGAATATATAAAGAACTTTTACAATTCAATAAGAAGGCAAACAACCTAAATCATAAATAGACAAAAGATTTGAGTAGCCATTTCACCAAAGAAAATATATGTACAGCAAGCAAGTAAATGAGAAGATACTCAACATATTTAGGCATTTAGGAAGTGAAAGTTAAAACTACAATGAGATACAACTACACACGCATTAAAATAGGTTAAAGAAAATCCCTGGTAAGTGTGCAGAACAATTGGAACTGTCATACATTTCTGGTACAGCCTATTTGGAAAACAGTTCAGCAGTTTTATTATAAAGTTAAACAGACCCTTACCATTCAACCTAACAACCTTACTCTTATACATTTACCCCAAAGAAATGAAAACTTATGTTCACACAAAACCTGTACACAAATGTTTATAGTGGCATTGTTCATAATAACCAAAACCAGGAAAAACTCAAATGTTATTTAACTGGTAAGTGGATAAATGAATTCTGGTGTATCACACAATGGAATACTAGCCAGTAATAAAAAAGGAGAACTAATTATTACAACATTGATGAACCCCCCAAACATTATGCTAACTAAAAGAAACCAGGTACAAAAAGTTATATATTGTACAAATCCATGAATATGAAAGTTTCAGAAAACACAATCTCACAGGTACAGAAAGTAGATTAGTGATTGCCAGGGGCTGGGGAAGAATGGAGGAAGTTCATTTCAAATAGAAAGGAAGGACATTTTCTTGGTGACAGACATGTTGTAAAACTGGATTGTGTTGTGGAGTTGGTTGAACTCTTCAAATTTACCAAAAAGTCATTTAATGTACACTTAAAATGGATGAATTTTATGGATATTTCATATAAATGGAATACAATTATAACTCAATAAGGCTGGTTTTTTCTTTTTAAATTAACACTGGAATTATCACGAAAGCTTTTCACCTTGACATCCTGCCAAGTTAGACAAACAACTAATGGTTATATGGTTGTTGTTGTTGTTGTTTTCTCTTATGAGCTATACAACACTTGTTGATAAGATTATTGATATGGTCATATAACATTATTAATACTAACTTTGGAGGTACAAAACACTTAGGTTCTAAAACTTTTTTTATAAATCATCAAATAACTATAGCATAACATTGGTGAGGATAGATGCCAATGGCACAAGCTTGAAAGAATTATATGAATGACACATCTGAAGTCTTCTAGTTGATGTGGAAGTTGATATTATAAAATACTGAAATGTTTTCATATTTATACACTACCACTAGAGACACTGAAATCATTCTGTAATTTTTATCCAATGGCTTTGTAGACAAATTTGATTATGTTTGAATATATGATTTCTGAGATTAATGTCTGTCCTTGAAGGATACCAATAGTATTTCATCTTGTATAAAGTCAACTTTACCAGTTAAAAATAAGTGGGTTTTTTTTGTTTTTTGGGGTTTTTTTTTTGTTTTTTTGTTTTTTTGAAGCACATGGGTGGCTCAGTTGTTTAAGCTTCCGACTCTTGATTTTGGCTCAGGTCATGATCCCAGGGTCATGGAATCAAGCCCCACGTCAGCCTCTGCACTGGGAATGAAGCCTGCTTAAAGATTTTTTCTTTCTCCCTCTGCCCCTCCCCTGCTCTCTCTCACCCTCTCACTTGCTCTCTCTCTTTCTCTCTCTCTCTCTCAAAAAAATAAGTGGTTCTTAAGAAATTTCATAGATCATGAGTCATAATTTTCATATTTGTTTTATTGGTTAGGGCAAGCTAAGTGTTGTAACGAACAACCTCCAGATCTCAGTGGCTAAAGACAATGAAAGTGTATTTCTCACCCATGGTCATAGTTCAGTGAGGGTCACCAAACTTTGACTTCCATCCAGTCATTCAGGGATGCAGGTTTCAACCCTGTTGAGGTTCTATCATCTTCCATTTCCTTGGGGAAATTGTAAAGTTTTTATTGGGAAGATTTAACTTTTTATTAGCCAGGCCTGGAAGTGGTGCATATCAATCCGGTTCACATTCCACTGGATGGAAGCCAGTAGTGTGGCCACATCTAGCTGCAAAGGACTCTGGAAAAAATAATTTAGTTGTATGGCCAGGAGGAAAAAGAGAAATCAGATATGGGTGGGCAGTGGCATCTCTGCCTTATGGATTCTTGTTATACAATATTACTATTGATTTTTTTAAAAATACCTTTTTTGGGATATAATTAACATACCATGAAATTCATCATTTTTGAGAGTGTAATTCAATGGTTTTTAGTATATTCACAAAACTGTACAATCATCACTACTATCTAATTTCGGAGCTCCCAGAAGAAACCCCAATACCCATTTGTAGTCATTCTCTACTGCCCTCTGCCCTGGTCCCTGGCAACCACTGAATACTTTGTTTCCATGATCTAACTGTTCCAGACATTTCATATAAATGGGATCACACAACATAAGTCCTTTTATTTTTTTATTTTTTTAAGTTTATTTATTTTGAGAGAGAGAAAGAGCTCAGGTACGCAAGCTGGAGAGGGGCAAAGAGAGAGAGAGAGAATCCTAAGCAGGCTCTGCACTGTCTGCACAGAGCCCAACATGGAGCTCCAACTTACCAACCATGAGATCATGACCTGAGCTGAAATCAGAAGTTGCATGCTTAACCAACTGAGCCACTCAGGTGTCCCCATATATGGCCTTTTATAATTGGCTTCTCAGTACAGTGTTTTTAAGGTTCATTTCTGTTGTACCTGTAACACGTTTCAGTTGTAATATATCATTATTTTATTCTCTTTATTGCTGAATAATATTCTTTCATATGGATAGAACACGTTTTGTTTATCCATTCCTCAATTGATGGACACTTGGATTGTTTCTACTTTTTGACTATTATGAATTATGCTGCTCTGAACATTCCTATACAGGCTTTTGTGTGGACATATGTTTTCAATTCCATTGGGTGTATGTCTAAGAGTGGAGTTGCTGGGTCACATGATAACTACTTTTACATTTTGAGGAACCGGCAAACTGTTTCCAAAGTGGTTTCACCATTTTACAATCTAACCAGCAATGCATGAGGATTCTGGAAATTCCACAGCCTTACCAACACTTAAGTATCTGTATTTTTTATGTTAGCCATCCTAGTGAATGTGAACTAGTAGCTTATTGTGGTTTTGATTTGCATTTCTATGAATAATGTCAAACTTACTTTCATGTGCTTTTCACTCATTTGTTTATCTTCTTTGGATAAAATGTCTATTCAAATCCTGTGCTCACTTTTGGATTAGGATATTTTTCTTTTTTTTTTTTAAGTTTATTTTTTTTATTTTTGAGAGAGAGAGAGACAGAGAGAGAATCCCAAGCAGGCTCAGCACTGTCAGTGCTGAGCCACTCAGGCATCCCTGGATTGGATTATTTTTCCTTTTACTATACGGTTGTAAGACTTCTTTACATGTTCTAGATGTAAGTTCCTTATCAGTTTCCTTGATTTGCAAATATTTTATTCCATTATATGTTTTTTCTTTTCACTTTCTTGATAGTGTTCTTTGAAGGACAAAAATTTTCATTGTGATGAATTGCAATTATTTATTTATTTTTGTCCATTGTGCTTTTAGAAACCATGGCCTAAATCCAAGTTCCTGAAGTTTTACTCCTAGGTTTTCTTCTAGGTGTTTCACAGTTTCAGCTCTTACATCTAGGTCTATAATGCATTTTGAGTTAATTTTTTTATAAGTGTGAGGTTGGGGTCCAGCTTAATTCTTTTGCATGTAGATATGCACTTATTCAAGCACAGTTTGTTGAAAGACTATTCTTTCTCCATTAAATTGTCTTTGCGTCCTTGTCAAAAATCAGTTGACCAAAAATGTAAGAGTTTATTTTTGGACTCCCAATTCCATCCCATTAATCTTTGTGTCTATACTTATGCCAGTACCACACCGTTTTGATTACTATAGTTTTATAGTAGGTTTTAAAATCGGGAATTATGGGGCACTGGGGTGGCTCAGTCAGTTGTTTCTGACTTTATTTCAGTTCAGGTCATGATCTCACGATCATGAGATATTGAGCCTGATATTGAGCCCCAGGCTCATAGAGCAGTGCTTGCTTGGGATTCTCTCTGCCATACCCTGCTCCTGCTCTCCCTCTCTCTCTCTCTCTCTCTCTCAAAATAAGCAAATATTAAAAAAATAAAATAAAATTGGGAAATGTGAATCCTCCAAGTTTGTCCCTTTTTCAATATTGTTTTGACTATTCTTCATCTTTACTATTGATTTTTTACAATCCAATTTTCAAAACTGGAAAGGGAAAAGGCAGGTTGGGGCACTGTTCAGATAGAAAATGCTGGCATTGGAAGCCAAATGTGAGTATGTGTGCTCATATAAGAATTTTGGAGAAGCTTGTTTTTGCTTCACAAAGAAAAAATTCTCTAAGAAAAGTGTTACTGATAATAGTCACCTTAATGTAGAATTCTATTATTATGTTCAAGGAAATTATATATGAATAGTTTTAATCATGAACACCTTGAGGACATAACACTTACTAGTCTTCATCATTATCCCTGATTTATTTGGGTGTAAAAATCCCTGAATAGGATAATATAGGGGGAAAATTATTTTATTCTTTTTGCAAACCTTTTAACTGCTTTATTATAAAATCCTATTTTTAAAGGATTTTGTGTCCTTAATGTAAGGTGAACTTGGTAGTTAATTGGAACAAGATAAAGTTATCTGCAAAGCAGAAAATACTGGTGCCTAGATTCCTAAATTCCTGAGTGCTAAATCAGGAAATGTACATATTTGTCCCGTTACTGCTGAATAGAGAGTTAGAGAAGCCACTTGTGACCTTTGAAATTATACAGTATTACTTGGTTTTCCTAATTATTACTCAGAGATGTGCCCAAAGGTGATTGCAAAGCATTGGGGACAAACAATATTGAGCAAGAGGGGAGGTTGCACCACGTGATAGGAAAAATACAGACAGGCTTTAGGATAAGACAGCCATGGATTTCAAACATGGACTTCTTTTTTTAAGTTTATTTATTTTTGAGAGAGACAGAGACAGCATGAGCAGGGGAGGGGCAGAGAGAGAGGGAGAAAGAGACAGAGGACCCCAAACAGGCTCCACGTTGTCAGCACAGAGCCCGACACGGGGCTCGAACTCACAAACATGCAAGATCATGCCCTGAGCTGAAACCAAGAGCTGGATGCTTACCTGACTGAACCACCTGGGCGCCCCTCAAACATGGACTTCTACCTGGCTTTGTGAACTTTGGACAGTTATAGAGGTTTAGTTTCATTATCTCTAAAAATTGGTAAATAGCTCTCACAGGATTGCCGTGAAGATTGATTAGGTCCGGCAAGAGGTGCATGTGGATGTGCCCAGCCCTCTGTCAATCCACTTGTGGACAAATGAAGACCACAAAAATATGTTGCCTGCATTATTATGATACATTTGGTATTTCTTCCCATGAAGTTTTATGCTTTTCAATAAAAAATATCTGTCAAGTAGGTTTCACAAAACATGATATTTTTGTATCTTTCAGACAAACTTTCCTATAAATACACAAATCATTTTTAAAAGCCTTTTTTGTCAGCTAAATTGTCCTAATTCCTGGTTAGGAAAATCATGTTCCTTTAACACTTTAGGACTCGGCAGATACCATATATTCAGCCATCAAGCTTCAAGTTCTTACGAGGAAGTGAGACAACCAGAGAACAGGAAGTTAAATGTGTGCAGAAGTATATGTTTTCATTGCCCATCTGAGGATGAGGACGCGGTCTCTGTGTCCAAGGTCACATCTATGGTAGAAAGCCAAATAGCCCTGATTTTAAATTATAGCTTGTACTGCACAAAGGAATCTGTTTTTCACTCACATCATTTCCTGGCACACAACAAGTGCTCAATAAATGTTTGTTGAATGAATGAATAAATGAGTGAACCACAGCAAGGATCATGCAGTCCAGTAGTTTTCAAACATGTTTTTAGCTGTGGACTCCTTGTTCAAAGTATTTGCTGGATACCCATTGTGACACACACATGCAAGGAGAGCCTCTCTGGTCTGTGGGACAGACTGAACGGCTTGCACCCAGGATCCCCTAGATTCTGGAGAGCATAGCCGGTAGCTTCTACCCTTGTCAAACTTCTCCTTTCAAAAAAATTTTTATGTTTATTTATCTTTGAGAGAGAGAGAGAGAGAGAGAGAGAGAGAGAGAGAGAACAAGTGGGGTAGGGATAGAAAGAGAGGGAGACACAGAATCCAAAGTAGGCTCCAGGCTCTGAGCTGGCAGCACAGAGCCCAACGTGGGGCTCCAACCCAAGAACCATGAGATCATGACCTGAGCTGAAGTAGGCCACGTAACCAACTGAGCCACTCAGGTGCCCTCAAACTTCTCATTTCAGAGCAAGGAACACATGCCCAAGAGGAGCAGGATTTGTCCAGTGCTTCACAGTAGAGGCTAAACGTTCACTCTCAACCTTGGGAATCCCTATGCTAGTGGAAAAAAGGGCACATTCCACTGAGTGTTTGCATCACTGGGAGGGCATGTGGACACCCTGGGGCCATCCAGGTGGCCTTAGAGAGAAGCTGGTATCTGTTGCTTATCCAATATTTGAAAGTGAAACTCATTCTATGGTGCAATAAAGGGCTTCAGGCTGTGTTGCTGAGAGCTCTTTGACAGCAAGGCTCTGCTTTTTGGCTGTAACCATATGACTTCAAGCTCTCCACACAGAAAGGAAATGGGTCCCCAATTTACACATCCTAAAATTGTCCCTAAAAGAAAAGGAATATGGATTCTTTGGGGGTCACCTGTCTCCAACGATTAGATGAGAATTTAGGAGGTGAGTCTGGATTTAGTGATCCTAGAATCCCTCCAAATCAAAGATTTTATGAACACCCAGTCAATAATATTAATTAGTTGTAAGAGTAGAAGAGATATCTCAACCTGTTATTTTTGTCTTGGATCTTCCTATATGCTCAAGTCGCCCCTGTGTTTTCCTCCCTCCTCTTTCCCCTCCACTTCTACTCCTACTCCTTGGATACAGCAGAAGGTTTGTACCATAGACGACCTGGATGGAGCCCAGCCACTTCTCTTTTTCCTCCATCCAATCAGCACAAGGCCACCCCACCCTTGGGATGTAGCTAAGGGTGCTACAAGATGTTGACCCTTCCCTTGAGCAAGATGTTGACCACCTCCCTCTACTAACTTCTCTGGCTCCTTCTCCTCCCCCTTATTTTTCATCATGTTGGAGATGGAGAAAAAGAGGCAGTCAGATTCCCTCACAGGCAGGCATTTCAAAATCACAGAAATTAATGTGTGATTTAAGGCTAGCCACCAAACCATTTTTCGATTGCCCAGGCCTGGATAATATATGACCTCTTAATGGACACACAACAACAACAACAACACACCCTATATCAAATGTTTGAAGACATCTAAAAGGTACCTGGCAGAGTTCTGCCACACTGGCAGGTAGGTGCAGTTTGGGGGCTTGTGTGCCCAGAATCCCTGCTGTTTTTCCATTTGGCCTAAAGAGGGAGCTGTTTCCTTAGAATGCCTGAGCAAAGGACCTGCCCAGCCAGCCTGGGGGTTTGCAGGACCACAGCAGCTGGGGCTATTCATAAACTTCATGTGTCACTAAATAAACCCATTACACTGTAATCATCTTCTTTAAAAAAAAATTGTGTCCACTAAACAGACAAGAGTTCTAGTAGATCGCAACGAGTCAGGAGACCTGTAATCCTGTCCCACCTGCCTATGGTACTAACCAGGCATTGTTGGATAAGTTCTGTTACCACTCAGGTTTAGTGTCCTCATCAGTAAGGTGGGCACTGGGGCACAAGCCCCACCAATTTCACAGGGTGGGTAAGAGGACCATGCTTGGAAAAGGTGTTACGTTGTAATTAAGCGTGTGAGCCCTAGAGGCTGAAACATCAGTTTTGAACCAATTACTAGCCACAGAGCTTTGGCCCATTTTCTAACCTTTCCCACCTCTCAAGTCTTTCATTTGTAAATTTGTAAATCTAATTTGCACTAAATACTTAGGATTTCTGTAAGAAATAGATGAAAAAATGCATGTGATGCATTAAATAGCACCAGGGCATCTTAAGCTCTTAATAAATAGTAGCTTTAAAAAACCATAGCGGAAAAAAAAAATTAAAAAAAAATAGGGGCGCCTGGGTGGTTCAGTCGGTTAAGCGTCCGACTTCGGCTCAGGTCATGATCTCACGGTTCGTGGGTTCGAGCCCCGCATCGAGCTCTGTACTGACAGAGCCTAGAGCCTGTTTCAGATTCTGTGTCTCCCTCTCGCTCCCTGCCCCTCCCCCACTTGCACTCTGTCTCCCTCTGTCTCAAAAATAAATATTAAAAAAATTTTAAAAAACCATAGCTATTGAAGCACAAATGTTTTCAAACTCGGTTATATTTATACACAGGTGATGCATCACTTGGTTTGGTCCTTTCACAAAAATAAGACAATAGCCTAGAAGGAAACAGCTGTTTCCAATCCAAATGGAAACATACCGCTTGGCCATAACCTCTTCAGGGTGTTTCTTTGAAGGGAAGACACCCACACTACATGGATATGAAAGAGGGAAGCTGATACTCCCATCTCTATACCTTGGAGAGAGTCGCTGTCATATGTTTTCTCTACTGTAACCAAATATTCATTTATTCATTCAATAAACATTTATGAGGCAATAACCAAATATGTGCACTGTTAGAGTCTATAGAAATAGAAAGATGAACAAGGCTCAATCTCTGCCTTGAAGAAATTTACAGTCTAGCTGAGGAAGATGAAAAGATAAATGAAAAAAAAAAGGCACCAAATGGTAAGCACAGCTTGCTATGAGGACACATAGAAAGGGCTCCTAGATTTGGCTATAAAGAAGGAATGCCACAAACCTTCCTGGAAGAAATAATGAGCTGAATTTTAACAGGAAAGATAAGTTTGCTATTTGAAGTGGGAAGGAGGGGTGTTTTAGGCATGAGTTCTCCAGTTTCCTCATCTAAGAAATGTAGGAGTTCAACTAGGTGGTTTCTGAGATGGCTCTCTGAAGAAAGGGGGATGGGAAATATTGAACAAGGAGCCTCCTTGCAATAAATCTCGCTTATGGAGTCTTCATTTTGCACATGGACATGAGAGAACATAGCACCTTAGGGAGTCACTAGGTTGTAAGCACAGGTTTAAAAACAAGGGGTGAAGCTAGATTGTGACTTCATCATAGGTATTTAGAAAAATCAATCTGGAGCTGAGTGGAGAATGGAATGAAGGGGTAGTAGCAAAGAAATGGATGGCAAGGTAGTCAGTTGGGGTAGGTAAGGAGGACATGACTGAGAGAGAGTCAGAGGCAGATGCAAAGGTGATTCAGAAGAGAAGGTTGAGTGCAAAGGTATTTAGGAGGTCACATTGACCGGACTTGATGACTTAATGATGGAGAACAATAGAGAGAGGTCAAGAATAACTCCCAGAATCCTTACTGGTCCCATGGAACCAACTTAGAGCTCCTTCATCAAGCATTTAATGAATGCTTCCTTTATGCACACAGTCTTCATTCTTTCCAGAGTGAAATTTATAATCAAGTCAGGAAATTGAGACATATCAACATCATGTGTCCTCCATTTCTGTTTTTAGTTTGGAGTTGTTCTGCTATTGTTTTGGAGGGAGGAAGGACTAGACCCTTGGAATGCCCACCTAACAATTGAAGCCTTCAGAAGGAGAGAGCAACCACCACTGGAAAGATGACAGACTTTTCCATTTGTGAATGATGGAAGCATAAAGTTATTAGACTTTCTGGAAGTTATTTACCACACTCTTGGAAACTTTACAAATGAGCACTTCTACTTTTTGGAATTTAGACTAAGGAACACAATAATTAAGATGCACAAGGACAGGGGAGCCTGGGTGGCTCAGTTAAGTGTCCAACTCTTGGTTTCAGCTCAGGTCATGATCTCACGGCTCCCCGAGTTGATGGCACAGAGCCTACTTGGGATTCTCTCTCTCCCTCTCTCTCTGCCCCTCCTCCACTTGTGCTTGCTCTAAAAATAAACTTTTTCTTTAAAAAAAGATACTCAAGGATAAACCCAAAGATTTATTTCAAGGATGTTTATTGCAAAGTTGTTTATAGTTGTGAAAAGTTGGAGACAAGCGTAACATACAGAAGTAGTGCCTGGCCATGGTGGACAAAAGACTGAGCCTAGCTTTGTAGCTTCGGAATTCTCAGCTACGAAGAAAGGAAAATGAGATGCACTGTGTCCCATGGACCCAATGAAGCCCTTAAAATTATATAGTAACCAGTAGTTCTTTTTGAATTGAGAGCAGGGGCCCCACAGACAACATACAGTTATACTTCTCAAGAAGGGCCTTTCTTTCCCTTTTTTCTAGCTCCCAGGCATTGCTGAGAGTTCCCAGCTGAGCAATAAGCATGTCTGAGACTCTCACCCCCCCCACCCCGAGTCATCTCTCCCTCTCCCCTCTGCCATCCCCAGAAGGCTTTACTTCATGTCTGAAAGGTCAAAGATGTGCCGAATAACACTGGGCAAGTAGCACTGGTGTAGGGATCAGAAAACTTCCTTCCTTACGTAGACTTTTATTTATTGAGTACCTATATGTTCCATGCCATAAGCTAAGCCCCAGAGAGAGGATAATAAATGAGACACATTCCCTGCATATGGCAGACACTGATGTATGCCTGTCCAATATCAGTTCCCTCTTTTGCCTTATTAACCAAACCCTGATTGTATTAGGAATTTCAATATGTCCAATTAAACAAATATGTCTCCCATGTGGCCTTTTTGCCATAATAGGCATCCACATATTTCCATCTGACCAAGGAAATAACAAAGAAGAGTCACTAAGTAGGGCTTCCAGAAAAGCTCTGTAAAAGAGGCAGACTTAACAAATACTTCATTATCCATCACTGCTATCTTTTTTCCAGACTGGAATGTAGATATGGTAAAGAAGTAGCCACTTGGTGACCGCTAGATGACAAGCATGAGGAAAAAAGCCACATGATAAAGATAGGAACCTAGATTTCTAAAATTATCATGGAGTTATCATAGCAACCTTGGCTACCAAGAAAAAAAAATTAGTTTGTCTAAGCTATGGATTAGCTGGACTTTTTGTTACTTGCAACTGAACACAATCCTAAGTGATACTTGACTCCATGGCATGGCTTGGGAAAGCAATCTTGTTAGATTACATCTAACAAGTGATGTAATCACATGTGATGCTCGCAGTTACCTGAACATAGCTCAGGTAACACAGAGAACAGAGTGAACAGCTCTGTTTTGATGAGGGAGGAGGGCTGCTGAGGAGTCACAGCTAGTCAGGGAGTTTTCCCAAAAGGACAGAATGCTTGAGTTGGGTCTTGGTGAATGAGTAATTCACCAGCCATGGAGGAACAGAAATAGCATTCCAGGGCAAGGGGACACAGCAGCAAAGACATGAGAAATGAGATAATGCAGCACACTCGAGCAGCTAAAACGACTTTGTTTGACTAGGGAGGAAAACACATGTGGGATGCGATGGGGAATAAAGTAGGAGATGTAGGAGCCAGGTCATGAAAAGACTTTGAGACCTCAGGCAAGTCACTGAACCATTTCATCCAGTTTCCTCAGGCATAAAGGGAGGGTGTTCACCTAGACGAGGAGATGACTACCAACAGGGGCTACCCTGCAGCCATCCCTTGCAGAGCTCCAGCTGGAGGTTCTGGCTCCTTTGCAGGACACGGAAGTTTCCACGGGAAGTACCACCCTGCCCAACCCCACCTCCCTCAGTTTCACACTGCATGGCGTATTCCAAGGACTGCGCTGGCATTTCAGTTTGAACACTAAGTGGTGACTCAGAATGAACAGAAGTGTGGACAACTGTTTACTAAGAAGGCAGCCTTTGGTGTGACAAATCAGAGTGGGCTGCTGGATTGTGCAGTACTCATGAGCTAGGCAGCTTGGAAATAGCACATACCATTGCACTGGGCAATTGATTCATTTCTTGTCCTGTCTTGCCAAGCAGGGTATCACATGCCAAGCCAGTCAGACCCACAGTCCAAACAGGCCAGAGAAAGCGTCTGTTCTTCTGGACAGTGCCCCAGATACTCTGGGATGTTCCCCCAGCATCCTTTGTATCTTACAATTCTATCGTGCAGGAATACACCACTTTCTTGAGACTATTCATACTTTCCATTTACTTAACCTCTCAGAGCCAAGAGACTGCAGCCTGTAGAGAGCATCGTTGCTTTAGAGTCAGCAAATGAGCTTCTACATCTTCAGACAATCTCAATACTGTTCCTACTAGAATGATTAAAACCAACAAATATTTTGGTATCTGTTAGTTACAAGGAAGCAAGGGGTTAGATACCACTGGAGACACAGATAATGAAGATATCACTCCTGTTCAAAATAGTCAAACTCAGGGCTCCTGGGAGGCTCAGTCCGATAAGCACCCGACTTCGGCTCAGGTCATGACCTTGCAATTCGTGACTTCAAACCTCACATGAGCCCTGCATGAGCCCGCATGGGGCTCTCCGCTGTCAGCGTGAAGCCTGCTTTGGATCCGCTGTCTCCCTCTCTTTGACCCTCCCCCATGCACGTGTGCATGCATGCTCTCTCTGTCTCAAAAATAAATAAACATTTAAAAAATAAAATAAAATAGTCAAACTCATGAAAACACAAGAGTAGAATGGTAGTTGCCAGGGACTGGGGGAGGGGGAATTGGGCAGATGTTGGTCAAAGAGTAGAGAGTTTTGGTTATGCAAGATGAATAAATCCTGGAGATCTAATGTACATCATGGTGACTATAGGTAACCACACTGTATTGTATGCTCAAAATTTGTTAAGAGGTATATCTTTAGTGTTCTCATGACAGAAAAAAAAAGGTAACTCTGTAAGTTGATGGCTATGTTAACTAGTTTGATCGTGGCAATCATATACCAATGTATGCATACATTCAAACATCAAGTTGCACACCTTAACCACATACATTTCTAATTGTCAGTTATACCCCAATAGAGCTAAAATAAAATTTTAAAATTATGATATATAGCAAAACCTGAAAAAAAAGATATGAATGCTGACCTTGAACTTAGCATAGCCATACAGCCTAAGTGTATGCTCTAGGCTAGGAGGCCAGCAAAGCCACACAGCAGGTGAATCAGGATTCAAATTCCAGCTCTAGCACTGACAACAGGTGCTAGCTTGACTGATCCCCTTAACCTGTCCCAGCTTCTGCTACCTCATCCCATAAAGAGGATAAGAGGACCTGGCTCCATGGAAGGTGTGATAATTAGACATAATATACGTACCCAACAACTGCAGGGTGGAGGGGTGGAGGGTAGTTGCTCATAAATGAGAGCCATTCCTATTACTGTTAAGTGGAAAAGTTAAAGAATTCAAAGCAAGTGCAAAAAAAGGCATCACATGTGGCAGTGCAAGAGAACTGCTGAATTCATGGCTTAAAGTGTCAGGGGCTTCTGTGCCTACACATTATTCCCGTAGGTCTCACTACCACTCTGTGACGAGTATCTCCCTTTCCAGATGAGGAAACAGGGTGGAGAGAATTGAAGTAGCTTGAAAACATCTGGTAAAAGGCAGAGCTAGGATTTGATTCTGTGTGCTTTCCATGCTGTGAGAGCTTCCTGCCAGGTGAGTGAGGGCTTCAGTTCAGAAGATGGAGAAATCCAGAGGCGGACTGGGAAGGCTTCAGAGGGGTGAGCCCATCATTCAGTCCACCAGTCACTGCCTGGCACCTACCTACTATTGGCAAAGCACTATTTTCAGCAAGACAGACAAGATTCCTGCCTCCATGGGGCTTGCCGGGGAGGATTCGAAGAGATCAGGGGGGAGGAAGAAGAGAAAGGACACCGCAGGTGTAGAGTGAGTACAGTAGAGACTCTTCAGTGAACCTGTCCACCTCACACACCCGCCCCTCTGCCTCCAGTGTTGTCGGGGCCACTTCCCAGTTTGCTATTCCACCACTCCTTACTTTGCTTGTCCTGGTTTCTTGACTCGCATTTTGCACCTTGCCTGCATGGCATTCTCATCCCGGCTCTGCCCCTGCAGGCTCTGAAGTGCTGCACCTGAAGGAACAGACCCTCAGACAGTGTGCTCCCTTCCACCCCTGTGGGGGTCGCTGCGCTCACCCACCGTATCACAGGGGAGGAGCAAGTAGACAAAGAAAATGCCAGAAGTATTTGTTGAGGATGACAGAACCCACAGGCTTACAGATGTACACGGGCGCGCCTGCGCGCACATGGAAATCAATCACCAAATTCGTGTTTGCCTGTGTGTACGGGTTAGATAAAACGTCGTTTTCCCCAGTTAGGAAGGAAGCTCCAAAGCAGAGATTTGTGTCTGTGTTGTTTTCCAGAAGAGTAGCCCAGCACAAGCTAGGCCTCCGACAAGCCCACGGTGAACGAACGAGTGGCTCTGTGCCGTCTATGCGGACACCCTTCGTAGTCAGCCCTGCCGGGGCTGAGATACGGGGTCTGCCTGGGGCAGAAGGAGCCTCGTGGGCTGAGTGCCAGGCTGACGCCCCTGTTCCATGAAGCAGTGGGAAACCTCTTCAGAGTAAAGGGGCAGGGCTTGGACGTTACAGGAAAACATCCAGAAGAGAAGGCGGGAGGAAGTGGGAGCTGGGCTGAGAACTGCTTTGGGGAAGAATAACGGGAAACGAAGGCCCCATTGAAGGCCCTGTGGTAAAGCCGTTGGGAGGAGAAGAAATTCGTCTAAGAGATCTCATGAACCAGATGCCTGGTACTGTGTGACGTAACTGACCCCATCCACCTGCCTTCGGAACCACCGGGCGCACCTCTCGCTGCTTCGCTCCACTCTGGAGCAGGTGGGGGTAACCCGCGGTGAGCAGGGAGAGCTCAGAGAGGAAGGCAGGGACTGCAGCCAGCTGTGGGCCCGCATACAGACTCACAGACGCCCCCTGCAGGGCCGGGCAGAACACACTCCTCCATGGCCCCAGCTGGCCCTCTTCTTCCAGACTCTTCTATGTTCCACATCGTTCTTGTCCAGTGCTGGTGGACTGAAGCGGGTATCGTCCTTGTTTGGAGGCCCTTATGACTCTTTGAATTCATTATGTTCAGTCTCTGCTAATGTGGTTGCTGTCAGGTACCAAGCGTTTATCAGTGGGGTTTGTAGTTTAGTTGGTTCTCCAAATGAATTCTGAAGGACACAGGCTGCTGGTCTAGTACATAACCTAGAAATGGCTGTGCTAAGATGAATGCCTGCTGTCATTTTGGCCGGCTTCTGCCCCATTGCCTGCCTCCCTACAATGACCAGAGAGTCATTCCTGATTGGACTCCGGTGGGAACCTACATCCCCAACATATAACACCATAGCTCTTCCTGCTTAACGCCCTGAAATAGAAGTTCCTGCAGCAGAAGCCCAGGGACTTATCCAAGCCATTCCAGGCCAGGGAAGGAATAGGGCCTTCAGAACCTGCTTCAAAGAATACCTGAAGATCCACCAGTGTCCCCCCTGAGCAATTCTGTGAACCCTGGAACAGGATGCCAAGCAGTTGCTGAATAGAATGGCTGTCGTTATAAACTTAAGTTTGATGAACAGAGGAGCAAATGTTGAATCAATAGGTAACTTGGACTACAAGTTCTGTTATTATTCGCTTTTAAATTTTAAATGTTGGCTTTTATTTTTCCAGTGAGCATGGGGAGTCATGGTCTGAGAGACTGTTGAATAGGGGTCCCAGACTGCAACTTTCTGAATCTAGACCCCAAGCCAACCTTGCTTCGCTGCTCTAGGGGGCATTCTCAGAACCCATGTTCCAGACTCTTGGACATGATATAATCCTGCATGAAGGAGAAGGAAACCCAGAGGAAGCCACTTGGCTTTCCAAGTGTGGCTAAGTACCGTTCTGTGTTGGAAAAAATGGAGTGTCTTCCACAGAGAGACAACAAATGAGTTATCTGAATTTATCCTTCTTGTGTTCAAAGCTGTGAAATTATTTTTTTAATCCATCTTAAAGTTACTTAAATGGACTTTTATTTTCCAACTAGGCAGAGTCTGGCCTCCTCTTTTATTGGGCTAGATTATTGCATTGCCAGGACCCTGAACAGCAAGGTCACTTTGCAGTGTTAGTAATATACTGGCAGTGAGTGGAGATGTATGCATGGGGAGCCCAGAGCATCAGCTCATGAGGAACTCAGAGAGTGGGTTAATCTTCATTCCTGAGCTGCTGGTGCTTCCCTGCCTTGCAACTGACACAGAGCCTCAGGTGCATTGTCCATTCCAGCTAGCGGCCTTCAGCTGAAGTTCATCTAAACCCCAGGAAGTCTGTGTGCAACTATGAAACGCCACCTAAGTTATCTTAGTGGCTAGGGAAATGTGCCATTCAGTAAACCATTTTATGCCAATTCTACGTGAAGAAATTAACCAGACCAACTCTTCTCTGCTATTGGGAAACAGCTCTTGGTTCTGGGTCTCCTAGTCCATTCTTTTTCCTCCTTCCCCTTAGTTTAGGCAACATTTTCCATTCCTAAGGACTTGAGAACCACAGCTCACTGTAATGATACTGAATCATTACTAGAAAACCACTATCTTGGGTAGACAGCACTTCCAAAGAACTCAGGGAAGTTTGACAACACGAATAATGAACATGCATTGGGCCCGCTTCCTCTATGCCAGGTATAAATGCTCTATTTGAGCCATCTAATTTTCCTTTTTTTTTTTTTAAAGTTTATTTATATTGAGAGAGAGAGAGAGAGAGAGAGAGAGAGAGAGGCAGGGAAGGGGCAGAGAGAAAGGGAGAGAGAGAATCCCAAGCAGACTTCACGCTGTCAGTGCAGAGCCGGATATGGGGCTCGATCCCTCAAACCATGAGATCATGACCTGAGCTGAAATCAAGAGTCAGATGCTTAACTGATTCACCCACACAGGTGCCCCTGAGCCATCTAATTTAATTGCCACAATTTAACTCACACAAACCACATTAGTTCAGTTTTTGCCTGAGCCTAAGCAAGGTTAAGTAGCTTGCACACAGTAGTCGCATAGCTATTACCTGGGACTCCAACACCTGACTTCTTGTATTCTAGCTCCTGCACTCCTGCGCCCGTTTCTGGGGGGCGAGCTGCTGCCAGCATGGAGCCTCTTTTACTCAGAGGAAACTCGAATTAAATGACCTGCCCAAAAGATCAGGTCAAAACTAGAGTCCCAGGCAGTGGTTACTAACCCTAGCTCCTTGTTAGAATCACCTGGAGAGTTAAAAACACAACCAAAAATAACGCCCAAGCTGCATCCTTAACAATCTAATTTAATTGTTCTGTGGAGAGGCCTCACCATTGGTATTTTTAGAAGGCTTCCCAGGGAATTCTAAAAAAATGCAGCCAGGTTTGAGAATCTCTGACAGATCTATCAACTCTCAGCCTAAGTCTCAGCCAACCAAAATGCTTCACCTTATCTCACACACCAGCCCAGCCAGTCCAGCTAAGAAGCGCCTGGAGGTGGGCATCCGGGTTGCCCACCTACTCCCGTGGGAGCTGAGAACATTTGCCCAGTTTGCTGATCTGTAAAATGGGGACAAAGAGGTGGTGCCGAACTACTGATTCCATCTGAGGCTGTAACATGCCCTTCCTGGCACAGAGTCAGCACTTAGTGAATGCGCGTGGTGGTGAAGACAGATGCCACAGCCTTAAGGGCAGTAGTTTTGTGAACTTCATCCAGATTCCACAGCCCAAGGCCAGCACTTGGTTAGCCACAGGCACTCGAAACAATTGCTACTGCTTTTGTGAACATTAAGTTCTTCGAGTCAGTCCTGAATACACACACGCACCACATACCAGTCTTCACACCAGCATATGTGCCCAGGAAGTGGCCCCTGTAGCCACATTCTCTGTGGATGATCCCTGATGACAGATAAGTGAGGCATCCTGGGGTTATCAGTGCAAATCATGGCCGTTTTTACTGTTGGTCTGAGTGTGCTGAGGCGCAGGCAGGACGTCCCAAAACAGAGGAAATGCAGAGAGGAATCTCTTACTACTCGCTTGCTTAATCATTTCCATTTAACACACAGTGAAAGCAGAACTTTGTGACACACTTGCCCTGTCTGGGCAAAGGTTCTGCTTTTTCTGGGAGATCTGGAAAAAAAAAAAAAAAAAAACCAAAAAACAAAAACCTTGTCCATGAGGGAGGGAGAGTATCTCAGCCTTTCATCTATTCCACTAGCATCCATGGGCCGTTTCCTCACGTGGGTGCCCTTGTGTGCACAGCGCTGTGGTGGGGGACAAAGACCTGAGCACAGGTTAGAGATGTCACTGCCCTGGAGTCAGCAGTGGTCCTGGAGAGAAGATGGAGGCATACAGGCAACCCCCAGTTTGAGCTGCTAGGACTCCTTTGCTTGGCTACCTGAGAGGACTTTCCATCCTGTCAGGGAACGTCCCAGCAATGCTGATATTTTGCAGTATGCACCAGGACAGCTGTATGGTTACCAAACTACTGAGATGCTTCTGAATCAGTGGGCAAATTGCTGCTGCCCTCCCTTCTCCCCTGCTACCCTCCACTGCTCCCTTGAAAATGCCGCACTCAGGGGCGCCTGGGTGGCGCAGTCGGTTAAGCGCCCGACTTCAGCCAGGTCACGATCTCGCAGTCCGTGAGTTCGAGCCCCGCGTCGGGCTCTGGGCTGATGGCTCAGA
>NW_024412404.1:4626426-4627796 GCF_014898765.1 Herpailurus yagouaroundi
AAAAAAAAAAAAAAAAAAGAAAATGCCGCACTGAAAGTGTTAACTCCTGACACACAAGAGGTCTTGGGACAATGTTCTGGCATCATCTCAGCCTTCTGATTGGGCAGTGCCCATGATGAGCAAGTTGTCTGACACTCCAAAATGTGCCCCTACCTCTTGATAAGCACAGCTGTGGGGTTTCCGTATAGAGAGGTCTCAGGGTCCATAATCAGCTTGCAAGGTAGAGATTAGAAACCTGTCTTGAAGCTGCATATGGTTCAAGGGTTTTACTGCAACTGTATGTCTATTTGGGATAG
Source organism: Herpailurus yagouaroundi (assembly GCF_014898765.1). Lineage (NCBI taxonomy): Eukaryota > Metazoa > Chordata > Mammalia > Carnivora > Felidae > Herpailurus > Herpailurus yagouaroundi. The sequence continues at coordinate 4,626,723 of NW_024412404.1, forward strand.
CTTAGGGGAGCTGATGGCTATTTTAAGGGGCTAACATCCTTACCTCCACAAACCACTTCCTGGCAATTCTTCCACTCTCAGCTTAAAATGTTAGCATGCCTAACACATCCCCAAAGGCAAGGGAATTAAAAGCAAAAGTGAACTATTGGGACCTCATGAAGATAAAAAGCTTCTGCACTGCAAAGGAAACAATCGACAAAACTAAAAGGCAACTGACAGAATGGGAAAAGATATTTGCAAATGACATATCAGACAAAGGGCTAGTATCCAAAATCTATAAAGAACTCACCAAACTCCACACCCAAAAATACAAATAATCCAGTGAAGAAATGGGCAGAAAACATGAATAGACACTTCTTTAAAGAAGACATCCAGATGGTCAACAGGCACATGAGAACATGCTCAATGTCACTCCTCATCAGGGAAATACAGATCAAAACCACACTCAGATACCACCTCATGCCAGTCAGAGTGGCTAAAATGAAGAAATCAGGAGACTATAGATGCTGGAGAGGATGTGGAGAAATGGGAACCCTCTTGCACTGTTGGTGGGAATGCAAACTGGTGCAACCGCTCTGGAAAACAGTGTGGAGGTTCCTCAAAAAATTAAAAATAGATCTACCTTATGACCCAGCAATAGCACTGCTAGGAATCTACCCAAGGGATACAGGAGTGCTGATGCATAGGGGCACTTGTACCCCAATGTTTATAGCAGCACTTTCAACAATAGCCAAATTATGGAAAGAGCCTAAATGTCCATCAACTGATGAATGGATAAAGAAATTGTGGTTTATGTACACAATGGAATACTATGTGGCAATGAGAAAGAATGAAATATGGCCTTTTGTAGCAATGTGGATGGAATTGGAGAGTGTTATGCTAAGTGAAATAAGTCATACAGAGAAAGACAAATACCATATGTTTTCACTTCTATGTGGATCCTGAGAAACTTAACAGAGACCATGGGGAGGGGAAGGGGAAAAAAAAAAGGTTAGAGAGGGAGGGAGCCAAAACATAACAGACTCTTAAAAACTGAGAATAAACTGAGGGTTGATGGCGGGGGGGGGGGGGAGG
>NW_024412404.1:4627896-4707132 GCF_014898765.1 Herpailurus yagouaroundi
CCGACGGGCATTGAGAGCACCTGTTGAGCACTGGGTGTTGTATGGAAACCAATTTGACAATAAATTTCATCTTTAAAAAAAATGTTAGGATGCCTATATTTCCAGGAAGTCCCCCATCATAAAGAAAAAGAACACCAACTCAAAATATGGAAATCCAAACAAATACATTTTTTTTAAATTGCTATACAGAAGGATTGATAATGGTGTTCCTTTGTGTGTGAGCCTTGCTCCGACTGGGAAACTTATCAGGAGTGCACTCACTGGCAAACTGTGGCACAGTCCCCATAGTTTATACAAGACAGGCAGCTCTCATGCTTGCTAGCAAGAGATTAATGTGTTCTGCTAGGACAGCAGCACTGCCTACAGGGGCACCAAAGAAATGAGTATTTCATGATGGACAGCATGGTCACTGAGCCTTGTTCTTCCCCTGTTTTGGCATCTCTCATCCACAATGTCTCCTGGCTTCTTGCTGGGTTTGACCAATGGGAGGAATTGAAAGGTGATTGGACAGTGGGAGTGAAGGCAAGCCAGGGTATTTCCCCACCTTCCTCTCTGCCTCAGTCAGCATCCCAGGCTGCCATCTCTAACGTTGGCGGTACCAGTTCCCACAGGACAAGTCTCCCAGCATCTGCCAGGACAATGACTCTAGGCTCTCACAATTCCACCTCCTCCTTCCTTTCCTTCCACCTGGGGTCATTGGCTTTCTGCTGTTGGTATTGTTGGGTTGCCTCACTAGCCTCTCTTGGCTTTTCCACATCCCCATCACCTGTGTAACCAATTCCTTGCATGAAATTCCCTCTGTTGGTGGTGGAAATTCTGTGTGGTGTCTCTTTGCCCAGTTGGACTGTTACTGATCCACTGACTAACTGTCCTCCTTAGAACATTCCTTCCCCTCCCTGGGCTTCAGTTTCCTTGTTTGTAAATGAAACTGGAGGAAGTATTCACCAAGCTTTAGTTAGCTTCTTGGCATCTATGGGTGTGGGACCCTGCATACTGGAGACCTACAACGATTGAAATGCCCTTCACACTTCAGAGTGGTCTGGGAACAAGAACTTCATTTTGTTTTTTCCAAAGCAATTTTCATTTTGAGCTGCAGCTTCAAATCCTTTCTTTGGAAACAGGCAGGGTGTAAATAACAAGGAATATATTTTAATTATGCCCTTTAATAAGCAATAGATACACTGTTTCTTTCTTACCCATTTCATAATTTGACATTTCCTTATCTTGCCTTTTTTTTTTTAATTTTTTTCAATGTTTATTTATTTTTGGGACAGAGAGAGACAGAGCATGAACGGGGGAGGTGCAGAGAGAGAGGGAGACACAGAATTGGAAACAGGCTCCAGGCTCTGAGCCATCAGCCCAGAGCCTGACGCGGGGCTCGATCTCACGGACCGCGAGATCGTGACCTGGCTGAAGTCGGACGCTTAACCGACTGCGCCACCCAGGCGCCCCAGCTGCACCTTATCTTGCCTTTAAGTGCTGGAGGTTGAAATGGTTTCCCTCTAGTCTCAATACTGTGCCATTTGGTGGTATGGCTTGTGTTTGCGACTGTTTTCTCAATTCCTTTTGCCTTTTTTTTTTTTTTTTTTTTAGGTTTGTCGTTTTTGGCCATCTAAATCACCATCTTTCCAGGTTGAGAGATTCTCACCATTGAGTTTTTCCATGGAAGTTCTGCATGGATTGTGGTTTGGCTACAGAGTGGTTCTGTTGGCTTCCCATTTCCCCCCTCCAAGCACTAGGTTGTATGCAGCCCCTCACCTCCCTGCTCCACATACTCCCCTGGGGGCAGAAGTTCTGCTGCAATGGCAGGGAGCACCCCCTGCAGGTCTCGCGGAGCCCTCTTGTGCCATCCTGGTGGCAAGGCCCATGAACTTCCTCAGCTGCCCCCTGAGCTTGGGAGGAGGCAAAACCCAGGCAACTGGAGAGCTGGAAGCACATGTTCTTCATAGCCAGATCCGTCTCGGGAGTGATTCAGCAGGCAGTGACACATCCACTTCCTAGAACTCTGCTCTGAGAGGAAGGACAGGGATGGCCACACACGTGGCCTCACAGATGCAGCCCAAAGGTTTTGGAATCAGTCAACATTCCATCATGTACTCACTTTGCAAACTTCTGTAATAATAATGGTCAGCATTGTTTGTTAATCTCTAACAATGTGACATGTACCGAGTAAAGTTTTTCTGCTTGCATTATCTTGTTTGATCCATAGTCATATGGGATAGATTTTACAGGTGAGGAAGCAGGCTGAGAGCAATTAAGCAACTTGTCCAATACCATATAACTAGAAAGTGATGAAGCCAGGAAATACCTGGGGTCTGGTCTACTTTCCTAGTCTCTTTGCCATACTGCAAATGAATTACATTTTCTAAGTGTCTGGTATCTTGTTACCTTGTCTTTCACATCAGGATATTAGTGCCTGTCTTGCAGCATTATTTCATTCTCTCTCTGTCTTTCTCTCTCACTTAGCATTTATTGAGCTACTATTTTATTTATGCCCTGACTTACATCTGGATAACAGTAGGACTCACTAGCCAAAACACACACACACACACACACACACACACCACCACCACCACCACCACCAACAACAACAACAACAAAAAAGAATGTAATTTCAATAATTCAATAAAGTATGCAAAATGTACCTGTTGAATGGGAGGTATTTGGAGAGTCTCTGTTAGGTGTTAACACAGGCCTGGACTCTGGACTCAAGTGGGCCCTCAGAATGCACGTAAAGAATTCATAACATTGCATCAAAGCAATCTTCAAAACTGGAGTTATCACAGTCCCAGATTTCAAGATGTACTACAAAACTACAGTAATCAAAACAATATGGCACTGCAACAAAAACAGACACATAGATCAGTGGGACAGAATAGAGACCCCAGAAATAAATCCACACTTTATATGGTCAATTAATCTATAATAAAGGAGGCAAGAATATACAATGAGGAAAATACAGTCTTGTCAATAAGTGGTTTTGGGAAAACTGGGCAGCAACATGCAAAAGAATAAAACTAGACCCCTTTCTTATACCATACACAACAATAAACATGAAATGGATTAAAGATATAAATGTAAGACCTGAAACCATAAAACTCCTAGATGAAAACATAGGCAATAATTGCTTTGACATTAGCCTTAGCAACATTTTTCTAGATATGTTTCCTCAGGCAAGGGAAACAAAAACAAAAACAAACCATTGGGACTATACCAAAATAAAAAGCTTTCGCACAGTGAAGGAAACCATCAACAAAACAAAAAAGGTAACCTACTGAATGGAGGAAGATATTTGCAAATGATATATCTGATAAAGGGTTAATATCCAAAATATATAAAGACTTTATACAACTCAGTGCTAAAGAAAGAAAGAAGAAAGAAAGAAAGAAAGAAAGAAAGAAAGAAAGAAAGAAAGAAAACAGTTAAAAATGGGCAGAGGATCTGAATAAACATTTTTCCAAAGAAGACATACAGATGGCCAATAGACACATGAAAAAATGCTCATCACTCATCATCGGGGAAATACAAATCAAAATCACAGTGAGATATCGCCTCACAAATGTCAGAATGGCTAGACTCAAAAACACAAGAAACAAGTGTTGGCAAGGATGTGGAGAAAAAGGAACCCTCATGCACTGTTGGTGGGAATGCAAGCTGGTACAGCCACTGTGAAAAACAGTATGGAGGTTACTTAAAAAATTAAAAATAGAAATACCAAATGATCTAACAATCCCACTATTGAATATTTACCCAAAGAAAACAAAAACACAAATTTGAAAAGATCTATGTACCCCTATGTTTATTGCAGCTTTATTTACAGTAGCCAAGATATGGAAGCAGACCAAGTGTCTATCAATAGATAAATGGATAAATAAGATGTGATACACACACACACACACACACACACACACACACACACACACACTGGAATATTACTCAGACATAAAAAATAATGAGATCTTGCCACTTGCAAAAACATGCATGGACCTAGGGGGTATTATGCTAAGTGAAATCAGTCAGACAACAAAAGACAAATACCATATGATTTCATTTATATGTACAATCTAAAAAAATAAAACAAACAAAAACCAGGCTCTTAAGTATAGAGAACAAACTGGTGGTTGCCAGAGGGGAGTTGTTGGGGGTGGAATGCACAAAATAAAGGGGATTAAGAGATACAAACTTCCAGTTATAAGACAAATAAGTCATGGAGATAAAAAGTACAGCATAAGGAATATAGTCGATCATATTGTAATAACATTGTGTGGTAAAAGATGGTGACTACACTTATGGAGAGCACTGAGAGATGTATAAGATAGTTGAGTCACTCTGTTGTACACCTAAAACTAACAAAACACTGTATGTTATATATACTTTAATAAAAAAGGGAGAAAAAGAATTCATGACACTGTGAAACAATGGAGGCCCACACCCCATTTGCACACGTGGAGCATGGTCCAGCATAAGCAGAGAGCAACTTGCAGGGCACGTGGAGCCATCAGATCTTGTCTGTCTTTTTCTGTCCAAAGCTCTGATGGAGAACTAGCTGAGATCAGAGCCTGAGGCAGCGGGCTGGAACTGAGAAGCTATCTGGAGGTAGCTGGAACCAGGCGTGGTGGCAAGACAGCAGCCCCTTTCCATTTGGGAATTTAACATTCAAGGTCTCTATAGTTCAGCAGCATAGTGAGGGGTCTCTGAGAAAGAAGAAAAGGGGTCTCTGAGGAAGAGTGGGTAGGAGGATGGGTGGAGCGCAGATAGCAATATTTGCAGGGCCACCACCTGACTCACTTTCTCTAGAAGATAGTTGCATCTTAGCAGTAATGAGCTATCCTGCACTCCTGGTTGCTAGTGGAAGGAACCCTTTAGGTATGTAAAACCAAACTTATGGGTTGGCGGGGAGGAGCCATCAAAGAAAGAGATAACGGAATGAAGGACCTTCAAGCATCAGTTCATGTGAGGTGTTAATGGATCCATAGGCCCTGAGAGATGACTACAGAGGCACTAGCAGAACATTTCTGTACTCGACTCTCTAGGCTTTGCTGACTTACTAGACAACTGGGTGATCTGCGTACTGCTTTACGGGAGAATGAGGCGTTGCCTGGGTGCCTTCAGGAGAGTTGTGTCCTAGCTGGAGGTCATAGATCTGGACCATGGATTGTACATCCTTCCTGAGCCGTGTCAGATATTAAAGGTTCCCCTTCTTGGGGCGCCTGGGTGGCTCAGTGGGTTGAGCACCCAACTTCAGCTCAGGTCATGTTCTCACAGTTTTTGAGTTTGAGCCCCGCGTCGGGCTCTGTGCTGACGGCTCAGAGCCTGGAGCCTGCTTCGGATTCTGTGTCTCCCTCCCTCTCTGCCCCTCCCCCACTGTGCCCTTTCTCTCTCTCTCTCTCAAAAATAAATAAACATTGAAAAAAATTTTTTTAAAGTTCCCCTTCTCTGACCTCTGGAGGTAGAATGCCTTTTAGGCAAAGAGCAATCAATTTGCAGCTTTGGATGCATAATTGCCACTATATATATATATATATATAGTGGCAATTTTACATTCATCTTACAGTGGACAGCACCAACCATTTGGATTCCTTAAGCATTGTAACCACACAATCTGCGTCTTTGCTTTACATACATCTCGAAGCAAACACGAACTAGAGGGGGAAGGATTTACAAACAACAATGACGACAATGACAACTTAATTGGCCCCCGGAGAGAGTAGATGCCAGAGAAAACACCATGTTAGGCAGGCCGTAGCAGCATTTAGACTACTCTTTCCACCAGTCTGCAAAGGAAGCCATCTTTCCCCAACAGAGAATGGGAAGCCTGGGCAGAGAGGCAGAGAGGAGATACAAATGGGGAGATAAAAAAGAGGGAAAAGATGAGGAGGTGTGTTGTCTGGGGAAAATATTCCTAGAATAGCAAACATGCCTGTATTCACACCAATTCCTCCAAGGCCTCCCTCTCTGGGGAGACTTCTTGGAGCCTTTGGTCACTACTCCCTTCTCTAAAGGCCCAGAGCCCTCTCTACTCTGTTCTCTACTGCATTGAAAAGATTTTTCAACATGTGTCCTCACCGTTAGAATCTGAACTTCCTGAGAATAGAAAAATGTGTCTTCCACGTGTTGGTATTACCTGTGTGCATTGCTGCCCCTGACACAAGGGCTAAAACGTTGATCGCTCAGTGTGCTTTTGTCGCATATAGGACTCTGTTTGTGAATGACCCCGTGCCTGTACTGTAATCTGCTAGTGCAGAGCAGACAGGGCCATCTGTCCCTTAGCTATAGGGCTAGGTCCCCATAGTGAAGTGAGTAGTCTCACCCAGTTAGATCTTCTGTTCTCCCCAAGTTCTTATGTTTGTAACTTTAACTTCTATATTAATACAAGCTACAATTGTCCCACATCATTGTTACGTTTTAAGGATCAGTGGAAAGGTATTAGAAAGTTTGCTCAGAGCTTGAAGATTGTTTTCATCCTAACACTAAGTGAAACACAAAAGCCAACCTCCATCTTGCGTCTATAGAAGGTCACGTGTACATGATCACATCTGCTGAAGATTCCAAAATTGAAACTGATTGAGGAATTAGGATGGTGAGAATATACACTTGTAGTTTTTCTCTTTAGGAGAAATTGTCTTTGTGGTGTTTTCTGTATTTGTACAAAGATAAATGAATAAATATGCAAACAAAGAAGTGTACAACAGATACATCGGCAGAGGGGGGAAGACCAGGGTCATGCTTCACTGTCCAAACTTCTTTTCCTGGATTAGCAAGCAATGCTTTTTTTCTAGCTGCACAGAAAAGGGCGGATTATTTAGAATAGGACAGTTCCTGGGTGCAAGAGGTTTTAAGAGAAAGCATCTGAAATTCATGTCACTCCTCCCTTTGGGGTTGTGAACTACGGTTCTAGTGGTTGATTGCACTGGTTCACTCAGTAACAGGGAAAGGGCAAGAATTTTTCTATCCATTTCTGGTTGATGACATGCCCATTAGTCATCTCTTTTCTCTCTACTCAGAAACAGCGAATGTGCTGTGTTGCACAACGGCCTCTGGGAACTTGGGCCAGGCAACAGTCTAATGCTAGCTGGCCTGGTTCCGGGTGTGAATCTTGCTAAAAATCAAGTGAACTTCATGAAACTTCTGTGGTTGCTAAGAGACATAGTATCTTTAAGTGTCAGTTACCATTTCCCTCGAAATTGCTCAAAAATCATCTATTGTTTGGCTTTAGAAGTTGCACGATATGCTACATTTTAAGTGACATGGGTTAAAATCTTGACTTCACCATTTTCTGGCTGGTGACCTTGGCTAAGCTACTTCTCTCCAAGTCTCATTTTTCCTTCTCTGTTAACAGGGAGTGGTGATAGGGAGCAGTTTCATACACTGCAAAACACTCCACCTATTGAACAACTCAATTCACATCAGATATGGGAATGTACATGATAAAGGTTGAAACAGAAAAGGCATCAAAATATAAATGATTATCATAGGAGTCCCTGTGCCTCATTGCTTGAATATTATTTCTACCATATTTGAGACAGTAGGGGATGTGAACAAGACGTGATCTGACACCTCAAGTTGATGCTTAGGTTTCAAAAAGGAATTTGGGAATGATTTCATAATAATTCTTCACTTTACCGAATAATTAACAGTGGCTTGTTACTGTCATTATTATTATTTTGTATTGTTATATGTTGTTATAATTAATGTCCTTAAGGAACCAGCTATCCTAGTTCATTTTAAGTATGATTTAATTCCCTAAATGTTGTTTTGAGCCCAATTTGCAAAGCCACAATATTGCAGCAGACCAGGTACGTGCTAATCTTTCCAGTGGACATGGGTAAATGAGACTTCAAACGCCAGATGAAAAGGAATTGCATTTGCCCCCTCCGTGGTCTGTAATGTATACCTCTATCGTGTGTATGCTGATGTTGGCTGTGGAGCCCAGCCATGGTGTATGCAACTCTTTGCTCTGGGCAAATAGAAAAATCCCTTCCCTTGATCCTTTCCTCACTGAGCCCTTTCTGGGCTCATCCTCTGGGCTGCATCCCTCACACCTGTGTCAGGGAGCCTCTGGTGGTCCTGGAGGGCTGCCCAGCCTCTGCCCTGGTGCCTTTGTCTCGGTTCCAGCTACATGTGGTATTGACACACCCTGAGTCCATGCTTTAGAGAGTCCTTGTAGCGTTCCTCCTGCTTTTCCTGTCTGAGAACCATGACTTTAAGTCACTAAATAGCAAGCGATTTGGAATCCAGCTGCTGGGACTTTGGACTTCAACAACCTGGCTGTGATCCTGACAGTGACAGTCGTCAAGTACTCATCTGGGGACCCTGGGCAAGGTTACTTCAACATTTGAGAACTTGATTTTCCTCATCTGTAAATAGGGTAATAACATCTATCACATAATTTTTCCTATTATGAAGATAGGTGTTTTAGCATGGTGCCTAAGAGTTAGCAAGCTAAGCAAGTAAGTTAGCAAGTAAACTATGAGTATCATTGCTGCTATTGTTATTATTACTATTATTATCATCATGTCAAGATCATCTTACAAGAACTATTATCAAGTAAATATCATTTTGGTCTTGGTGCAAGGACAATTATATAGGATTTTGTGGCTAGAGATTTTATAAGTTTACATACAAATGTGTATGATGTCCCCAAGGGCAAATGGATAATCATCTATACTTACATAGAAACCCAAAGTAGAATAACTAACAATTTCTTTTTGACTTTGGAATGCCCTACACAAGTGTGTGTGTGGATGCGCTGACAAGCATGGGCACACCCAGGCTTACCTCCAAACCACTTTTAGCTTGGTTTAACATAGAAGCAGATGAGATCTGTGTTCCCCAACATTCATCAGCAAACTTAGGGATGAGAGTGGTCCAGCCTAGCTGAGGGACAGAGAAGAAAATGTTATTGCATTTAGTTTACACACTTGGATTTAGTCCATATATGGAGAGTCAAGGCAGCTTGAAACAGAGAGAAAGAAGAGGAATGGCTGATAATGCTCATAAATAAATAAATAGATAAACAAACAAACCAACCCCCAAAAAAGGAATTTAACTGAGCAAGACATCTGCACTTTTCTTGCGGCTCTGTGAGAGAGCTAAGAATGTTTGCCTGGAGAGAAGACTTGAAGAACCCTGGTCTCTTTCTTCCAAAGTTTGAGGGTCATCATGCCCATCATGTAGAGGAAGGCGTTTTGTTTTGTTTTGTTATATTTCCTTACTGGATAAACAGGACCAATGAATGAGAGTAAGAGAGATCAAACTGGGCTCAATAGAAGGAATAACTTCTTAACTATAATCAGTGATCCTCAAAATGGACTGAATTGCCTCTGGGCCTCGAGTTTTAAGTTTTGTTTTGTTTTGTTTTGTTTTGTTTTGTTTTTTCTAATGTTTATTCATTTTATGAGAGACTGAGAGATACAGAGCATGAGGAGGGGAGAGGCAGAGAGAGAGGGAGACACAGAATCCGAAGCAGGCTCCAGACTCTGAGCTGTCAGCATAGAAGCCAATGCAGGGTTTGAACTCACAAACTGCGAGATCATGACCTGAGCCAAAGTAGGCCGCTTAACGAACTGAGCCACCCAGGCACCCCGGGATCCCTGGTTTTTGAAGGGTTCAAGCAGAGGTTGGGTGCCCATGTCTCAAGGATGTTGTAGATGAGTGGAGGAGGGGATGGTTGCAATAACCTCTCTGATCCTCTTTAAGATTAAATAAAATTTTACCTCAATATAGAATTTCTATGCTTTGTTTTCCTGAACATTAAAATAGATACGATGTCACTTAACAATCCCATCAAATGGGTTGTTCTTTATTAAAATGTGCAAGAAATGGAATTTGCAACTATGCTATATAAATAGATATTATCTTTGAATATTGAAAATACATAATGTACAGAAAACTAAATTATTTTCAACTTTCCAAAATAGGTTTGTAGGATCTACCTAGGAGAAGAATCTCTAAAAATATCTTTCAATTCTTTATAACTTAAAAAAATATATAATATAGGCCATCCCAAAGACATGACAGAATTACCCACTGTGAGTTGTATCAGCCAAATCTTTCAGAAATCCTGATTTATGATAAGGCATCCCTAATGATTTGTTCATAAAAAATCCCACGTGAGGATCTGTATATGTCTCATATGATTCTAGCAGCTCCCCATGAGGTAGATATTTTTAGTGTTCCCATTTTACAGAGGAGAAAAATAAAGTTCAGAGAGACCAGGAAACTTGTTCAAGGTTACCCAGCTAAATGTGGAGCTGCCTGACTCCCTAGCCCCTGCTCTTTCCACTATGTCACACTTCGTGACCACTTCCTGTCTTGCCTGAACAAACACAGTTCAGGTCAAACGTCCAAGCAACGATGACGCGCCCCTGTCACACCTCCCAATTAAACCCTATAATTTTGAAGTCTGAGTTGGAAATCCTTTGGCTCTGTGTTCTTGTCTGGCCTTCCCAGAAAAAAAAAAAAGAAGTTTATTTTTGAGATATGCCTCTCTCAGAACGGCTAGATATTTTCAGTGGCCATTCATACATGGACCATGTTGAATTGGAAATATAAGTCATCACTTCACCTCACAACAGAGACTGCCCCTTTGCCCCCTGCTCCCAATTTGGGGGTTTGTTTCAAGGAGGGGGTTAAGGCTATTAGTAGGTCCACGGAGGCTATAAATAGAGCCCTGGGCTTCAGCCAGCTCACCATGTTTATGTTTTGGGGTTGCACTGCAACCGTTGTTGGTAATTATAGACGCGTGGGTGAGGATGGGTACTGATGAATAGTTCCTCCTCTTGGTTTCCTTTTTGCACAAGCCCAACACTGGGGGTGTCTGAACTCACAATCCCATCATAAGGTCCCTCATGTCTACTCACTGCTGTTATTTCCTGGCCAACTCAAGGAACTAGAGAGGCTGAAAAATTTCAAGATAATCCGCAACACCATGGGCATCACAACCTGTGAAGTCAATGCCTTCCTAAAAAGAAATAATATGACACCAAAAGAAAATTGTTTCTCCTGCCTGCGGATAGTATAAACTAGATTTCCGCCTTTGTGATGACAAAGCATTTTCCAGATAAATGCAGATAAATGTGTAAAGAGGATTCACAGGTCTAACTGAAATGATGATCTGCAAGGGAACTCAGTGAATCATAGTGCTTTATGTCCAGTAAATTGTTATAATCTGTAATATCATTTCTTTGGGTACTCCAAGGGTACTTGCAACCTCTTAGCCAGTGAAGTGGGGAAGTTACCTTTTCCAGATATTCTCTTCGTTCTCTGGTGTGCCAAGAGAAAGGGTTGGTCATAGCTCCAGGATGCTCCCCAAGCCAACCACGAGGCTACCAGAATAGTCAGGCACATCTGATTCTAACCAGTGGTACATGGTTCTAACTGGTGGTAGATGAAGCCAAGAGGAAGATACTCATACAGTGTCCAAGGACAAGGTTCTGAGGTCAGGTCATTAAATGATAGGTAAGCAGTGAAAGGAGCCAGTCACAAAGGACCACATATTGTGTGATTCCATGTGTATGAAGTGTCTCGAACAGGCAAATCTATACAGACAGGAAGTCGATTAGTGGTTGTCTGGAGCTGAGGGGCACAGGAGGTTGGAGCGTAACGGACAGCTAAGGAGTGTGGTTTTTCTTTTTGGGTGGTGAAATGTCCTAAAATTGATAGTGGTGATGGACATACAACTCTGTGGATACACTAGATGCCACTGAAGTGGCTTTAATTGGGTGAATTGTGTGGTATGGGAAGTATATCTTAATGAAGCGATTAAAAATAAAGGTAAGAAGTAATACATTTGGGGAGCTGAGCTGGGAAAAACCAGAAAAGTTGGATGAGAAGCAGTGAGATGGAGAGTGCTAACAGGAGGTGGTCTGCTGGGTGGTCTTGGGAGGGAGGTCAGGTTACTCTGGGCAGAGGGTTTATGCAGTTACAAGTACAGCTCGTGTGTTTTGAAAAGGACTGAGGTGGATACTGCCCTCATATAAAAGGCCTCTGGAGATCACACCAGGATTACTATAATATACTTCTCCCATCCTAGAGGAATAAATCTGTTTAAAAATCATATCTGGTCAGCTTGGTGGATCTTACTCCTGTGATAGGATTATGCCTATGGATAAATTAACTTCATTTTTTTGGAGCCTAATTAGAAATCTAGTTTGTGCATCGTTATTTTCAAGGGGTTAATAGTTCTTCCAGATGGTGGTATTTTTCTGTTTTTATTTTATCAGAGAACTCAAAGAGTTCCCAAGTTAGCCCATCATTAGAGTAGGAAGGTGGTTTTAGTTACATTTGAGGGAAAATCAAAATTACTCCAGTATTTCAGCAATAAATAATGGCTGAGGAGCCATTTGTACACAGTCCAGTTCCAGATATGATGATTTGAGATTTTTTTCATGTAGTATTTAGCATGCCTTGGTCCTTCTGTAACCCTTCAACCTTGACTCCCACTCTGTCTCACAGAGATTCAGAACTGCAGCCCCAAACGTTTGTCTACATTTTTGCTTTTGTGTTCATTCTATCTAAATCACCCTTTCTATTTCTCCATACTTGGCTAATTCCTACCTATTCTTTAGGAATCTTCCAAGAAGCATTCTCCAAATTTTCAGGATCTACTGGGAGTCCTTCCCTATATTCCCATAGTATCCTGTTTATACACATTAACTGAATTATAAAGGAATTATCTGTTTGTCTGTTTGTATCCACACTGGTCTGGAAGCTCCTTAGGGCACATCACTATGTCTCTCTGTCCTTAGCCATTGGACTAATTCCCAGAACCTAATATATCTTAATAAATGTGAGCTGAACCCCTGTGCAATGGCCACCTGTGAAGTCTGGCCAAAAAAAACTTGATGCCATCCCTCTTAATCCCAAATATCACTCCAATAAATGGGCCCATTCAAAAGTCTCATGGGCTACAGGTCATTCTTAGTGTCCACAGGCCTAGCACAAGGCAAAGCACACAGTAGACCCTCCTTAAACATTCACTAAACTGATCTATTTATAGTCCTTGACTGTCATATGTTTAACGATCATACTGCCCACACTTTCAATATCTTAGACACTCCTACCCCTGAATTGTTTTCCACATGCTGCGTTCAGATGCTCATTCATTAGCTGACAAAACAACACTGGGAATTTTCCTGTCACGGAGCTGTGTAACTCTTCAGTTTTGACAGTGGTACCATCTTAGTAATGGAAGGTTCATGCAATTGTCTGATTATTCAAATATTCGTTTATAAAAATGAGTGGGAAACAGAAAAAGAAAATGCTGATATTAGTAAAAATAAGCAGAGAGGTCTCATCAGTTTAATAAAATTAGGATAAAAATAGAAATGATTAGATATGCTAAAAGTGGCCAGTCTTTGGTCTCAATTAGATGTTCAATGAAAGATAGGTTGATTATATGTTCAGTTATGAAGAAAAAGAACAAATTAAACAGCACAGTGAATATGGATGTGTGGTGTCAAATATAGTATCTAGAAGGCAAGGCATAGTTGCATTTTTATAATTATTTTTTAAATCTCTGGGAGTCCTTCCACCCCTTAAACTAATATCTAAGTCTATTATTTGATATCCATCCTTTTGATTTTCATATGTTTTCATGAATGCATTATATATCAAAGCAGGAAGTGACTTATGTCATATTAGAGATTCCTGAAGCTATGTCCAGTACCAGAAATCTTTGGGAGGAGTAGTAATACTTTAAGAGGAAATAGCCAACAGAGGACAAAACTCAAAGATGATATCTTGGCAATAGTCTTATTGCTAAGTGACTAAAAGCACGGACATAAGGAACGTAGATACATCTGGATCACCTAACAATGTGTCCTGATCAAGTTACTTAATCCCACAAACTTCAGTTTCTTCATCTATAAAATGGGAGTGGTAATGGTAGCTATCCAAGTAGATGGCTGTAAGATACAAATGAGTGAATATGTTCAATATGCTTGGTCCAGTGCCTGGTACTTCCTCTGAGCTTATAATATAGAAACCATTGTGTAGGAGGGAGAGAGAATGGTAGAAGGAGCCATGGGAGGAACTAAACTTGGCCTACTTCACACACTGTCTAGGGCCCCGCTGGATCCTGAACTCTATTAAAAACTCGACATGGGAACACTTAACAACTTCTATTACTTCTCCCAATCTACCCACTGGGTCATTCTGGCTTCTGCTGGGTTGAGTGGGAGTGTGCTATTTATTCACCTAATGACTCCTTCCAAGTTAGAGAAGTTGGAAACCCTGACGGTTGTTCCACCCGTTACTTCTTTCAGTTCACCACCTCTGCACTCAGGAAGGTGTGTCTTCTGTGTTCTTGTCAATCTGTGTCTTGATTTTTCAGTTGTCTGAGGCTCCCAGTTCTTTGAAATAGGTGATTACGACTCCACAATTATACAAGTAGAAGAGGCGGGTTTAGGATATGCTGTTAATAACAACACAGGGCAGGCAAGCTCTGTGTGATGGGTACAGGGCACCATCACCTCCTGGGACACACATCCACCACCCTGACCCTCTGGCATGTCGGGGCTATACCCTCGTTTCCACTCTGACAGAATTCTTGCCTAGGTTCTTCTTTAATGGCTTATTAGGGTTTAATTACATGACTTATTACTGTTCAACACTTATTATTATTATTTTTACCCCTGTAAAAGTCTTGAACTTCTCTGGTTGCATCTGGATCTGGAACGCCCTCAGGGAGCAAGTCCAGTTTCAGCAGAGATGGGGAGGGGAGCAGCAGCGGAAAACATGGAAGAAAATGAAAGACGAGATGAAAGAAAAATACTCAGGATTATGATAGCAAAGGAGCCAGCCCAGGGCCAAGAACACAGTGGAAAGTGCTCAGTGGTTTAAATGTTCACCTTTAAGTCTTTCTCCTCCCATCCAGCTGCCCTAGCCTTTTCGCTTGTGAAATAACTTGCAGACAAAATTCAGTAGTTCCAAATATTTTGGCAAAGGCTCTCCTTTTCATAGGCAAGCCTTTCACATGCATTGTCAACACTCACAGTCTCCATTTACTCACCTCCCACCTGCTCTTCCCCCACATCTTGTCCTCCTTGCCTGGTGCCCCACTGTAGCCACTCTACCTCAACACCACTGATGGCCTTCTCCAGCAGGCTTCCCCTGTCCACACCTCACTGGCCTCCCCCAAGTGTCTGACATTGTGAATCATGTCTTCATTTCAAAACCCTCTTCCCTGCCTTCTTGTATCCAGCTGGCCTTCCTTCTCTTCCATAGTTTCCCTTTCTGGCCCCTTTTTCTTTGCCCACTTCTTCCAGCTGATGAGTCCAAAGATCTGTCCCTGACTTTTGGTCCTTCTCATAGAACATGGCCATTCTCAGCCATGGTTTTAACCACCTACATGTAAACAACTTTCATGTTTTCTTCCTCACCTCTGACCTATTTTCTTGAGCATCAAACCCACTTAAGCAAGTGCACGCTGGGCCTCTCCACTTGGGCAGCCCACAAGCATCTCAAATTGAGGAGGCACAAAACTGAGCTAGTTCTCTTACATTCTCTCCTCCCCATGTCATCTCTGGTCACTCAAACCAGAACCCTGGGCGTTGACTCGGCTCTCTCATCTTCCTTCACCTCCCAACCGCTCCTTCTACCACACGGCCATCAAGTCTTGGGGATTCCAGCTTTCAAAAACTTCTCTACCCCTTCTCTAACCTTTTCACTGTCACTGCCTCAGCTTCATCTCTCATGTCTTCTGTGAGTTATTTTGGTAGCCTCTCAGCTGGTTTTCCTGAGTCTTTCAGACCCATTCTCCTCTTGGTTACCCAAGAGACCGTTCTAAAATGAAGGTCTGTTAACTCACTACCTTACTTAATGTCTAGCCAGTGGCTTCCATTGCTTACAGGGTAGAATAAAAACCCCTTTGCACAGTCTGCAAGGGGCTCTTTCACCTTGCCCCCATATTTCATCTCTAATCTTCTCCCTTTCCTCCCTCCAACTTAGACCCTAGCCGTCAAACTTTTAGAAGTTCCCCCAAAGCATCATGCTGTTCAACCTATTTGCAAATGTATGTGTGTGTATATATATATATATATATATACATATATATATATATATATATATTGCATGTGTACCTCATTGTCGCCTAGGCAAGTACCTATTTAGTCTTGGAGACCCAGCCTATGCATTCTCTCTCTCTTGTCTTCTGTAACCACCTCCTTCCCCCCCCCCCCCTTAGACAGCGGAGTACTTTCTCTGATCTGCACAGTCTATCTTTGTAAGGTATCTACCACACTTGTTTATCTGTCTCTCTGCTAGACTGAAAACTCCTTTGGGGTAAAGGTGATGTCTTACCAGTCATTACCCTCACCCTTGTGCCCAGGGCCTGCCATAAAACAGGCATTTTTTTCCATGTGTGATCGATAAATGAACACAGTGCCTCATTATCCTTCTAATCAGCCAGAATGGAAAACTCGAGCAGCCACCTTTGACAGCTCCAGTTTCACTCTTGGTTGCTCCGTCTGGGCAGCTCAGAGCAGCTTCCTGGGCCTTCCACCAGTTCAGAGAGCATCCAACCTGCTACAGAGTGTGCACTGTCATTTGCTGAGCAGGAGTCAACAGTGATCCTGCTGATAGGGTGGCCTTTGCCTCCTTGAGCCTCAATCCCACACCCTACAGACTGCACATCTTTAAAGGTCATGGTCAGGGGCGGTCCTTATCAATCAAACATCAGTAGACAAAAAAATCCCACTCTGGGATATGGTGAGACACACTGGTTTCAAAACATTGCAGATGTTAAATGAGTAATGTTAATGTGATCTCAGAATAGTAAACACACCCCCACATGGATAATGATATTAGTTGCATTATCTGAAAAGGAACAAAAAGTAACATTTGGCTGCAAGGACTATGAAAGAGATGTCTGTATGGGTAATTCAAGTTCAGTTAGGGCAGAAACATTACATTTTTTTAACTCCCCACCACCCCATGTGGGCACACAATCCAAAATCAAATCTTTTCTCTGGGATAGGTATATGATTTGGGGGAAGGGAAGTAAAGGAAGGAGTGCATGCTTAGAGGAAGAAAACAAAGGCCTTCATTTTCTAAAACTGTCATTCACTCTGATTGGGAAAGAATTTCTCAAGAATTGTGAATGTCCTGCACAGGAAGTAACACTTCATCACACGGCTGATAATCAGCCTCGTGCTTGCCAGGGATTGGTTTTTCCCTTCTGTGGTGAGAGGATAGTCTCAGGCAAGCTTGGACATCTTCCCCACCGGCCTGATAGTCATTTAAACATATCTAGCACCTCTCTCCCAAAATGTTTGAGTGCATTGGTCCTGTGGCATCATATTCATATGGAAAACTCACAATAGCGGGTGGGGGTTGTCTGCAGTTTCAAAGGGTTTCCATGGAGCCAGACCAACACCGTCCCCCAAATAGCCTTTTCTAAACAGGGCAGCTTGCATGGAGCCTACGCATGTATCAAGTGTAGCAAAATGTACTTCTTTCACCTCCAGCTAACTTGCCTGTCCCCTTCTCTCTCTGATACTCAGTTCTTCCTCCCCGCAGAAGTCAGCATCTCAAAGGACTTTTATCCTTAAAGAAAACAACCCAGTCAGTTAATTCACTCTAAGATGCTGGCAACTCAATATGACTAATGTTACGTTTAGAAGAAAGATAAGTACTTTATCCAAAGGAATGGCTTACTAATGGTGAAGTTTCTCACCTTATCACGGGAACTGGTGGGGTTTTCCAGTGCCTCTCAAGCCTATTACATTGGTGGCCATCAATGATGAGGATACATAAGCATGACCCTCATGTCTGGGTCATACTTTATTCCCTAACAAGAGGCTGGTAGCTTTCTTCATGATTGTCAAGTTGCCTTCATACAGTGCCTGTTTTAGCTTTTTTCAGAAGCACAGAGCAAAGTTAAATCCCAAGTCTCCTTGCCCCATACCCAAAGATCCTTAGCATATTGCTACTCTATGCTAGACTTCTTTGATAGAGAGGACACTGACTAAGAAGGGATAAGGAAGTTGTCATCACATGAGCCCTTAGGTATGTCATTTTTAAGATGCAAGTCATATGGTAATCTTACAACAGATACATAAGAGTACTCATGCATCTATTTACTTACTAATCACTTAATAAGCTCTCCCTGAATGCCAGAAATTATTCCAGAGACGCACCAAAAACAAAATTGACAAAGTCCCTTCCCTGGTAGAGCTTAAAGCTAGAAATTGGTTTAAACTGTTTCCATCTGTCTCCAAAAAGCAGAACTGAGACAAATGGGTAGGAGTCTCAGGGAATCAGATTTCTGTTTCATATACTATACGACCAAATATGGAATGGTAATGAGCTCCCCATCACTGGAGGGCTGTAGGAAGAAGCTACATGATTACTCGATACAGAGAGATTCATGCATGAAGCTGGACTAGATCCATTGCCTTCAGCTTTTTCTTTAGCAGCAGGGATCTGTTTTCAAACTAAATCTTGCCTTAATATATTCAAAAGCAGAGTTACTGTGATTGCAGTGGCAAATGTGGATCTAGAGGCCTCTCTGAATGCTCCTCTCTCCTCTAAAGCCTAGATACCCACATGAGATGAGATGGGATGATCGTGGAGCTCCCAGCTTACCCTAGTGTCATGGGGATCTGTGAAGCTAAGCAGGATGGCATAGGTTTCTCACCTCCTGCTTACTTCCACTTTTTCCTGGGACTCTGGGGAAGCCAGATAAAAGGGTCAGAGATTCTAGGAACATAACAGGACACTTAATGAGTGCTGTTTAAGAATGTCAATATGAGCCAAAGACAGTGTTTTGAGTGGACCTGAAGATCACAGCATGGCTCCCTCAGCTCCAAGAACAGCACATTGCCTGGCATCCTGCACCTTAAGGAAAAGCCCACGGGTTCAAAGGGATGAAATAGACCTTGTGGGAAGAGCGTAAAAGACTGGAGAGAGAGAGGGCACTCACAGGCCACTTGCTGAAAGACATAAGAACTCGTTTGCACCATTCTCTGGTGGCCCCACGCATCCTCTTTATCTTCTAATGTAAGGCTTACTTTCTAGCAATGGACCCTATCATCTCATCCAGAGGTACCAGGTGTAACTACGGGACTGCACAGTATTCTGCAATCTGGAGCAGGAAGTTGGAGAAGTGTTCTCCTTCAGGCTTTGTGCCTGGAAAGTCCCATCCCCTTTGGGCATAGTGTGCTTGGAAAGGAAAACCTGAAAACCTTCAGCAACTCAGAGTACTTGAGGCTGGCAGCTTTTCACTGCTTGGGACTGGTGAAGGGATGTAGGATGTGGGAGAGGGGAATCTTGCAGCATGCAAGAGAGCTTGAGGGGGCACCTGGATGGCTCGGTCTGTGAAGTCTGGTTCGTGAGTTTGAGTTCTGTGTAGGGCCCTGCACTGCCAGTGCAGATCCTGCTTAGAATCCCTCTCTCCCTCTGTCTTTGCCCCTCCCCCATGCATGTGCGTTCTCTCTCTCTCTCGCTCTCTCTCTCTCAAAATAAGTAAATAAACTTAAAAGAGAGAGCTTGAAGTCTTCCCAAGCATATAACCATCACATAAAGCTTCGAGTTTGCCCAATCGTACCTTATTATCCTTCCAACTAGAATTTTCCTGACAGTTCTAGAAAAGTTCATTGAAACTGGACTCACATCTTCTAGTTCACAGTCTACAAAACTGTGAACAAAAGTGAGTCAGGTGAGCTTTTCTTAAACCCATGATTTTTTCAAGTGTGTTACATACCTGAAACATGATTTGGAAGGAGATGTTAATAGGTTTTAGTAGAATTCAGAAGAGTACCACTTCTGGAAACTCTGGTTGAAACAAAACTAAGCAGGTTTCCATGGAATGAATAAGTCACAGGAATGAAAGGCACAGCATAGGGAATAGAATCAGTGATATTATAATAGTATTGTAAGGTGACAAATGGTAGCTACTCCCATAGTGAGCACAGCATAACGTATAGAGTGCTGAATCACTATGTTATACACCTAAAATTAATGTAACATTGTATATCAACCATACTTCAAAAAAATTGTGCAGATTCATTACTTTAGGAATTTTCAGACCCTTGAAAATGTAAATTGTGACTCTCCAAGAAGAGAAAACAGTATACAGGATTTCCCAATTTCATTTGAACTCCAAATACTTTTTCTCCCAGGGCAACTTAAAGCACTCTAGTTTCCTGAAACACACTTTGGAAAATGCTCTGATAAGCCAAACACTTAACCAATTATATGAATTTAGAGTTTTATTTTTCATTAAAATAAGTCAGTATATCCAAAGTACATCAGTGTCTTATCCACCATCTTGGGAGACAGGACTGCATGTAGATGAATTGTTTCCACAACCGAAGTTTCAAACACCCAAACCATTCAACAATTTTATATAAAAATATTTCTAAAGTGTACTACATGCCCTCTCTACTTTTGATTGTTAAAAACAAAACAATACATTCTAAGCATAAAACTAAACACATGCTTATTTTCAAAAGCTTATAAGTTTGGGAAAGAAAAAATAAGGCAAAAGTTAATCACAAATCCATAACTCTATTAACATTTGCTGTAATTTTTCTCATCTTATTCTGCATAAAATGCATGCTGAAGTGTTTTTAAATGTCACAATTCACTTAATGTTTTCTATGTCATTAAACATTCTTTGAAAATATGTTTTAATGGCTCTGTCTGGCCATCATCTGTAATCATCACTTAACTATTACTTTCATTGGGTAAGTCTGTTGTTTTTATTATAAATAAGGATGGCATCTTTTTTGCAGAAATCTTTGTGTCTATTTTTATTTCTTTTGAATAAATACCTGTAAGTGGAATTCATATGTCAAAATATATCTGTAGGCTCTTCATACATACAGTCAAACTGCCTTCCAAAAGATTTGTATCATTTATATATCCCCAGCAACGTAGAAGAGTGTTAATTTACAACACCCTTACCAACATTAAATATTATCATTTTTTTAAAAATCACTGTTAATTCGATAAGTTAAAACTGTCATGACTCTTTGACTTTTTACTACCATTAAATTTAAACATTTTAATATACTAATTTGCCACTAATATTTTCTACATAAAATATGCCCATTTTTTTCTTGTGGGCTTAATATTTTTCTCATTGATTTGTGTGAATTCTGTTAAGATTACTGACTATACTATTTCTGACAAATAATTTTCACAACTTGCTCCTTACCTTTTAATTTGTTTACAATGTGTAATTAAATAATGTGGTTTTAATGTGTAAATATTAACATCTATTTATGTTAAAATATGGCTCCTTTTTCTTTTTTTATTTCTTCCTTCGTTTTCCTGCTTGGAAAACATCCTTTCTCATTCGGAAGTCAGTGAATATTCATTAGATTTCTGCTGGATGTTTTATGATTTCATTGTTCAAATCCTTTTTTAAAAAATGTGGTATCAGGGTGCCTGGGTGGCTCAGTCAGTTAAGCATCCGACTTCAGCTCAGGTCATGATCTCATGGTTCGTGGGTTCTAGTCCCACATTGGGTTCTGTGCTCATAGTTCATAGCCTGGAGCCTGCTTCAGATTCTGTGTCTCTGTCTTTCTCTCTCTGCTCCTCCCCCACTTGTACTCTGTCTTTTCCTCTCTCTCTCTCTCAAAAATAAATAAATATTAAAAAAAAATTTAATGTGGTATGCTGCTTGAGTTTTAAACATTTTATTAATGACTCCGGGTCACAATTTTGAACAGTGTTTAAAGTTTTGTGCCATAAAACAGAACACCCCAAGGAGTCACTGAAGGAGACAGAAGTCTCTGTATTCTCTGTGACCTCAGACTCCTGTGATTTCCTGGTTCTGGGGCTGATTTTCGGTCTTAATCTCTTCTTTTGACATTAGACTCCCAGCTCTCATTTCCTATTGCAGACAGTTGTCTGTCACTCACAGTGTGCTCTCTGCTTTTAACAGCTCACACACCAAATAACCATATTTGTATTACTATGGACTAATGATGTGTGGAGTTGAGCCTGGGTGTGCAAGTCAGAATAACGTCCCTCCCCAAAGACGTTTATGTCTGAATCCCCAGAATCCTCGGATGTGTTATGTTACACGGGAAGGGGAACTCAGCTGACCTTGAGATATGGAGGTCATTCTGGACTATGAGTTGGTCCCAATATAATCACAAAATTCCTTGTGAGTGAAAGAGAGAAGCAGGAGTGTTGGAGTGATTGGATATGAGGAAGATTCAACCAACCACTGCTGGCTTTGAAGATGGAAGGTGGCTGTAAACTAAGCAATTCAGGCAGCTGGAAGCTAGAAGCTGGAAAAGCAAAGCAAATGGAGTCTCCCCGTGAGCCCCCACAAAGGAATATAACCCTCCTGACACCTTGATCTTAGCCTAGTGAGACCCATTTCAAACTTCTTATCTCCAAAATTGTAAGACAATACAATGTTTTAAACTACTAAGTCAGGGGTGTTGGGGGGGGCGGGGATTTGTTACAGCAGCAACAGGCAGCTAACACACTGAGCTTACTAGTCTACATGGGCTTTAGCACATGGCCTCAATGACTGCTATTTTGGTTGCTCTGAGGTTTTATTTCCCCCACTCCCCTTCCCAATTATTTCCATGGTTTCTGGAAATCTAGCCTACATCTAGATCAGAGACTAAGTGGGGCATTATTATTTTACAGGAATTGGCTTTGACAAATTTTCAAACACTGGGTCAAAGGATGAAGTAGCTACAGAGACAAACTTTAACAGGGTTTTCAGACAAATCACAAGGTGGACCTTCTGCCCAATTTGGAAGAAAGAATACCCAAGAAAAGGTCATGACCCCTGGGCTGGGTGAGAGTGTCACCATTTAATCAATGCCTGTACTGGGTCAGATAACCATCACTGTCTGTAGATAAATTCCCCTATGTCTAAAAGACTGGGTAGTTCAAGGGTGTGAGACACAAGGAATCCACTCATCAGAAAGTCTCTGGGGAGTAGATTGGGAATTAAATGGATTTTGTGCCACCAAGAACCTTGGATCCAGACCAAGTGGTAGAGCATGAAGTAGCCCAATAAAAACTCAGGTAGTCCTCAAGAACAGTACACAAGTAAGAATAAGGGAGAATCAGGCAAGTTGGGGTCAGCACTGGGAAGAAGGAATCCACCTCTAAAATACATCAGATAATTTGTCCAGTGAACTAAGTGGAACCTGCACGTAGGTAATGTACTGTAATGGACGTTGAAGAGGAATCTGAAGAGTGTGTGTTCTTCATCCCTGTATCCCTAATGTCTACCACGGTGTCCTACATATCATAAGTGCTCAATAAATTCTTGTTATGAGAATGAACAAATGAATGATTAGTAACTCTGTCATCTTTAAATCCCATCCTGTGTCTAGTAATATAAATCTACTACTACTCCTTGATAAAAGTTTCTAGACTTAACATTAAAGACTCATTCATGCAGGCTTAGTTCAAGCTGACTTGGGAAGCCAAAAGAACGGTGAGGAAGTATTTTATTAATATATTAGAATTCTTTTTTTTTCTCCCAAGGGAGAAAAAAATACTGGCTTCCTCTAAGTTTTTCTTTTTTTTAGAAAAAAAAAAAAAAACTAAAATGGTTCAAGATAAAGATGGAAAAATAATGATAGCTTAATGTCATAACTTCATGAGTAGTTTTAATAACCGAATGCATGTATGGCCTTTAGAGAGCAGTGTCTGTTATCAATGCGCTCCATAGATGCTGGCTATCAATACGATCCTTCAACATTTTTACATGTTCTTCAATGATTAAAAAATAATACCTAGAGAAATAATAACTTAAAATCATATTTTATAACAAGACCAAAGAATATATGGGTTTGTTATTTTATGAGAAATGAAAGTAGCTAATGGATGATGACAAGACAATCTTTACATATATAGACTAGCATATGTGACATGCAGTGAGTAAAACGAAAGCACAGATTTAAGTATATTTTCTTGGCTGTGTTCACTACCTAAAGGATCACATAGTGAACCCCCTGCTAAAGTAAAGAATACTTTTTTAAGGTTTTATCACTATTATAATTTTTTAATACATTGATTTTTATACAGAGGATCTCATTCAAATAGGGGACCCTAGGATAAATGAGGCAAATAAAGAGTTTCACTCCATGAGCAAAAAGATGAAAGGTAACAAAGAGATCAGATACACTGGGCAATGTCAATTAAGCCACATCCTTAAGCAAATAAAATTCACTTTCAAAGTACTTGGCTGTGGCACATAAAGAGTCATAGGGAATTGACAATCACACTCAACCCAAATGTAAGAGAAGATCACCTCGTCTGAAAAACAAAATAAAATAAAAAACATAAAACAATTTAAAACACAAACAAACCTCCCCTCTAATTAGGAAACTTGACTCCATGTTTGCTGTATGGATGAGGGGAGAGGTCATGTGCACTTGCTGTCATCAAGGAAGCAATAGAATGAGTAGTGGGTCTGAGGTTGCCAGTGTAGACTAACTAAATGATCAACATTTAATATGAATGACTGTGTAGCTTTTGCCTTTCTTGATTATCAAAGAAAGATGGTAAATGTACAACTTCGAGACCACTATATTAGTTATTCCAGCACTTTCTTCCTGCCCTGATATGCCGATAATCTGAGCACTTGTTCCTTTTTTTTTTAATGTTTATTTATATTTGAGACAGAGAGAGAGAGAGAGACAGACAGAGGGATAGTGGGGGAGGGGCACAGAGAGGGCAGACACAGAATCTGAAGCAGGTTCCAGGCTCAGAGCTGTCAGCAAAGAGCCTGATGCTGGGCTTGAACTCACTAACTGTGAGATCATGACCTGAGCTGAAGTCAGACGCTTAACAAACTGAGCCACCCAGACGGCCCAAGATAATTTTAAAATTCTTGTTTTATTTTTGTCTACTTGATTCTTTTTTTTAAGTTTATTTATTTTGAGGGGAGGGGTAGAGAGACAGAGGGAGAGAGAGAGAGAGAGAGAGAGAGAGAGAGAGAGGGAATACCCAAGCAGTCTCTGCACTGTAAGCACAGAGCCCAAATATGCGGGACTTGAACCCACAAACCATGAGATCATGACCTGAGCCAAAGTCGGATGCTTAACTGACTGAGCCACTCAGATGCCCCCTGAGCCCTTTTTCTTGATGGAAACGCAGTGTTAGGCCTAAGTGAGGCCCAAGTTGATTTTACTATTGATTGATGTGAGTACAATTTTCCAGCTCACATTTGTGGAAACCTACCAAGAAGACAGTAGGTCCCTCTGTTTCTCAAAAAGATACGGCTACGCCTTTGGAAATGAAGTTGCTAATCACTGGCAGTTAGTGTGGGCTCACTGATAAAGAGTTATGCCATTGTACTTTGTTGTGGATGGGGCTTCTCGTGTGTGGAGTAAACGGAGCAGTATAGACATTGTATTACTTGATTTCAGCAAAGCGTTTGACGAGGTCTCTCTCATAACGTCCTTATAAAAGCTGTGGACTGTAGGATAGTACAGCTGATAGAATGTTCCTACAGTAGCCAAAGAACTCTGACTGATGGGCTGGCCTGGAGGAAGTCTCTCTTCTTAGTGCTTCAAGGCAACTAGACCTTGGCCTGTCCCAGGACTCGTATCAAAGTTGTTGGATGAAGCCTGGGTTAAATTACCCAGGAGGCCAACATCCATTTGGAAGATTTGTAATTCATGAGTCTGGTGGCAGCTGGGAAAAGGAAACAGAAGATCTCTGAGGTGCATTTGTTTGGGCCCTAGGAAGCTATCGTCCAAACCTGGCTATACATCAGAAATACTTGAAGCCATGTTGAAAAATACAGACACTCGGGCCTTTTCCCAAACCCACTTAACTAGGACTCCAAGGGGTAAAGTCCTGGATTTTTTTTTTAACTGCCCAGGTGATCCACGATCAGCCCAGCATCCCATCATTAAAACCATTGCATTGGTTGGATTTAGTCAAGAAGCTTTTCCAAGGTCATAATAGACCTGGTAATCTAAAGATATTCATGGGCTTTCAGACTATGAGGAAACGCTTGCCTACACTGTGGCTCAATCCAACCTTGACCCTTCCTCATGGGGACTGAGGAGGGCAGGTGAGAAGAGGAACCCAGTGCTTGACAAAGAGAACACTGGCTTTGATGTCAGCCACATTTGAAGTCAAGCCTGGCTTCTATGACCTATGAGCTATCAACCATGCACGGGGGAGTCTGGCCCTCCACTGCATACATAAGTGGTCAACTGATGCCAGCTATTACTATCAAGACACTGTTCAGCAAACTGTCCAGTTCTGTGGATCTTGAGTCTACAGTTTTACCAGAACATGTCTTTCATGCAGTTCTGCCCAGAGAAGGAAAGAAGCCATCATCTACTAACCATCCACTTTGTGCTGCACAGTAGGTCCCTCACAGATCTAATCTCATTTCCTTTGTCACCCAAACCCTGGTTTTTGCACATGAGGAATCTGAGAGGTTAAATACTTCCCCCAAGTCACTCAGTTAGAAAGGGACAGATAGACATCAAGAATTTGGCTAATAAACTTGCACTGAGGATTCCCCCTGGCACTTTTAAAATGGTTAATATAAGGAGTGGAGAAAGCTTTGCCCTTTAAAAAATCTAAAGAGAGACATTTTGAAACTGCGAGGGAGGGGGGAGGTCACACCACCTACACTCCCCATCACCTGAACACTCAGCGCTTAGCCAGAGGAAAAGCCCTACAAATAGACAGTAATGGCTCTCTCTCTTTCTCTTCACACACACACACACACACACACACACACACACACACACCTGGCCACCTTATTTAAAAGTATAACACCTCCCCAATTACAGTCTTATTCCTTTCCCCTGTTTTATTTTTCTTCTTACCACTTAATCATTATCTAACACACTATCATTTGGGTTATTTATCTTGTTTATCATGACTCATTCCCACTAGAATGTTAGCCCCTTGAGGGAAAGAATCTGCGTCCGTTTTCTTCATTTCAATATACACATTGTCTACAACAGTGTGAACATTGACATCCAATAAATATGTGTGGCATGGATAGAAAAAAATCTAGAAGTGTTATCAATCATAAATGTTGAAAGTATTTATAATCCCTTTAAACAGCTACATGTTCTGGTTTTCCTATTATGTATTATATGTATTATTTGTATTATATATGTACATTATTTCTATTATGTATTATAATATTATGTATTATTTCTATTATGTATTATCTATTATGAAATACTATTTGTATTTCTAATATGTATTATATTATGCATATCCTAAGACTTTTTAAAAATGTAACCTCAGTGGTCGAGGTTATTGGACCTGATCTAAAGCTGCAGTGAGAGGGAAAATAGGACTGGAGGGCGAACATGCTGGAACCCGCTTTCCACCTGTGCTCACTCTACTCTGGGCCCTGCTGTATTATCCTCTTTGAACTGAATCACCAGGCTCCCTTGACCTTTGGCTTCCATTTGGGAAAAGGATGAGGTTGGGCTATTTGTGCCCCCCACGCTCAGGCTGCTGCCCCAAGCTGGGTCCCTCCACCCAAAGCCAGTGCCTGTCGAGCGACTTCTGGGTGCCCCTCCTCCCTCGGCTTCTGGAACTGCTCCTGCCCTTGCCTCCTAAAGCCTGTGAGTGTAACAGTGCTCCATCTTTGTGTGACCTGGGGTGCTCCACTTCCTTTGATGGTCTTCTTAACTCCATCCATACTTTTTAAATAGTCCCTTTGTTAACCTTCCTTCAATTACCTGATTGAGTATGCGGCCAATTTCTCGCTGGATTTTTGCCTGGGTGCAAAATGGGCTTACAGTCAGGAGGGCCGAGTTCTTTTTTATTTTTTTTTATTTTTTAATTTTTTTAAATTTTTTTATTATATGAAATTTATTGTCAAATTAGTTTCCATACAACACCCAGTGCTCATCCCAAAAGATGTCCTCTTCAATGCCCATCACCTACCCTGCCCTCCCTCCCACCCCTCCCATCAACCCTCAGTTTGTTCTCAGTTTTTAAGAGTCTCTTATGCTTTGGCTCTCTCCCACTCTAACCTCTTGTTTTTTTCCTTCCCCTCCCCCATGGGTTTCTGTTAAGTTTCTCAGGATCCACATAAGAGTGAAACCATATGGTATCTGTCTTTCTCTGTATGGCTTATTTCACTTAGCATCACACTCTCCAGTTCCATCCACGTGGCTACAAAGGGCCATATTTCATTCTTTCTCATTGCCATGTAGTATTCCAATGTGTATATAAACCACAATTTCTTTATCCATTCATCAGTTGATGGACATTTAGGCTTTTTCATAATTTGGTTATTGTTGAGAGTGCTGCTATAAACATTGGGGTACAAGTGCCCCTATGCATCAGTATTCCTGTATCCCTTGGGTAAATTCCTAGCAGTGCTACTGCTGGGTCATAGGGTAGGTCTATTTTTAATTTTTTGAGGAACCTCCACACTGTTTTCCAGAGTGGCTACACCAGTTTGCATTCCCACCAACAGTGCAAGAGTGTTCCCGTTTCTCCACATCCTGGGAGAGCCGAGTTCTAATGCCCAGTCTCATCACTGGCTTGCTCAAGGCCAAAGTCTCAAGCCTCTTTGGGCTCAAATCATCTGAAAACTAAGAAGATTGGGCAAGATGACCTCTAATATTCTGTGATTTCAAGAAACCCTTTGCTCAGAGAACAAAGTAGTTACTTCTCCATTAGCTCGAAAATGTTAACTTGATCCAGATTCTGTAAAGGGCCCAGTTTTCTAGGAACTGATCGACAAATTTTGTAGCCATTCCTCTGACAATGAAGCTGAGCTTGGCCATAACGCAGCCCTCACCTCACCTACAGATCAGTAATTTCCAGTAAAATTGGGGTTATCATGCAAGTAATGCATATTTACAAGAGAAAAATCAGAATTTGTAGCTATTAACGAGATAATTACTTTTGACATTTATAATTGATAACTTTCTAGATTCTTTTTCCTTTTTTTCATCTTTTAAAAATGTTTATTTATTTATTTTTGAGGGAGGGAAGGAGAGAGAATCCCAAGCAGGCTTGGTGCTGTCCATGCAGAGCCCCACACAGGGCTGGATCTCACCAACCGTGCAATCATGACCTGAGCTGAAATCTAGCAGCGGATGCTTAGCCGACTGAGCCACCCAGGTGCCCCGAGATTCTTTCTTGTTCACACGTTCATTTCACAAACATTTGAGTGCCAGTGTAATCCTGGCTCTTCTAGGTATGTGGATGTAGGAATAGTGCTGTATTATCGGGAAGTACTTGTCTCGCTAAACCAGGACTCTGGACGCCACCTTAATTCTCTGCTTTGGCCAAGGATAATACTTGAAGAATTATGTAACCACTGCTCTTTGAGCAGTGTGTACACAGGACATCTAAGTTCCTGGAAGAGTGAATTGTTTTGTCCTTGAGGACCAACCAAACCTTTCTGACATTTGACTTGGCCACTGTGTCTCAGACACAGCTTCCAGCTTCTGGTGAGGAGGCTTTCTCTGTCGTCCACCCAAAAATGTCAACAATAAAAATAGGCAGGGAATAAAGGGTCCCTTCCAGGAAGTGGGAATTGTTTAGCCAGATAACAGTGGAGGTTTTGTAGTCCTGTCTTGGAAAGTCAGAGCAGATTCAAAGCAGTGCATTCCTTCATCTGGCGTGACTGGAAAAATGGATCTGCCCAGGCAGACACAGTGGTTGTCAGAGAGGCCACACATACAGTACAGGGCTGTCTGACTCTTGCTTTTGTCACATCTCTCTCCATCCTCACACCAGTGAAGGAAGTTTTTGTGTGGTTTTGAGAAATGCTGCATCAACATTATGCTCTGATAAGCATTAATATGAGCAAGAAATGGATTCTTATATCTTACCGACACCCTATTTTGAGGAATATCAAAGATCTCCCTACTTCAGGGAGGGCAAAAAAAGAGCCAGCATAGTCTCCCTAGGATGAAATCAGGAAGTATCATCACCTCATCTTTGACCACTCAAGGCTTCCCGAGAAGGCAAATACATGTGCTGTTGGAGAAGCATCTGTCACATGATAATGGTTTGTGAAACTTTGCATATTTTACTATTTTCTATTTAGCAATATTTAACATTTATCAAATAATATTTTGAATTTATAAGGTACAAACAGAATGGGAGGGAAAAAGGAGAAAACTAAGGAGAAGGGGGTCCCAGAGCCCAGCGATTCAGACTGCATGGACCACAGGACACCAGACGCATCTGTAAAATGGGATAATAGTACCTTTCCCACAGGGTTGTTGTGTTAAATGAGTTAACGTATGTAAAATGCTTATAGTAGGGCCTGGCACGTGGCAAACTGTCAATAAATGTTACTAACACTCTCCTCTCCTCCTCTTCCTCCACCTCCTTCTCTACGCCCAAAAAGCTTTCCTGATCTGCCCCTAGGAATTCCGTCTTCTTTCTGGTAATTAACTATGCTTGGGTACCCTTCTATATTTTACAAGACAGACTGATGGCATTTCACAGAACCTACTTTAGAGACATCTGAAAATTGTAAATAAACTTGACACTGAAATTAGCTTCTGTTAGCAATCGTTCCCCACTCAGACATTCCTCCAGTGCCAAATACTGTACCTGTGCAAAGAGAAAAACGAAGTAACATGGACCAACAGCCAATCTGGTGACTGAAAAGGCAGTTTAGGTTCTTACTTCCATTTACCCAACAAATATTTATTTGATGCCTGCCATTTTCCAAGCCATGGCAGAAACCGCAGGATGAATCAAACATTTATGTTTTTTTAAAAGAAGTTTCTGTCAGAGGGTGGGGAAAGATCTGATAGAGGGTATCAAGACAGGCAGAAAGTGACATGGGCCACAGAGAAGCACAGCTGGGGTGCTGTGGATCTTCAGTGAGACTGGCTTCTGCTGGGGGCTGAAGAAAAGAGAGTATGATTCAGACAAATGCAGGTCACTAATGCTTGCTGTGGGCAGTGATTCAACTCGTCTTAAGATATTTACCTTCAGTGTGAGGATTTGGTCTATGTCCAGGGGGGTTTTGTTCTGCCAGGATGGTAATGCAGGTCACATTTATCAGGCCTTCTGCCTTCGTATCAGCAGTGCCCCCACCCCCCACCATAACTCTCCTACCCACTGCAGCAATGCATCCAGACCTGGGCCTTAACCTGTGCTCCTTAACATTCTCATATTGATCAAAAAGGCCCCTCTATATGTTTCTTGTTCTTCAGGGCCCCTAGATAGCAGTAGGCCAGTCCTCAGAGGAAAGCTTACCAGCACCATGGGCACCATATATGTGACACAAGGGACCTATGAAGCCGTGAATAGATTCTGTCTGTGTAAGACAGGCCCATGGCACTGTAGATACTTAATCAAGGTAGTAACCAGTAAATGGGTTTTGACCAGCTCAATCACAGCAAACGTCAACAACTAGCTGGGAAACTTCAAAGGTTAATGCAGCTTCAGTTTAGTTATCACATTGATATCTCTATGAATGGCATCAGCTAAAATTGTGCTAAGTGCAATCTGCTCACCAAAACTTGGAGACCCTGACCAAGAAAGCCACACAGCTCTAACAGCTAAACTTGTCAGACAAAAGAATGAATGTTTTCAGATAAAACATATCACAAAGAAATGATGACATTTGTTTCATGTTTTAAGCACGCTAATGGCAAAGACATACACATGTGGCTTTGCAGATGTCTTTCCCAGTTGCATCTGTATCTTTGTCAATGTAACAACATCTTACCTTGGTATGACACTGTGTGATTTGGGTAACGCATCGTTCTTTTACAAGATGGTATTCTGGAAAGGTCAGTACTGTGCCAACCCACCCCCAGCCTCTTCTGTGGGGATCCACCCTGCCCACATTTCCTACTGAAGGGGCAAGCCCAGACAGCCACATTAAGGACTCAGTGCCCCACCTCCTCTGCCCATAGATGACTGACTCTGGCCTAGGCACCTGGGCCAACTATACAGAATCCATAGCCCAGTCAGGGATTTACAGTCTGCACTAAAAGAGGAACTGGACCAATAAGATTCTCTCTTAAGGCCCTGAACTTGAAGCAAACATAGCCATTAATTGGTACTAGGGCCAGAAGTAGACATGTAGTGTGTTGCTTAGTCATAGAGATCAAAGATCCATGAGATCCTGCAGCTGAAACCCAGGAGCCTTTGTGAATCTAGAGTCACCTTTGAGCTCTGGGCTCTTTGAGGCCAAGACTTAACATGGCTCCTGTTCTAGGATTTCCATGAAAACTCCTTTATCTTTTAAAAATAATGTGACATACAGGCTCCTGGGCAGCTCAGTTGATTGAGCCTCCAACTCTTGATTTTGGCTCACAGCATGTTACCAGGGTCATGGGATCGAGCCCCATGTCAGGCTCTGAGCTGACAGTGTGGAACCTGCTTAGAATTCTCTCTCTCCTCCTCTCTCTCCCTCTCTCTCTCTGCCCCTTCTCTGCTCACATTCTCTCCCTCTCTCTCTCAAAATAAATAAACAATTAAAAAAATTTTAGGGGCACCTGGGAGGCTCAGTCAGTTAAGTGTCTGACTTAGGCTCAGGTCATGATCTCATAGTTCACAAGTTTGAGTCCCACATCTGGTTCTGTGCTGACAGCTCAGAGCCTGGGGCCTATTTAGGATTCTATGTCTCCTCCTCTCTCTGCCCCTTCTCTACTTGCTCTCTCTCTCTCGCTCTCAAAAATAAATAAACATTAAAAACGATTTTTTAGATACATAATGTGACATAATACAGTATGCTGAAAGCCTTTGTCTTAAGCTGGCTTGAATGGCTTACTATCCGTCACAAGAAAAAGAGCCAGACTGAAAACAATGAGAAATTAAAACTGGGTCCCAGCTGAACTCCTGGGCCATGAAGCCTTCTAGAGAAATCATGAGAAGAAAGACAAACTGGCATTGTCTTAGCCACTACTGGGAAGGCAATAGAAACCAAAAACAGAGAAAAGGGAACTGAAAACCTTTAACGATGATTTGTGAATGTGTGTGTGTGTGTGTGTGTGTGTGTGTGTGTGTGTGTGTATGAGCCCCCCTGTTGAGCACACAGTGACTTACAGAACCAACACCATGAATGGGGAAGACACAACCTCCCCGAGTTCTCTCCCATGAGTGGGACCTAGCATTTGAACAACCAAATTTAAAATAGACAATGAATGACTGACTGCTTGTTATGAGATATGCTAGGTCCACAGGAATCACAAGTGATGGAAGTCAACTCACAAGAAAAACAAGGATAATATTTGAGGCAGCCTCAAAAGCAGGTGCTCAGTGTAGGGTGTGTCTACATGGCCCTGCTGTTTGTTTCCATTCAGCTTTGGAAACTAAGTGACACTGCTCTCTATCTAAAAATGTAAATGTATTGTGTCATGTAGACTGTGTCTAAATAAAACCCAGTTTCCAAGTATCTCTTCAATGGTAATATTTCATGGCCAAAGATATTTCGTAGCTTAGAGTTCAATCCAATTTGGCCACTATCTAAATATTCCAATTGATTTAGAAATTGAATGATTATCAAGCATGATCCATGACCACATTCTAGTAGTTTAAAAATGAAACACTTGTATTATATAAATTATGTCTTCTTGCCATGGGGAAGCAGTGTGGTGATGTGGTTAAGTTATGGACTTTGGAGACAGATGGACCTGAATTCAAATCCACATTCAATGATTTTCTAGTCATGTGGCCTCAGGCAAGTTTCCTCTGCAGTTTCTTTATTTCTCAAGTAAGGATGATGACAATAATAGTACGCATCTTATAGGATGTTGTAAGACTTAAATGAATTAAGGTATGTTAAATGATTAAAGCAGCACCTCGCTCAGAGGAAATAATCTACAAATGTTTGCTACTATTATTTGTATTACTGTCATTAAACTCACAAAATAAATCATTAAGTACATGCAAGAATTGTGCTGGGTATACCCTTTTGTAATTTTGTTTGAAACTCACAACAGGAAGGTAGGAATTATCATCCCAATTTTACAGTTGCAGAAATGAGGCATAGAAAAAGTTAACTAATTTGTGAACGGTTGCCTGGTTTTTGAATGGCAGAGTTAGGATGCATTAATTCACTCGCTAATTCATGCAACACTTTTTTATTGAGCACTGGATACATAGTATTCTAGGTGCTGGGATACACATCCAAAGAGACAAAAATCCTTGCTTCACAGAGTTTACTTTCAGCAGGGCGAGACAGTCCAAAAACGGGAGAAGTCAGTAAAATGTATGCTAGATGGTATAGTGGGGTGTGCTGACAAAACTGAAACAAGGAATGGGAGAGGGGTGTGTGTGTGTGTGTGTGTGTGTGTGTGTGTGTGTGTGTTGGTGTGTGTGTTGGTGTGGGGAGAGTGTTGGAGTTCAGAATGCAATTGTGGCTAGCATACGTAACTAGGGAAGGTCTTGCTGAGAAGGAGATGTTTGAGGAAAGGTTTGAGAGAGAAAACAAGTCATATCAAGGGATATCTAGGGGAAAACTTTCCAGGCAAAACAAAGCATGTGCAAAGGCCCTGAGGCAGGAATGTGCCTGACATGTTCTGGGAAGAGCAAAAGGGCGAGTGTGGTTGAAGCAGAGAAGATAAGAACAAGAGGAAATGAGGTCAGGGAGGGCTTGGTTGACACTGGTATTTGCTCCAGAGAATCCTGCCCCATGCTCGTGTTAACTGAGGTTCTGCCTCCACAAACACACCTTAAGAAGTCACTGATGGAAGAGTCTCCCCCTTGGAAAGGCCATATCACCTCCCATCTTCTCCACTCGGTAGAGAGGAAACCCCAAGCTTGGCGTTGGCAGTCAGGAAGTTCATCGGAACTGGAAACCACCTAGGCAGCACCCCCCGCCCAGCCAACTGGAAGCAACCATGACGGTGGTGCTCAGAGCCCTTGCAGAGATGTGCTGTGGTCTCTCTGAGCTCATCATGTCACCTTCCTATGCAAGAGTTTCAATTCAAGGTCATTTTTGGTTCCTTTTCAGTAGCAGACTCAGAACCAGATCTATTCAAGTGTAGGAACAGTGCAGACACATTAATAGCCAGACCCTAGTGGGAGTTGTATTTTCCATTTCCTCCTCCCTCATATTTATTTGTTTCTTTATCTCCTCTATGTGGTAAAGTTGGCCTTGTGTGATATTTTCAGATGAAGTTTAAAAAAGGTAGGGTGGAGAATGGAAGGTGTCACCTTGTATTGGCACCCCTGTGGGCTCTAGAGTTTGGCTGCCTAGGTTCAAATTCCCATTCCACCACTTAGAATTGGGGGTGATGGTAACATCTGCTTCTAGTAGGCTTATAGTGAGCATGGAATGAAATCATTTAATGTTATTTTAGAATTTAGCCAAAACTGGGGGCTGCCTCTTGTTCCTGGGGTGCTTTTCACTGCAATGAGAAGGATGTTGCAGGAGCCAGGTGTCCAAATGACGTGGTTGTCTCTGAGTTTCCACTTTGAGCATGATTCAGATATTTCCTATATGCTTCCACCTCTCTACTGAACATTCTATTCTTCCCCTGCTGGGTGATCCTAGCTCCCCCCTCCCCCAAGCTGATGAGCCTTTTGAGTTCTTAGAAGGAGCTATGGGGAGGTCTCAGCCCTGTCTGTGGTTTAGGGAAGCAATAGGTCCACTGCCTCCAATGAGGAAGGTACTCCAACTACACGTGTCACCTCTCCTGGAACAGACTCTGAGTTTTTCTTACCTCTTTAAGGGCATTGAAGGATGCTTGCAAACTCTCTGGAAGAAGTATGAAACATGAAGCAAGCACCCTTTCTAGATAAGGAGACTTTTAGTGAAAGAATCTACAGGCGTTGCATTTTTTCCTCCTTTGGTGTAATGTATCTTTCGGGAAAAGGGCACGCAGAATTTGGTGAATGTTGTTCAATAGTCACAGCTTATTAATGTGCTTCTGTTGATAGGGGAAAAAAATCACTACAGGGTTATGTCAGAAAGTCTCCCCTGACTAGGATATAGCAAACAGTCAATTCTACTGCCAACTGTATTATCATTCAGCGAATCAAGGGCACATTAGTAAGTAAGAGCTATAGCATTTTATAGGAACAGCCAAAAACTATTGCCTTAGGATCACTGTATGTGAAAAACAGTGTCCTGGAAATGTTTCTGTGGGTCACTGATTTAAACAAAGAGTGGATTCTTATTAGCTGAGAGGTCCATTTCTGAGATGACTTAGGCTGCCTAGGCTTCAACTGGCAGAACCCCCTTCAGATTATGATGTTATGTTGCTCAGGCCTATCACATAGGGTCAGTGTCAAATAGTAAAATGACTTTGACACAAACCCTGGAAATGCCCTTACAGCCACAGAAAGGATTCCTCGCAGGCAAGAAGCCTAGTGCACCCATGGCTTATCTCAGTTGTAAGTTCAGATTGAGATGTGCCAGGATTTTTTGAAGGACATAAGACAAGAACATAGGACAAAAGAACCTCGTTTAAAGACAAAGATCCACCAACTCCACTCCTCATTCTATCCCCAGCAACAGGCTCACCAAAACATGTGTGCAATAATGTTCAAAGCAGCTTCACTCATGACAGCCCAAAGATGCAAACGGCGGAATGTCTGGCAATAGTAAAATGGATTAATTGTGGTGTATATGCTCAACAAAATAATACTCACTAATTAAGCAAAAGCAGAGTGAAACAAGGAAGTATCACTATACACAGCAACTTGAGAGGATCTCAAAACATACTGAGGAGAAGAAGCCAAAAACAAGAAACATACACACCATATGATCCCATGTACATGAGGGTGTGAAGTAGACAAGGATAGCCTAGAGAGCTGGAAATCAGCAGATGTCAGCTCACCAGGCCAGGGAGAGCAGGGAGGGCTTTAGGGAACCAGGAGGGTTACAAAGGAACCTACTGGATTCTGGGATGATCTTGACTGGGGTGCTGGTTCCAAGGATGTATACGAATGAAAAACTCACCATCTATGCATTTAATATTTATGCAGTTTACTCTGTGTTAAGTTATATGTCTCAATTTTAAAAAGAAAACTAAGGAAACAAAAAATTAAATATAGAGATAAACAGGATCTCAGTTTTCTGGGTGGCTTTTCTAAGATTCTGGGATTTGCAAACCTAAGAACTATGACCCATCTGTGAGGAGAAAAAATGCAAATTCCACCTTTTTCTGCGCTGCCCAGAGAGGGGCCCACAGGGCACGGTTCTGCATTCCCATTGTAACTTAAAGGGAACATTCATAGTGTCCAGAGCCCTTGACATCCTGCAAGCAGAGGAGGAACCCACAGCAGGAACCCACTCAGAGGCACCAACCTTGACTTCCAAATGGAACAGTACATCTGCAGAAGGAAAAGTGATGGCATCTACACCATAAATCTGAAGAGAGCCTGGGAGAAGCTTCTGCTGACAGCTCGTGCCATTGTTGCCATTGAAATCCCAGGTGGTGAGAGTGTCATATATTCCAGGAATACCCGCCCGTGGGCTGTGCTGAAGTTTGCTGCTGCCACCAGAGCCATTCCTATCGTGGGCCGCTTCACTCCTGGAACCTTCACTAACCAGATGCAGGCAGCCTCCCCGGTGTCTTCTGATGGTTACTGATCCCAATATTGACCATCAGCCTCTCTCAGGGGCGTCTTCTGTTAACCCACCTACCACCGCTCTGGGTAACACAGACTCTCCTCTGCACTGTGTGGACATTGTCATCCCTTGCAATAGCAAGAAATCTCACTCAGTGGGTCGGACGTGGCGGATGCTGGCCCAGAAAGTTCTGCACACACATGGCACCATCTCCCATGAACACCCACGGGAGGTCTGTCTGATCTGTACTTCTACAGAGAGCCTGAAGAGACTGAAAAGGAAGATCAGGCTACTACTAAAAGGCTGTGACCTGGGGCGCCTGGGTGGCTCAGTGGGTTAAGCATCCAACTCTTGATTTCAGCTCAGGTCACCATCTCATGGTTCGTGAGTTTGAGCCCCACGTCCGGCTTCACATCGCACTGACAGCTCAGAGCCTGCTTAGAATTCTCTCTCTCTCCTTCTTTCTCTGCCCCACCCCCTTCTCTCTCTCTCTCTCTCTCTCTCTCTCTCTCTCTCTCTCTCTCTCTTAGAGTAAATAAATAAACTTAAAAAAAAAAAAAAGGCTGTGACCAAGGAGGAATTTCTGGATGAATGGGCCGTTCCAGCTCCTCAGTTCACGTCTGAAGGCAGGCAGGTCTGCTCTGTACCTACTCAGCAGTTCCCTATTGAAGACTCAGGTGCTCAGCCCCCCAGCTCCCACTGCTCAGGCCACCAGATGGATAGGAACAACCATTGAGTGGTCTTCAGCTGCTCTTCCACAAAGGCAAGCAAAATGGAAATAAGGTAGAAAGAAAATAAACAGTTTCTAAAAGTTGAAAAACATGTGAATTCCATACAGTTAGATTTATCCCAGGATTATGATGTGGAATATTTACTCACCATTAACCAGCATTATGGAAACCTGTGTGTGTCCGGCAATGGGCTGGCTGCTGGCAATACAACAGGGAACAAGACTGTTGTGTTTCAGAAAGCAACTATTCACATAATCCCATGATTCTGAAATGTGACACAGGCTCTAAGGAGAAAAGCAAAGAAGAGACCTTCCTTCAGAAAGAATAAGAGGTGGGCCTAGGAGGACAGCATTCCTGAGAAAATCACGTATGAACAAAGATATGAAGGCTGTCAGAAGAATGAAGGAGAGAGGAAGGGAAGGAGGAAAGGGGCAGGGGGAGTAGGGGAGACAGAAGCATGGGCAAGGCTTTGGGCTCATTGATCCCGGATTCTGGGAGAATTCTGGTGGCTAACCTGTAATGAGTGAGGGGGGAGAAGAAGGAAATGAAGCTGAGGGGAGGAGGGGTAGACTGGGACCAGGACGAACAGATGCCAAGAATAATACAAAGAGTTAAAGTGTTCTCAAGGTTTTAAGTAAGATCTAATTTACATTTTCAAAAAGTTTCCAAAGTTGCCAAGAAGAGAACAAACTCAAAAGAAATAAGAATAAAATCCAAAGAACCAGGTAAGTCTATTGAAGTAATCCAGGACAGAGAGGATGACCTTGAATTAGGATAGTAGCAATGGAAGTAGAGAAAAGCAGATGGAAACAGTCCAGTTTTTCGAAATAATCTATTCATCTCTTCTTCTGGTGACCTTTCTCTCTTCTAAAACTCTCTCATCTCTGTCTCTGTCCCTGTCTCTCCCTCCCCTCCTACCCCATTGAAACACATGGACACACATTCCTAGCAAAACCTCACGCACTTCCCTGCTAGGTCCCAGCTGTGACGAGAACACAGTAATGGTGGCACACACCCAGCACCCTACCAAAAATTCCAGTGCACTACTCAGTTCACGGAAATGCTAACATTCACTCAACATCACCTGTGTGCCAGGCATTGTGCCAGTTCCTTTTCACATTTATTAGCTTCTATACTATGAGGGACTTGCATGCCTGTGTCCCCTGAAATTCATATGTTGAAATCCAAACCCCCCATTGTGATGATATCAGGAGGTGGGGTCTCTGGGGGGATAGGAGGCGATGTGAAATAGAGCCCTCATGAATGAGATTAGTGTCCTATAAAAGGACCCTTGGAGAGGTTCTTTGCCCCCTCCACCACATGAGGACACAGCGAGATGATGATCTGTGAACCAGGAAGCAGGACCTCACCAGACACAGAACCTGTCTGGATCTTGATCTTGGACTTCCCAGCCTCCAGAATGTGAGAATAAATCTCTGTTGTTGATAAGCCACTCAGTAAATGATATTTTTGTTATTATAGCCTAAACAGACTGACATACACCAAATTGGATATTATTATTCCCATTTTAATAGGCAGAAACTGTAGCTTGAAGGGATTAGTAATTATTTTATCCAAGTCTCACAGCATTCAGAGCTAGATAATTCCAGAAATCATGTTCTTTCCACTGCACTCTGCAGATGATCCCTTTACCAAAGGTGTATGTCATTTTAATAACAAACATCAGGAGAGTAATCCAAAGGAATGACTCTCTAATGGTGAAATTTTAGACTTTAAAACACCTGGATGAAGGCAGATACCTTTGAGCATCAGTCTTCAGAGCCTCTGGGATCATAGCGCTTACTATAGGCAAGACCTTACTCTAGTCTGACTGTGACTAATCACAAGCCCAGCTCCATGCACAGCAGCTGGAGGCCAGTGACATCTGAGAGCAACCATAAAGGGGTGGGGGTGACCACACAACCTCCAAAAGCAGTGAGAGCAGAGTTGAGTTCAGCTCAAGTTTGCTCAGGCAGATACAGCCCTGAGTAACTCTGTGGCCTTTTACACTGGGTTTCACTACGAGTCAGATCTGATCTAGCTCCTGCCTCCAGAAACAACACCACAGTCTTGTGGGGAGGAAATCAGAAAGGGTTATGAGGGGCTGGCCAATCTTAGGCTTCTTCCTGCCTTGATGGTGACTTTGCCCAATCTCCATGAACACATTTCTATGGGGCAGCCACATGACCAAGGACACTGGACCCTGGGGACCTGGGACGATGACTGCAGCAGCTAGTTTGATCAGAGATGCTCTGGGTAACACAGAACGAGGCATTTGTCATAAAGGTTAGACCTTGCACAACTATGGGAACTGGAGGAGGCGATGGTAGGTTGTCGCCTCTGCATCTGCTGGGGGCCTCAGCTCACTGTCGGTCAGCAGCCCTGGTAATCAGGAGGGGACATGGGACTTCAAGTGGGGGAGGCTACCCAAACTGGAAGTGCGGGAAGCACTGGAACCAGTGAGCACAGGCTGGAACCCATGGCTCTCATGGCCTCCAACTCGGACAGCATAGGGCTCCTGCAAAAGCTGGCACCTTCTCCGTGGGCCTGCATGCACAGCAAGCCTGTGGCTCATGGAGTCTGTAGGAGGGGCCTGGGTGGGAGCTGGAAGAGAAGCAGGCTCAGGTGCGGCTGCTGGCCAACAGGAGGAGCCTCCGGGTGAGCGCGCTCAGGGGCCTGCCTGGCGCTCTCCACCTGTCCTGTGTTGCCACTGCTTCCCCTCTGCCTTCTCAGTATCAAGCAAATGCCCCTTGTGGCCAGGCCTGACCTGGAGCCATGCAAGGCAAGGGATTCTGGGAAACACTACCAGCTTAGCCAAGTTGACACAAAACAAAGCCATACAGGGGAGAGCTTCAAAGACAAGTAATTAGAAAAACTAAAGGTTTTAGAATATGGGGGGGGGGGGGGGCTGGCAAGGGAATTCCTATTCAATGCCAGCGAATAACCCTGTCCAGCTCCTCCTACAAGGAGCACTTGCAATTCAGACGTGGAGTGGGTGAGAGCTGGGAACCAATTAACAAACTATGGTGTGCAAGGCACTGTCCTTGGCATCACTGAGGGCATACAAAGAGCTTTAAGATAGTATCCTGCCCAGGGCGCATGGGTGGCTCAGTCGGTTGAGCGTCTGACTCTCAATTTTGGCTCAGGTCCTGATCCCAGGGTTGGGAGACTGAGCCCCGCATTGGGCTCCTTGCTGAGCATAGAGCCTGCTTAAGATTCTCTCTCTCCCTCTCTCTCTCTTCACCCCTCTCCCCAGCTCACGTTCTCTCTCTCTCTCTAAAATAAAATAGAAAA
The DNA here is from genome assembly GCF_014898765.1 of Herpailurus yagouaroundi. NCBI lineage: Eukaryota > Metazoa > Chordata > Mammalia > Carnivora > Felidae > Herpailurus > Herpailurus yagouaroundi. The sequence continues at coordinate 4,669,360 of NW_024412404.1, forward strand.
TTAAAAAAAAAAAAGATAGTAACCTGCCTTCAGTAGGAGGAAGAGAAGTTCGACACAATCCACGCAGGCATTTACACATGGCAGAGCCCTGGAGACTTCCGAGGGCTGTCGGTATTTGGTTGGTAGAAGAGGCTTTCGCATCATCAGACTGGGTTCAAATTCAGCCTTGTCCCCAACCAGATGTATGATGTAGAACAATTTACTTAGTTGCTCTGGGCCTCTATTCCCTGATATACAGAGACAGTAACAATCCTTATTTCACAGGCGGATTATAAGCAAAGGAGCAGATCATGTGTGTGAAGTACTGGCACACAGTAGACAATACATGGTATACATTTTAAATTGTATTGTCATCATCCCCATCCTCGTATCATGGCCCCATTCCTTCTTAGACCCACTGCCTAACTGAGTAAACATGCAGCAGCATTAGTGCCACAGACCCACTGAGATGCAGAATATACACAAGCACCCAGTCCCTCAAAGAATCAGCAGTTTGAATAAGCCAATGTATTTTGTGTATTTACTTGTTCATTTAGTAAGTGATATGGGCCTCCTACGTTACAGGACACGTAGCCCCAACATTGTTAGAAGCTCAAATGACTAGGGTCAACAATGTCCTCAGGAGTTGAAGTTCACTTTGGCAAACATGTCCTGAGACTTCCCACAGGGCTCAAAAGGAGGGAAATATCACTGTGGCTTGAGGTAGCCAGGGTTTCAGAAAGCAAGTAGCGTTGGAGTCCAGCTCTGGAGAATAGGTGGTGTTCACCTGAGGAAGCAAGATGGGGGCCCCCCTGGGACGGGTAGGAGGTGAGTACTGGGCTGGAGGCTGGAAAGCCCCTGGTGTGGTCAGATGGGAGTGGGAGGGAAGAGCAGGTTCATCAGGGAATAAATAGGCCAAGAAGCAGACTGTATGTTGCTTTGAATGCCAAGATCAGGGTTCGGATTCTGTCTCATGGGCAGCAGAGAGTCGTGGAAGGTCATACAGAGAAGGGACAAAATGAAAGCCAAGTTTCAGGAAAGCTAGTGCGGCAAAAGTCTATGGGCTGTCTTGCATTGGGGACAGACTGTGTAAAGGAAGGCCACTTGGAAATCCTGACACAGAAATTCAGGAGGCACAGGGGGCTCTGAACTGAGATGGTAAGAGTGCAAAGAGGAACACAAGAAATATCTTGAAGGAGAGAAACAATGATTGGTGGTACCTACTGACACATAGGAGCAGAGATGCTAGGAATGAGCCAGGGTTCCAAGCCTGGGCAGCAGGAAGACAGGCAGGGAAGCTGAGTGCTGGGAGCAGGGGAGAGCAGAGCAGCTGTGCCCCATGTGGACATTCCGTGGGTCCCACCAAAGATCGGGGTAACCTGCCTGCAGGTGGTTGAGAGCAGAAGGGGTGAGTGCGAAGGAAGAACTGGCTGAATTTGGGAGTTCAAGTTCAAGCACAGGGAGTGACAGGAGGGACCAGAGAAAGAGCAGGCAGGGCCCTAGCCTCCCTTCAACTGACAGAAAGCATCTGGTTTGCTGATGGGAAACAGCAAAGGCTTCCAAATCCCTATAATCCTTCAAGATCCAGTTGCACACATTTCTTCAGGACAGAATCCTTTTCGCAGACCTTCCCAGTGGCTAAAAACAAGAAAAGACACAGACTGCCCCAAACAAGAGAGATAATTCTTCACTCAGGAAAAGTTGAGTTAGTGTCCATATGGTGGTCATCATGGCCACAGTTAGGGTCCCTTGGGAATCAGATGGCACGTTCAAAGAGCCAAAGAGTGATCATGAAGGGGCTGTTTGCAGAGACAGGCATCAAGGATCAGCCATCCTCCTCAACGTGAGGAGGAGAAGAGGGAATGATGTTACCCCAGTAAGGACCACAGGGCTGGAAGAGGTGTCCCATCAGAGCGGTGGCTATATGAGAACACAGCTCATGCCTCAACCTCCAATGGTCAAGGAGAGAGCAAGAGGAATACATACCCAGGCTTCTCTCTGGCCACATTTTCCCCATTTCCTATGAACAGCTCTCATTGGCCAAACCCAAGCAGAAGCCACAAGATAAGGAAGTATAGCTAGTGCAACACATAGTTGTTAGCCTCCCAAGGCACAGGGTGGGCCAGAAAAGGGTGGAGAGAAAGTGGAGAATAAGCAGAACATTAACCCAGTAGGATTTCTTAGTTCAATGTCATCCTCTGAGCAAAAGTAGAAATGATTAATTTTTATCACTAATAATACATACTTGTGTAACATTTTATGCTTCATAGAGTGTCTTCACATAGATTGTCCCTTCTGAGCCACACCGTACCCCTGTATATCTCTTGTGAGGTAGACAAGACATTGTCATTCAGGTCAGAGAAGCCCACAGAAGTTAAATGATTTATTCAAAGTTAGTCACACAGTGAGTGAATGGTGAATTTCATATTAGAAATAGGGCTCTTGGACTCCTAATCCAGTGCTCCTCCCCAGGTGTGAAATTAATTTACCTGGGAAGACAGCACTGCTGTGAAAGGCATTACAAAAAAGGCTGTCCTGAAGGTGGTATGACTTGTGGCCCCAGCCTGGCTGGGTGCTCAGGGCCTCCCTGAGTTGTTTTTCAATAAGCAAATATTCCTGACACTTCAATTATCCCAATCTAAACAATGAACACACTGTACAAGAAGCTTCATAAATTTCATTCAGTTGGAAGCAATGAGAAAGCTTTGTGTGTATTCCTTCAAAAAAAAAAAAATACCCAACAAAACAGAGATTGTTATAATGGAAACATCCAGGCTAGAAAAAAAAAAAAAAGGCTCTGTGTTTTAGGAACCTGGCTCTGACTCTTTCAGCTTCACCTCTGTGTCTCAGTAGAGGCAGTGTCTCCTGTCAGGAGCTCCTGTCATCCCTTCCACAAATCACAAATCAAAGCAAGGCCTTCCTACATGTGGACAACTCCGAAACCGTGTTTGGTTTGTTGAACTTCTCTATGTCTGATGTCTTGTCATTTCCACATACACCCTCCCAAGCCACTCCCTCTACCCCACTCTTACGAGTTGAATTATGTCCCCCAGTAAAACTATCTTGAATCCCTGACCCTCAGTACCTCAGAATGTGACCTTATTTAAATCAGGCCCATACTAGAGGTAATCAAGTTAAAATGAGGTCATTAGGATGGGCACCCAATATGACTGGTGCCCTTTAAAAAGGACAAATGTGGACACAGAGACAAACACCCAGAGAAGGAAAATGATCTGAAGAGACAGGGGCGAGATACCCATGTACAAGACAAAGAATGCCTGAGGCCACAAGAAGATAAGAGAGAGATAGGGAACAGATCTTTCCCTGGTGTTTTTACAATATATACACACTTACACCCAAGATGTAGCAAGAAATTGGTAGTTATTTCTTTGGCAACACTCAAGGCTTTATCAAAAAATGTCCAAAGAGAATGTTAGGAAATTTTATGTAGATTAAATATTACTCCTGTCTTTGATCTCTGGAGAAGGGTTCTAGTATCAGTGGCTAATGTGTGGATACCTGAATCAATTTGGATACTTTTGGTTGCAAGTAATAGAAAATGCATACCAAAGTGGCTTAAACAATAAAGGTGACTTCTTGACTCCTGCACCTGAAAATGCAGATGTAGTCTGGGCTTTGGGCATGGTTTGATCAAGGCTCTAGACTAATTTTTATGTGATTCTTTCAATATGCCTCTCTCTGTGTAGACTCCATCCTCAGTCTGGCTTCCCTCATGGGAGCAAAATGACTGCAGTGTGTCTATTGAAGTCCCCACTTCCCAGAGGAAGGATGCTCCTATATCCTAGAATCCCGAGCAAAAGTCCTGGATATGGTGCTGATTACACCATCCCTAGCCAATCCCAAATGAAATCCAAATGCTGATTGGCTTATGCCTGACCTGTGTGGTCCAATCACCATGGCCAGAAGCCTGGGATTCCCCAGTGGCTTAGATCATTCGGGGCCTGTTTCTGGAGCTGGAGGTGAGTGACCAGACAACCAGGCCCCTACTGGGTAGAAGTTGAACAAAACTGGTATTGAGGAATTAGCATGATGTGCAGTCCCAGACTAAACCTAACCTTTGCACACTACCCTTAACATTTCAGCCTTACATAAGAACCTTACCATATCAGCACTGTGGGGATCTGACTTTTAGGGAACATGAGCTTGGGCTATGACCATCTGCTAGACTATGGAATCCAGAATATGAAAGTTTCCTTTCATATCTTAGGAGAGCTTGTGAGTAAAGGAGGTGAGACTTTATTTATTTTATTCAACAAGCACTGTTCCAGTTACTATGGTGACATAGGAAGTTATCTCAAAACTTAGTGTCTTAAAATAACAATAATCATCTATTATCTCTCACGGTTTCAATCTCTCCTGAATTTCTGAATTCAGGAATTCAGGCCCCGTGTCATTGGGCGTATCTGGCTCAGGGTCATTCCTGTGCTTGTAGTTTTTAGATGGCTGTGTCTTGGGTCATCTCAGAGGCTTCTCTGCTCCCCCACTGGACACCAGTTCTAGGATACCTCCAACAGTGGAGGCTTGATGGCCATCTCTCTGTTCCTATGTAGTCTCTTCATGTGATCTCTCCAGTGTGGCAGCCTCAAGGTAGGAATCCCAGGGTGCAGGCATGTGTGTGTACATGTGTGTATGTGTGTGTTTACATATACATATACAGTACACATACATACACATACACATTACATATACATATACACACAGAGAGAAAGACAGAGACAGAAAGATAGGCAGGCCTTCATGACCTAGCCTTGGAAGCCAGAGACTTCACTTCTGTATTGTGTTCATCAAGGTAGTCACCAAGTCCCACTGGTCCAGGAGGAGGAGGAACAGACTCTACTCCTTATTAGGGAATGGGAAGTTTCTTGAAGAGCATATGGGATAAGAAAACCACTGTGTCTGGGGGCAGTTGAGCACCTGACTCTTGATTTAAAATTTTTTTTTTAACGTTTATTTATTTTTGAGACAGAGAGAGACAGAGCATGAACGGGGGAGGGGCCGAGAGAGAGGGAGACACAGAATCGGAAGCAGGCTCCAGGCTCCGAGCCATCAGCCCAGAGCCCGATGCGGGGCTCGAACTCATGGACCGCGAGATCGTGACCTGAGCTGAAGTCGGACGCTTAACCGACTGAGCCACCCAGGCGCCCCCTGACTCTTGATTTTAGCTCAGGTGATGATCTCCCAGTTCGTGAGGTCGAGCCCTGCAGAGGCCTCTGTGCTGACAGCTTGGAGCCTGCCTGGGATTCTCTCTCTCTCCCTCTCTCTTTACCTTGCTCTCTCTCTCTCAAAATAAATAAACAAACAAAAAAAGACAACTGTGTCTGTGTATGGACAGTATAATAAGCCACACTTACCCACAGCATTTGTGTACCCTACAGTGTTCTAAGTGCATTGCAAATAGCAACTCATTTAATGAATTGGGCACTAAACTTCCTTTCACAGATAGCAGATGCTATGTCCATATGTCCTTGGTCCTTACAATTTCAGCACCTAGTAGCTCAACTTCTAAATGCCAGGATGTGGCCCAAGACCTTCTGCCTGCTGTGTTCTGGCATGCCAGATATGTTGGGGAATTAACATACTCTAGGAGCAGTCACCAACCAGTAATTGACAGGAGGTGATGTACACATTCCCTGGCCTCCTCACCCCTTGGTTGACAGGGTGGGGATTTAATTATGAGGCATATGTTCTAGCATGATCTTCCAAGTTCCCCAGGGGGCCTAAGCTCCACTGGCCCACAGTGGTGATGTGTTTGGCAACACAATTTGATTGGCTGCCTTCCTTTCCCTATCGTCTCCCCACCACCATACTGGCGTTTCCTGTACGGCCCAAATAAACTACTGAGATTTGAAACTTTCGGGGGGAACCCAAACTAAGGCTTTTAACTGGCCCAAGATTACTCAGGTAGGGCTTTGATTCCAGATTACAATTTAAGGTAGCTTTGACATGTGGTAGCTTTAAACTATGTGACATTAGAGAAAAGGCAGTGCTGACTAAAATAAAAAGCCCTGGGAAAGAAGATGGAATACATCCATTTCAGTCCTGGGATGCTCAAAGGTTACATCCACCAAACTTTTATCAAGCTGCTGCTGTGAGCCAGTCATTTTCCTAAATGCCAGAGAACCACGTTCTCTGATTCTGGGATGGGCATAGAAATTCCTGGCCAAACTCTCCCTCCAGGCCATGGTGGAAATCATAGTGAGATGTTTAGATGACAAAGCCCTTCTCAGTGTAAGACTTATTTTTGTAGCACTATTTCCGAGACTTCAGCATGAACCATTACAGATGGGCTCGAGTGATTGTAATAGTCAGCTCAGCCTGCTGTAACAAAATGCCACAGACTGAGTGGCTTACACAACAGAAACTATTTTCTCTCACAGTTCTGGAGGCTCAGTCCAAGAGCAAAGTGCCAGCCAATTCATTTCTGGTGAGGGATCTCTTCCTGGCTAACAGGCAGCCATCTTCTTGCTATGTCCTTACATAGTGGAAAGAGGGTGGTGGTGAGAGAGACAGAGACAGAGAGGGAGAGAGAGACAGAGAGGGTGAGAGAAAGAGCATACACAAGAGCTCTAGCTGTCTGTGTCTCTTAAGGACACTAATCTATCATATCAGCCCCACACCCACCCCCCATGATATCATTTAACCTTAGTTACTTCCTTATAGGCAGTATCTCCAAATACAGTCACATTAGGGGTTAGGGCTTGAACATAGTTTTGCAGGGACACAATTCAGTTCATAGCAGTGAGATTCTGGTATAGATTTCTACAAATGTGCACACCTTTTGTTTTTTAAGTTTATTTATTTACTTTGAGAGAGAGAGTGCACAAGTGGGGGAGGGACACACAGAGAGGGAGAGAGAGAGAATCCCAAGCAGACTCCGCACCGTCAGCACAGAGCCTGATGTGGGGCTCAAACTCACGAACCACAAGATCATGACCTAAGCAGAAGTTAGATGCTTAGCCGACTGAGCCACCCAGATGCCCCAGAGTATACATCTTTGAAAGCATTTTGTGTTTGGTTTACTTAGCAATCATTATCATCACCTGTGGCAAGTTGAAGGTGGAAGCACTTTTGGCTACAAAAGATAGTTTTAAAATGCAAAGTGCATAAATACCTTGTGATGGGATAGCCCAGTACTGCATCTTTAAAAAGACCCTTCAACTGCCTCCCAGAGCAATCCATGCTGCTCTGTTTGTGATACAGGGAAAAAAGCTTTCATTAAGACATCCCCCACGTTTTCTCAGAACCCAAAGTTGTTCTTCTAGGAATATATTCTCTGGCCTTCTGAGTGATACCTGTGTGATAAAAACGATCTAAATTAGAAGCATACTGCTTTGCCCCAACAGCTGGATTTCATAGCAGCTAATCAGTCCAGCACAATCTTGGACTTGAAACCAGAAACTCCGATTGGTGGATATCATGATTCTCCCTTTTCCCTCTCTTCATAGAGTAATCAACAATCATTTATTGTATAATGGTTGAACACTTTTTAGGTGTTTTTGCCATCTGCTTTTCAGAGGGCTCTGTGCTTCACCTCTGAGAGGAGGTGAAAAAAAAAACAGGACCAAGCATCTGTGGTGGACCTGTGGACACCTTGTCTGTACTCACCTGGCTGTGTCTGTGACAGAGTCTTGACCACATTCCGGCAGCTTTTCACTCAGGTGTCTGTGTCTCTCTGGTCTCCTCCTGAGGCTTGGGAGATTCTGAGGCAGATCACGATTGCGCACGCATGGTAGCCCATATTTTAACAGACACTTTCTTCCTTCACCTCTCTCCCTGCTTTGTCTCATCTTCCACACTCTGTCATTTGTGGGTTCTAGGATTCATTTCCCAAATTGACTACCTGAACCCAAGCCTTTGTCTCAGCATCTTCTTTTGGGGAACTCAAACTAAGACAATCATTTACTATGGTCAGCAAATAGCACATGCACCACCCTCTCCACTCCAGTGCTCTTGACAGACATGCATATTGACCATGGCTTCTTCCCATTGAATCTGGAAAACATCCTAGAATTCTCTGAGCAGTCATTGGGAGCTGACCAGTATCAGCATGTGGGATGAAGTCCACTTCTCATCCCAGCCATAAAGAATAAATGTGAAAAGAGCAGCAGTCAGGAAACACTTTAGGAGTTTAGGAGCAAGAGAGTTAGACTGTGGTGGGCTAGAGAGAGGAGAAAGTATTCACAGTGATAGGACTTGAACAGGACCTTGAAAGATTGCCAGGATCCTGACAGAGCTTCCTGGATGGTGAAGAACAAATAGCATAAATAGGGGAATGTGCCCAGTATGTTTAAAAAGCAGAGGATCTGGGGCGCCTGGGTGGCTCAGTCGGTTAAGCGTCCGACTTCAGCTCAGGTCACGATCTCATGGTCCGTGAGTTCGAGCCCCGCGTCCGGCTCTGGGCTGATACCTCGGAGCCTGGAGCCTGCTTCTGGTTCTGTGTCTCCCTCTCTCTCTCTGCCCCTTCCCCGTTCATGCTCTGTCTCTCTCTGTCTCAAAAATAAATAAACGTTAAAAAAAAATTTTTTTTTTAATAAAAAGCAGAGGATCTGGGCAATAGAGGAGTTCACGTTGGCTCCACCAAATGGATTATGTTGAAGGATCTAGAGAATTGTTTCCTAAAAAACAAGTGCAGGTTTTAGTTACTTGATCCTGGTAATTTTGACCATCACCCAACTTGATTCATCAACCTGTATCAAACTTTGAAACTGCCCCCTCTACAAACTTGAACTCTGAATGTTGTGTTTCTTCTTTTCCTCTCTGTGCTCTCTCTTTCAAAGGTCTTACCTTCTCCTATTTACCCCCATAAGGATAGGTATAAATTAATAAGATGGTTCAGAAATTTCTGTCTGTTCCTCATTTCAGTTACCAGATGGGATATTTCCAACTGGCAGTCTTAATAGCTACTCAAAGTCAACATACAACATACCGAAAGTCAAACTTATCTTTACCCATGAGACATGCTGGCTTGCTGCTTCCCTAGTTCTCTGAAGGGCATCGGAGAACTATTCCCATCTCTCCCTCTAGCAACCATGCTCACAAAACCTGCGAGGGAAGAAAACTAATCTAAATATAATGCCAGGTAGGCTACTTATCATCACACCTTGTCCACCCTTGTTGTACTCCAAAGTTTGTGTTCTCATCGTCCTTCACCAAGATCTTTTATTTCCCCCCAAAATAACTCTTGGCATCTGTCTATCCCTACTATCTCTCTGCTACCACTCCTATCTAACGTCAGACCCCATGGGGGAGTCTCTAACACGTCTCCCTACTGATAACAGCCAAAGGTAGCAGCTGCACACAGCACAGGGAAACTGATGTATAATCTGCCTAATGCATGCCTTTGGCCTCAGAGGAATTTCCAACTCAGCAGAGACTATATAGGAGAGAGGTGGTGGGAGGAAGGTGAGAGGAAAGGGTGGGAGGTGGGCACGGGGGAGAAGGGAATTGGGTGTGGGCTATGGAGGGAATCTGCTAGTCTCATGGTTTGCCATGGAAACCTTTGGTCTGCTCTGCCCTAGGCTGTTTCTGGGCACTCCTCCTCACCCCTCCCTGCCATCCACACACATACAACATGGGCAACCATGATCGTAGAATGGGACCCTCTTCCCCTAACATCATCCTAAATGCAAAACCAACCAGCCTTGAGAAGCACTTCTAGAGGGTGTTTGTAAATATTTGTTATATTTCTTTTTAACATTACTAGCTAACATAGTCAAGCTCTTTCTTACTAATGGGCCAAAACGCTAAGCACTTTCTAGGCATTAAGTACATTATGTAATCCACACAACAACCACGCTCTGCAAAGAGGCAAGTTAGGCTCAACAAAAATCTACCTGGGGTCCCAAGGTTGAGACTGCCAGCTCTAGAGCCCCCTACACTTCGCCACTATCTTAAACTGCCAACTTAGGATATCCTTTAAAAAAAAAGGGTTTTGTTACAAAAGTAACATAGTCATACTGTGTGTGTGTCTGTGTGTGTGTGTGTGTGGTCATTATAAAGTATAGATAAAAAAAAGAAGGGGACCCTGGGTGGCTCAGTCGGTTGAATGTCTGACTCTTGATTTGGGCTCAGGTCATGATCCCAGGCTCATGAGATTGAGCCCTGTATCAGGTTCTGTGCAGAGCGTGAAGCCTGCCTGAGATTCTTTCTCTCTCTCTGTCCCTCCACCGCTCTCCTCTGCTCAGGCACACTCTAAGATAAATAAATAAATAAATAAATAAATAAATAAATAAATAAATAATATTTAAAAAATGAAAATTTCTACTACCTCACCATCCAGAAATAACTACTATTAACATGTTGGTAAGTGTGCCCCCATACTTCTCTATGCCTATACACATTATTTTTCTTTAATGAAAATAGAATTGTACAGCACATATAGTTAACTTTTGTTCATAAAACAATGTATCTTGCATTTCTTTTTTATCATAAATTAGTCTTCTGTGCTACAGGAGGCTGTACAGAGCTGCTATATTCCTTTGAATGGATACCACAACTTATTTAACCAACCTTTATTGTTAGACATTTAGGGTTTGGGTATCATTTGGTTTTTCAGCTTTGCACTCTTGTAAGAAATTCTGTGATGGACATCCATATGGTTGAAGCCTTCCAAGCAGGCTCCTCACAGCTTCCTCCAAATCCCTTGACACTCTGCAGCTGGAAGGAACATGGCCTTGGCATGTAGTGATTCACCTACTTGGAGCACTCCTTCTCACTCTCCATTCTCAGCCTCTGAAGTCTCAGCCAAAATGTATCTTCTTCAGGAAGCCTTCCAAGATTGTCCTGACTGGATTAGGTCCCCTGGTTGTTTGTGCTCATGGACCCTACAGAGCTCCTTTGTTGCATTCAACATATTTGTGATTCATTAATTGGTCATGTAATTCTTTGTCTAATGGCGAGCCTCCCTATTAGATGATCAGTTTTGCGAGGGCAGCATCTGTGACTCCATTTTTCACTATGCTACCCCAGAGCATAGCAAGGGCACACAGTAGACATTTAGTGTCTTTGAAAAAATAAATGAGTGAATCTTTGTGGACATCCTTAACAATTTTCTTAAATAAAGCCAAAGCATGGCTCAAATACCAGGCACATTTTTATGATTTTTCATACATTGTTCAATTGTCCTCCAGAAAAGAAGTGATTCCTATTCCTGTCATTAGTATGTATGTAGAGCGAAGGACTTCCTTTTTCATGCCTTCAATCAAACCATCACATATTTGTTTAAATGTCTATTTATTTATTTTGAGAGAGAGCACACAAGCAGGGGAGGGGCAGAGAGAGAGGGAGAGGGAGAACCTCAAACAGGCTCCATGCTGTCAGCGCAAAGGCTGATGTGGGACTCGATCCCACAAACCATAAGATCATGACCTGAGCCAAAATCAAGAGTCAAATGGTCAACTTACTGAGGCACCCAGGCACCCCACCATCACTTATTTTCTAAAAGTCAATTGAAAACAACTGGCCAAATTACATCAACATTATTGGAGGAGTCCACCTGCCAAATCAAGTTATGTATAGGCAGGACTGTCAATGACTATTTTACAAAATGTACTCTGAGCCCACAGAGTAGATCTTTCTGCCTGTGTATTTATTATGACTGTATCATATTAGTTCTAACCTCAGACCCTAGGTTTCCTGATTCTTCCAATGATGATGAACATTTGCTGGGGATCAACTGCATCAATACACCATGCTCATGCCCTTCCTGCATTGTCTCATTTAATCCATGCACAGCCCTAATGAGATAAATGTCATGACTCTCAATCACAGATGAGTAACTGTGGTACAGAGGGGTTAGGTGACTTGCCTGAGGCCACACAGCTAACCAGTGATGGAGCTAATATTTGAATACACACAGTCTTGATTCTAGAACCTGGACTCTGAACTAAGCATTACACAGCTTCCAGTTTCAACAAATAGCTCTACCTTTTCAGATCCCCCTTTCAAGCTGCCTTGAGTTAAAAATAACCTTGGATCCAACACCATTTCAAAATTGTCCTTTTAGAGATAATGTAAGTACCTAGTGTATGTTACACATCTTATATCAACTCACTTTCAGTGTTTTTATTTCAGTGTTATTATTATTACCATTTTGCAGATGACAGACTGGGGCTCACATAAGTTCTGTAACTTGCCCACACAGCTAGGAAGCAGTAGAACCAAAATCCGAATCTACAACTTATAACTCCTTGCCACCTTCCCCAGCTGACTGCCAGCTATTACGTGTTGCTTATTCATTCACCACTTGTTTTTAGCCACGACTTTTATGAAATAAACTCATTGGCTGGAAAAAGTACTTGAATAAGAGATAGAAGATTCTAGTTCCAGGGTTGCCACTAACTTTGTGATCTCGGGCACAGAGGAATCACGAATTCTAAAGGCCTTTCCACTTCTAAACTCTGCAACCCCACACACTGGACAGCGGGAAGAACATAAACTGACAGCAGAAATACCTGTTTTCAAAATATGGCCTGCCGCTTTCCAGCTGATGGATCTTAGTCACGATAGTTAAATGTTTTGAGCTTTCTTTTTCCTCATCACCAAGATCACATGTTCCTTGCTGTACAAGAATTAGAGCTAGCACGTCGGACAACTCCTGGCACATAGCTGGCATCAATAAAGAAGAGTCACTCTGGTGCCAGCGCTGGTGACTTGACGGTGACTTCCCTCTGTCGCCTGTGGAAGCCTCAGTAGGACTCTACAAACACTCACACCTTTAAACTTTCCTGTGACTATGATACAAACTTTTCAATCTCTCTTCAGGTGACCTTCACTTGTATGGAAAGTCTGAAAATGTACAGTCAGAGTTGCGTAACTGAGAGGCTGGCCTGTAAAGGAAGCGGCTCTTCTCTTCCTCCTTCAATTTTTTTTTTCAGCAACCTGAGGCATTCCCCTTGTGGGCGTGTGATCTCCCCAAAGGCAGCAATAGCTCGCAGCCACAACCACAGCCCTCAGCCTCTGCAAGTGAGCCTCAGAGCACCTGGACTCCTGCAGGCCCCAAGCTCTGAAGCGGTTCCACCTGGTGGCTGCCTGCGAAAAGACTGGCCGAGCTCAGAGGCCTCTGTGGGCCTGCAGGAACTGGCCGTCCTTCCCTGGTACCAAAGTGACTCTGGGGGAACCTCAGTCAAATCCCAATGACCAGGACCCCAAAGACATCAGAAGAACCAACACACTCAGATGACCCTCTGCCTGCTCAAAATGCGCCCTTGGCTATCGTCCAGGTAGGAAAGTGAAGTGTTACCGTGTCAGTGCACAGTCACGTTACAGGGATAGCAGACCATTTCAGAAATTGGACGAGAGCTACAGAAATGGCCTGTCTTCTATCCGGCGGCCCTTAGCCCTGGTCACACATCAATATCGCTGGGAGAGAAAAATGGGCAAAAGATGTGAGCAAATATCATGACAGCTAATTCTTACATCAAGCTCACTATGCGCCAGGCACTTAACAATCTCTAAAACCCCAAAGGGTAGATAACATCATTATCCTCATTTCACACATGAAGGGGGGGGGGCAAGGGGTTAAATAACTTGCCTAAGTTCACACAGCCAATAGCGACAAAGATAGGGTTTGAATCCACATAGCAGCCTGGTTTCAAGCACTAAGCTCTAAACCACTATGTTTCACCAAAGAAAAATTACAAAGGACTGATAAAAATATGGAAAAAAAAAATTCTTCACCTCACCAGTGACCAAGGAGACAATGTGGTCAAGTGGACATATGCTCAAATGCCCCTAGAGTATACAGTGGCTTTATCAGAGAGGTGATTTGTCAGGTCTGTCAGAGTATAAACTGTGAATTCCCCTTGGCCCAGGACCCCACTGCCAGGGATCTATGCTACTAGAATATGCAGAAAGCCCTGTGTACAAGGATGATCCATCCGGCACTGTCTGTCATCTCTGTTTGTGAGTCAGTAAAGCACCTGGCACTTGCTAGGTGTGCCAGAACTATTTACAAAAATATATGAACAATAAGTATTTATTTTGCTAAATAATGACATGTTTGTCCAAGTACTTCAATATTGCTACTAACAATTCCATACTACAATTCAATAGTACAAGTGTGACCAGGCCCAACTTCCCCAAAAACTAAAAGAAATGAGAGAGGCTCTTCTCTTCCCGGCTGTTTGTGCTGGGAGGATGGCCACTACCCATTGTGTTATTGTGGCTCCCCTGCTCCCAGCCTCCTGACTGGGTTCAGCCAGTGGGAGACATCAGCAGATCAGAAGGAGGAGTGAGGGGCTGAAGGCTGATTCGCCTCTCCTCCCCTTCTGTGCCTACCCCCCTCAACTCCATGACAAGTTATAGTTTCCTCAGTGGCTGAAATTCCTTGCAGCCCCAGCTAATCTCAGCTGTCTCTGAATGGCACCTCTCTTTTATGGCTATGACTCACACTGGTTTGGTGACACCTTTCCTTCCCCTTTAGGTCAGTTTCCGTTGTTGCTAGTCTTCAGTTGCATCACTATCCCCGATGCTTCCACGCACCTGCTCCCACCTCTGTAGATACCCTCCACAAAACAGGCTTCAATTGAAGCCTACTATCTTGAGTTTACCGTCTTTTTTGCTAGGACCCTAAGTGATCCAACCTCAAATTTTCATCCAGTGCACATTCACTGAGCACCTACTATGCTCTAGAAGTCAATCTGGCACTGGTGTTACCAGCATGAGGAAGTCAGTCCTCCCCTGTTGGCTCAGGGGAGCACTTGTAGCATAGACTTCCCATGAGACCATATAGGACCTCTTCCTCCAAATTTGGTCAGGGATTAGCTCTTTTCTAAATGAACATGAATTAAGATGGTGTACATTCTGGTAAATGAATTCTTGTTCAAGTGTCAGTATCAGATAAATCTGAACCCACTTAAAACATCTATGCCTCTAGAAAGCTGTTAAGAATTTTATCTAATAGGACAAATATAGTGAGTTCAAGGAGGCCATAAGAGAGCTAAGTAGAAGTAAACCTGCTTCTCCTCAAGTGTCCCCATTTCAGAGAAGGTCACAACCAACCACCTCATCCCAAACCCAGAGCCCTAACATTTTTTGCTCCAACTCTCTAAACCTCTCTCTGGTTCACCCTCTCATATCCATCATCATTTATACTGCCTTGGTCCAAGCCCTTACCTTTTCTTGTCTGGTTTGTGATGGGCATGAGGAGTGGATTGTGTCCTCTCTGTGAATTCCCAGCCTAGCACTGTGTCTGGCATACGGTGGTTCCTTCATAAGACTGAATGCTACTCACAAGCCTATCACAATAGCCTCCTACCCTTACTCTCCCACCCATCTATCCTCCCTCATACCCCATGAAATCTTTCTAAATCAGAGCTATTATGTTATTACTTAAAGTCCTTCAGTGGTCCATCATGGCTCAGCTAGGGGTCGCCAAACTTTCTCTGTAAAGAAAGAGCAGATACATATTTTTTTAATGTTTTATTTGTTTGTTTTTTTTTTTTTTTTTTTTGAGAGAGAGACAGAGAAAGAGCATAAGTGGGGTAGGGGCAGAGAGAGAGGGGGACAGAGGATCCATAACGGGCTCTGCGCTGACAGGTTGATGGCAGTGAGCCCAATGCGGGGCTTGAACTCATGAACTGCGAGATCATGACCTGAGCTGAAGTCAGATGCTCAACTGACTGAGCCACCCAGGTGCCCCAGAGAGAGCAGGTATTTTAGGTTTGGCGGGCCATGTAGTCTGTTGCAACTCAACTCTGCTGTTGTAGTGTGAAAGCAGCCTTATATGACACATAATGAATGAGCTTGGTTGAAGTCTAATAAAACTTGGTTTACAAAAACAAAGGGCAGACTAGATTTAGCCCATGGGCCACAATTGCCAATCCTGTTCCAAGCATGTCCAAGCTGTCCGGCCTGGCCTACGGGCGGCTTGTGACCTGGCTTCCATTTAGCTTTATCTCCTGTCACTCCCACTTCCCACTTTACTCTCCATTTTCTTACAATCCTTCAAATGTGCTCTGTGCTTTCAAGTATCTGTGACTTTGCACTTGCTGTTCTCCCTTTCTAGAACCCCCTTCTGCCATCCATATGCCTCCAAAACATGTCTTTGAAAACTCCTTGCATTAACATCTTCCCTGTGCCCCCTTCCCACCCCTGCCCAGAGAGTAAACTTTCCCTCCTTTTGTTGCCTTTTGGTTTCTCCCCACTTCCACAATTGCATCTAATCTTCTATCCTGGCATTACTTGTTGACAGGTCCATGCCCAGTTGTGAAAGGGGATGATGACTGGTGCAGAGATGCTTAAGAAATATTAAGTTGAATTGAGACCAAGGTACCTTTAGGTACAGTGATTCCAGGTTTTCCAGATTCAACTCCATTTTTTTGCTTGTGGCCCCAACATAATTATTAATTAGTGCCCCTTTCCATGCTTATAAGTGATCCATGTTTACGACATATATGGTTGTGCCACCTTTCAGTATCCTCTGAATCACAATGCGTCTCCCTAGACTGCCTGCTCAGCCTGTCTGTGGGGCCGACAATAGAAGGGCTCAGGTCTCCTTGCCAGTGTTGGCCAGCAGAGCAACATCCATGGCTTCCGCAGGCCCAGGTCTGCACAGCTGTGGGTCCAGGCCGAAGAGTGTGTCAATGCACGGTCCAATGCCTGTGTACACGCAGCCCAGGGGGCTAGAGCCAGTCAAGGCATCCAGCATCGTAATGCTTTCAAGGAGGGCACAACCCCATGGTGGCCTGGTATCTCTGGCTTACCTATGACCCAGAACAACCCTAACCAAAGCCAGAACAGTGCAGAGAAAGTAATAGGACTTCATGCTCAGTGCAGGAAATGCTGCAAATCCGGTCCCACCACGGGCAGGCCATTTATGGTGCCTCTATGTGCAAAGTGGGGATACTTTAGTGACCATCCCTCATCAAGGGTTAGAGGAGTGGCTCCTGGACAAGGTGCCCAGAAAAGAGAAAGAGAAACGCTGAATGACCATTTCCCCTCCATGTCTATTCCACTTGTTTGATAAGCAATCTGGTTATCCTAGCCTCTTTCCTGACCTTCCTCACTCTTCCCCCACACCTCAGACACTTCCATCTCTGTCCCCTGGGCCCCTCACAAGAATATGAAATGGCCACCTAGATGTGGGGCTGCATAAGGAGCCTCTGGTTCTCTGAAAGCCATCTCAAATCCAGGAGCACCAGCAGCTCAGAAATCAGAGCAAAAGGCAGCTGAATGC
This sequence comes from Herpailurus yagouaroundi, assembly GCF_014898765.1. NCBI lineage: Eukaryota > Metazoa > Chordata > Mammalia > Carnivora > Felidae > Herpailurus > Herpailurus yagouaroundi. The sequence continues at coordinate 4,686,536 of NW_024412404.1, forward strand.
ATTTACCAAAATTGTGTCCCTCTGCATGTGAATCTTGAGGACTTCTCTATACAACCGTCTCCCCAAAGCTACCCTCCTAAAAGGTCAGCCTTATTATTTCCAAGAAAATTGAGCTCCTTCTCAACCCCACAGTTCTAACTCGTGACCTTGAATCTATGCTCCTGACTTTCTGTTTAATAAATCATTTGAGTAGCTTTTGAATGATTCCTACCCCAAGCCCAGCGACATTCAGTTTTTCCAAAGGGATGTGCCTCCCACATTGGGTCAGGCAATGCCCTGCTTTAAAAAATATATGCCAATAAGCAAAAATGCAAACTTTGAAAACAAAGGGATCACCAGCAGACACTCAGAAGGATTCTTTGCATTTTGAGCAGTTTCTTTACAAATTGAAAGTGCTCCTAAATTTGTTTGTAACTTCCTGAAGCAGAGACTTCAGGATCCCTCTCAAATAAAGACAGACCCTCTCTCAAACTATAACAGAAGGAAAACAGGAATCAATTTATTCCAAACTTCTTAGAAACACTTTTTTGCTCCCCATCTCGACTTACATTACATGGAACACAGGTGTATGCTTGATAGATAACAAGAAAAAATTTTTAAATAAAATAAAATTCAGCACCAAAAAACATGACCAATTTGGTGGCAAAAGTCGTGAATTCTGAGACTCTTCAGCAAATTGGTGATTTACTGCCCACCATGCACAAGATACTCCATAGGCTTAGAATAGGGGTCACAGCTGAACAAAGAATGCTCCCTGATCTCAATTATCCATTTGGAGGATAAATAAAAGAGAATACAAATAATTTACATAAGACATAAAATGAGCTATGAGATTTTGAACAATTTATGCAACCTTACTAAGGCGGCTTACTCAGCAATACAAATAAAAGTTCATATTTCATAGGAGCTCCATGAGAGTTAAATAAGATAATGTGGGTTAAGAGTGTATACAGTGCTGGGGAGCAGAATAGACCATCGTCAGGTGTTAGCTTAGCTGTATTGCTCCTATAGTTATCATCACCATCTACATGTGACTTACATGGTCATTTCAGAAAGTAAAAAGAAGAGGTTCTTCAGTTAGGAGAATTAAAGGAAGGCTGAGTGGAGGAAGTGGAACGTGAGAGTGTCTCTAGGGAGAGGAGATAGGGTTGGGGAGGAGGAGTCCATGATAAGGGGGTATGTGAGCTGCAGCAGGGGGAAAGCCAGGTTCAGCAGGAGTGTAGGCCAGGCTCTAGTGGCTGTGGACAGGTCTGGCTGGCATTAAGAACACCTAAAAGAGAGAAGCAGGACAGAGGTTGAGAACAAATTTTGAAGGAAGTTTACCTTTCCACCTGAGATATTTGACTGTTACCCTGTAGGGCATTCTGAGGAAAGAAGCAATATTATGAGTTCTATTTGAGATATGTTTTTCTGGTAGGAGTGGACCAAATAGATAACAGCAGAAAGACTAATGACAAGGCTATTTTAATAGCGTGGGCAAGAGATAAAGAGGGCCTAACAAAACTCAGAGACTATAGAACACAAATGAAGGAGACATTATGGAGTAAGATCAGCAGACCTAATTTAAGAGAGAAAGTCAGACAGAGTCATCTTTTAGTAATTCATAGATTTTGAACATGGGTACAGATGTCATTTAAAAAGTTAGGGGACACAGGAAGAGAAATCAGTTCACTAGGGTCCAGGTGAGAAGACATTTGTAACTATAGTGCCTGACTTGAAGCCTTCTACTGGCAAGAAGGCCTTGCATGGAAATTACTCTGTTTCCTCATCTGCGAAATAGGGATATCTGAGTATATTCCATAACTTCACACAAATAGCTTTACTAATTTCTAAGTCTGGGCTTCTCAGAGGCTGGATTCTCTCTAGTCATGATTCACTATAGTTTGGGAAATAAATGAATCACCCCCCATGAGCCTATTTATATCTCTTACTAGTTAGCCAGGAAGCCTTATACAGACTGGCAAAGTCAACTATGGCCCCAACATTCTAAAAGCATCAACTTGGGAACCAGAGGGTGAGTTTCAATTCTTTGTTAAATGTCAGTTCCTTTGGCATATAAAATTCCAATAGCAGTTATTGAAACCCTATAATGTCTTGGCAACTTGGATGAAAATTATGATACTGTATATATCAGGGCCAGTCAGAAAAACAAACCATGCTAGGTATTTTAACAGAGAGAATATAATATAGGGGTTTGGTTAAATATGTGTTGGAGAACCGAAAAAGCAAAATGAAAACACTGAACTAACACCAAGGTAATAACTGCAGGCAATTGCCACCAGCACTAAGGAGAATGAAGAGAGAAGAATGGAGTGATCAGAACCTACAAGCTTAGAGAAAGATCCCATGGGGCTGGGCTCAGACCTCCATGAAGGGAATACCACCCAGCTAGTACTGCTCTCTGAGGAGTATACTGAGGCTGGCTCTAGAAGTGCTGGAAGAAGCTGAACCAGAACCAACTGTCACTGCTGGGTGAAGGGGAGATGCCAGCATGAGCAGCCAAATAGGAAGGAACAAGTCTCCTCTCCTGTTCCTCCCCTCTTCCCCTTATCAGAAGAACCTAACAGGAAGCCAGCTAACAAAGGGGAAATACAGTTTGCAGAGTCCCATTGTCACAGGGACTTGGAGCTGAGAACCAATAGTTGAATAATTAACACAAAGACTTTTATATAGCATGTTATTTGATAAATATCAGATCACTGTGTTTTCTGGACAAGCAACTACAAAATATAGAAACTGATTCAAATAATAGAGCACATACTAGAAATAGTAAGCTATTCTCCCGCAAGCCTCAAAGAAAAGAAACAAGTTTTTGTTTTGTTTTGTTTTTTGTAGTTTTTTTTGCAATGAAAGTTCTTGTCCTAGTGGAATTATTTATACATAGAGATTGAGGTAGATAGACCCTGAGCTTGCCCCCTCCCCTGGTTTATACCCTGAATAATCCCATCTCCTGAGTGTAAGCAAGACCTGGGAATCACTTTTAGCTAATAGAGTAGGCAAGGGTGAGGAGATGTCACTCCTTTAATTATGTTATGCTATGTGGATTCCATCCTAGCCAGTTACAGTGAGAAAGATTCTCCTGCCAGCCTTCAAGATGCAAACATCCATGTTGTAAATTGATGGTGGCTTCTAGGACCTAAGGGTGGCTTCCAGCCAACAGCCAGTAAGAAAGAAGCAGGGACCACATCAGTCAACCACAAGGAAATGAATTCTTAACAAAACCTCAATGAGCTTGGAAACAGATCATCCCTCAGAGCCCCCAGGTGAGACTGCAGCCCAGGTCAACGCCTGATTGCAGCCCTTCTGAGACCTTGAGCAGAGGACTCACCTAAGCTGTGCCCTGACTCCTGATGCAGGGAAACTGCGTTAGTGAATTAAACTGTGTTAATAAATGTGTGTTGTTTTAAGCCACTCGATTTGTGGTAATTTGTTACATGGCAATACAAAACTAATAAAGAGATGATCCTTATTTCTCTATATCCCAACCATATTCAACATTGACCTAATGTTTATTGAGCATTTAACATGGGCTAGGTGTTTTTACTCTTCAAGAAGCCAGTTTAGTAGAGAAAGCAGGCAAGTAATCAGGCCTTTGGAGCCTGGCGATGTGGTCATGACGTACGTGTGCCTGAGGGGCCTCAGAGTCTGGAAGAGGGCAGGCTGACAAGAACAGGGGTCTGGGGAACCTTCAAAGGAGGAAGTCTTCATTAAAGGAAGATTAATTACTTAATTAGGAAAGGGGGCTTGAGGCAGAAGTCCAAAAAATCAAATCATTCTGGATTGCTGATCAATTTTCTCCAACTTCATACATGTAACAGAAATCAGAAATGGTTCTTCCGTAAATTGTTTTGCTTCCATTGGATTTACACTCATATTCCAGCATTCAATTGAAAATCCAGAATCCAGAAGAGGCAAAAAAAAAAAAAAAAAAATGTGCTTGAACTTAAATATGTCTCTTGATAGAGATTAGATTAGCAATTGTTTGTCTTAATAAACCGGCACTTCCTCTTGAAACTGTGCCCAAAACAACCTTAAAAAGCTCCGATTTCACGAAACGTGTCACTTCCTCTCCACTCACGGCCCCCTTTTTCCTTCCTTCCCCTGGGTCTCACTTTTTTTTTTTTTTAACGTAATGCTTTCGCGTTTGAAATAATACCCCTCTTTGGCAGGCTGATATGCTATAACTCCCATTTTTCTGGGGAGGGTTTTGATCTCAGCCAAGGTCACAAAAACAACAGAGCTAAGATTCAATTCCTCACCCCAGGAGCTCTAGAAGGGCTCCATGGCAGCTTTCTTGTCATGGTCTGCACTTGGACCAGCCTCCCACCCACACCAGGACCTCTAGAGCACCTCCCTGCCTTGCCATAACTTCACCAAGCCAGTTCTTCGGGATTCACACAAGTGACTGGCTCAGCCACACTGCTCACTTTCATGATAGTCGGGGAAACTTTGTAGCAGAATGGAGACACTGGGGACTAACCCCTCCCAGCTCACTCTGGACCTGATTACATGGCACAAAGAAGTAGAGGATGGAGCAAATGAAAGAACAGAGGTAAAGGAAAAGTGACCATGGTTGCTTCCGACCACACCTGGGGAACCAGTTGAGGGATCTCTTGAATGTTTGGGCAAAGATGGAAGTCCCTGTTGTCACTCCTGTCTATTTCACGTCAAGTTCTCAAACATCTGCTGGTAAACCTCTTACCCATCTCAAGTCATCATGGAAGCTGCTGGGGAGGAACCCTGTCTTCTGGGAGTTCTCCAAAGTGCCATGTACTCCTCCTCCCACTAGGGCAGTATAATTAGCAACGTAAAAGCGCTGCGGGGCTACCATCTCCTTTAAGGTGGGCTATTAACTTTTCAGAGAGCGTGAAGAGCTACTACTCTGTTTTAAATAAAGCTAATGCCAAGGGACCCACATTCAAAGTTCTAAAACAGCAGCTACTCACCCACCACCACCCCCAGATCAAACAATTGAGTTTTGTTTTTTTTTTCAGCTTGGCCTATTATTTATTTAGAATCAGAACTGATTTCTATCTGGATGATGCAGTCATTCAAGCTGACATCTCAAAAAACCTGACATCTCAAAAAATATACCAGGGAGGTCCAGCAACAGTGCCCTCAGTAACTGTGAACAGACATCTCCCAAGTACAAGAGGGCTCACGCATGGCCCGGAATCACCTGCTTCTCAGTACCTTGCCAGGACCATGCTCCGGTCAGAAACGTCTCAGCTGGAGGTGTCAGAGATGGGAGCCCAGGAGGCAAGGACTCATTTCTTTTGAAGCCCTGGCCTTGGATTGGTAGCCACTGGCAGCGACTTTGAAGTGAAAATTGTGACTTAATACTTGGTCCAGTCTTCCTTTTCATTTCTGGAATGGAAATTGTGGGGAGGGAATCGGGGTGGGAAATGGATGAGTAGAGGCAAAATAAAAATAGAGCCTCTCTTTTAAAAAATACAATTAACTTAAAAATTAAAAATTAGATTAAAAAAAAGCAGGCAGTAGGAGAAAAGTTTCCTTAAAGAACATCTTTGCTGTATGTCAATTAGTGAGCCTGTTCTCGTGGTAGGTTTTCTCTGCCGCCTCAGAGCCAAATCTTCAGCCTCCCACACAGATCTGTGAAACCAATTGTCTTCCCCAAACATGTGGTAACCACAGAGAAGTGAAATTAATAAAACTGCTCCAAAAGATGATTTCTAAAGATGACATTCCTACTCTAGTTTTAGGCTTTCTTTCCTGCAGCCAAGTAGGGGCCTGAAGGGGGAGTAGGAGTGGTTTGGTAGGGATCTGGGGCCTTTTCTTTTTAAGAGTTTTTAGCTTAACATAGTTGTTTTTTATTGGGGGTTTGGGGAGGCAGAGTGGGTGGAAGGTAAAAGACCCCAAAGCCAGCAGTTATGAACAGATCCAGAGAGGCCTGTCATTCCTGACAAACATACATGTCAAAGCGAAGGGGGGTTGAGGCCTGCGCTCAACACCCCCACAAACCCCCTCTGTTTGCTTCTCCCATCCCCCACCCCTTGGTTGAAGACTACCACTGAGGGCATCATGGACGACATACCCAACCTGCCACTGCATGAGGAAGGCCCGGCTCAGTCCCAGTCCTAACAATGCCAGGAAGACAAGCAAAGGCCATCAGTCTCCATTACGAAGACAGTATTTTCCTCCCATATTATCCCGTCTGTCATGTCTTCCTTGGACTCCAAAGCATCACTGTCTCATACATCATCATCATTTTCTCCCCACAAAGATGGAAAACCCCGGGGGTGGGGTACGTTTTGCCTCCCATCCAGCCCTGGATGGCCAAGGGCCTTCCCGGAGTGACAGAAGCAATGCTCAGCTACCAGGGGAGACATTTGCATTCCAATTAGGCCCAGGGCTTTGAAGAATGGGGGAGGACAGCCAGTTTGTAAATCCGAAGTTTAAATAAACTTCCACAATTGCTGGAGGCTGGGAGAGGGCTCCGATGACACTAGCAGGGAGGCAGAGGGAAAAAAAACCCAAATCAGAAGAGCTCATGGAATATGGATACACCGAGTCTTGACAGAGCAAAGACACATTGTCTCTGAGAATTGGAATATGTATTAATAGTTGTATTTAATTAAACACAGGGTGTACTATTTTATTAAATTCTCACAACAGTCTTGTTTTACATTTACAGGACATTTTTTTAAGGGATAAAACTTAGGCCTAGAGGATCACCCAAAAGTAGAAGAAACCTATTTGTCTGATTCTAGATTTTGACACTGCAGTGTTACTAATTGGTCAGCTATGGAACACTCCAGAACTTTGTGCCTATTTCCTAACTAATAATATTAATAGTTACTATTCATTGAGTCCTACTATGTGTCAGGCATTGTTCTAAACATTTTGTGTGCATATTTTCATTTAATCTGCACCTTGAGAGAGAGATGTCATTACCATCATTATCTAGGGTTTAGAGAAATCAAGTAACTCACCAGATCCCCCACTAGCAGTTGCTGGAGTTAGGATTCAGACTCAGACTCTAGTGTCGATATAGAGCCAACATAAATACTGATTTGCTGTCCAGAGGTCTGGACTATCATAGTAGAAGGAAACAACCATGAAGCATAGGAGCATTCATTAATGGATTCCTCACCAGTGTTAATCTGGATGAAATCAGTTGAAAATGAACCTCAAGGCAAGTCTCAAAGGAGAAAACGTGGCACCAGAGTGAGTGAGAAAGACCCAGGCCTTTCCTTGGTTTTGAGAGGGAAAGCTTATAGGCTGATGGTGAGTATGAGTTTGGTTTTCTTGGTGTCAGCTTGTAGAGCCAGAGCTTGCTCTTCACCACTGGGCAGAGAGAGGAGCTCCTGGGACTGCCTGCCTGGTGACAAACCAGCGTGTAGGGGTCTGGTTCCTAGGCCTGCCAGTAGGGCAGGGCAGCGCACCCTTTCAGCCCTGTCTCTGCTTGCACTAGCTTGACCTGGGCTCCTAAAAGTTTGAACTGGGTAATTCTACCGCGTGGATTTCAACCCACTTGCTTAGAAAAGGGCTGCTATCATACCCAGTGTTAAGGCAGCAGCAACAGAAACTCAACCCAGCTCAAAATGGTTGTAAGAGACCCTGTGGTTTCCTACCTGTCAGTCATCTCCTTTCTTTCTGTTAATAGAACCCGGATCTTGTTCAGCTAACCCTCCTCCTCACAGTCCAGTGTTTCACTATACCCATATGGTAACTCCATTCCCCTTGACAGTGAGCAACTAAGGAATGGACAAATGACATAATTGCAGCCAATCCGGTGCAAAGGGATGTATGCAGGAGGGCTCTGGAAAGGTTTCTGCACTGAATTAAAAAAAGAGACACACACACACACACACACACAAAGTAATAATGTGATGGCCAGAACTACAACAGCCATGTTGCTACCTCTGGCTACCTCCCCTGAGAACTATTCCAACCACCCTGAAAAGGAGAGTCTAGAATGATGGAAAGAACTTGAGTCCTTGAAGGCACTGTTAAGTCACCAAATCAACCAACCCCAGAGCTCTCCTACCTTGGAGTTTTGATTATGTAAGATATATATTTTTCATCGCGTATATCAATAGAGTATCGTGCAGGAAACACTGGTAAAATGAGATTAAATAAGATAGTCCACACTAAGCACTTCTGACAGTGCCTGCCAGGTAGGAAATTTTAGCTATGATTATATCCTTCATATGTGTTTAAATTCCCAGCTCTGTCTTCTCTCTTGCCCTTTGAGTAAAGAGGCAAATAATGAAGGTAACTGGTCTATGTAATCCATTTCAGGTCTTCAGGAAGTCTCAGAAATATTCAACCTAAAACATGTATGTTGAACTATAGCAACAGTCTGAACAGAATCTATGCAAAGCAAAGGAGTATAGAGGTTGGAGCTGAGACTACCACCTTATCTCACCTGACTACAAAATCATAAAAACCCACAATAAAGGGATATAGTTTAGAGATTTACTGTGAATTTCCTGGTCATTAACTGAATCAAAACTGAAAGTAGTGTCTCTCCTCTTCCTTGTAAACTGCACACTTTATGAAGAAAAAGCAATATTCCCAGACAACATGTGCCTGTTATGTAATAAATACATATTAGAGATTCTTTGAAAAGGGTGTGATTTATAGTTGGATCCTGCCAGCTACTTTGAAAGCATACCATTTTTCATGTAAAGCTAATTAGAGGATTCTTAATTAGCAAATCTTCCATTCAATAGATAGACAATGAAGATTTTTCACAACAATTGTAATATTTAGTTCTCTTTTTCTCATTTTAACAAAGCAAACTAGAAAGATACCATTTATAAAAATCTCTGTTCGGGGCGCCTGGGTGGCTCAGTCGGTTGGGCGTCCGACTTCGGCTCAGGTCACGATCTCGCTGTCCGTGAGTTCGAGCCCCGCCTCGGGCTCTGGGCTGATGGCTCGGAGCCTGGAGCCTGTTTCCGATTCTGTGTCTCCCTCTCTCTGCCCCTCCCTCGCTCATGCTCTGTCTCTCTCTGTCTCAAAAATAAATAAGACGTTAAAAAAAATTTAAAAAAAATCTCTGTTCAAGGCCTGCAAAGCTTATAACCTGGAAATGGTCAGGGAGAAGTGAGATATGTGGACCCTCCCACCCTTGACTTTGACTTGCTTTGGGATCTGGAGCAATTCATGTCCTTTCTAGTCTTTTTTCCCACCTATGAAATGGGGATGTTAAATCCAATGGGTGTCACCCAACCTCAGCATTTTGGAACACATAATTCTTTAGGTGTTTGGCAGCGTGCCTGACATTTACCCACTAGACACCAGTAGCACCCCCATCCCCAGTCCACCCCAGTTAGGACCATCAAATATATCTTCAGACATTGCCTAATGTCCCCTGCGGTGGGGAGGCAAAATCACCCCAGCTGAGAACAACTGAATTAGATCAGGGGTAATAAATGCAGACAAAGGTCAAGCTATTATACAAATGAGAGAACTAGGCTAGATTAAAGAAAGGCAAATTTGAGAAAATGTATCCAATCAAAAGGGGAGAATACTCTTCACCTCCAGTGGACACTCACCATATGTTACAACTGTTCAAGAGAGGGCATGAATCCCATGATTCCATGAAATCGCTTGACTTTTTTTTTTTTTTTTTTAATGTTGGCAATTCCTTCCTTGTAGCAGTTAGGAAAGTAGGTTCTGGAACTATGCTTTCTGAGTTCAGACCCCAGGTTTACCTCTTACTGATTCCAATATTTGGCAAGTTCCTTAAAATCACTAGTTCTTGGTTTTATCACCTGTAAAATAAAGACAATAATAATACTCATAAAATAATTGTCAGGATTAAATAACACAACATATGTGAAGGGATAAGAGCTTAATACATATTAGCCATAATTATTCCTAAGATATAAAAATACTATAAATGGGGCACCTGGGTGGCTCAGTCGGTTAAGCGGCTGAGTCTTGATTTCAGCTCAGGTCATGACCTCATGGTTCATGAGACTGAGCCCCTCAGTGGGCTCCACGCTAACAACAGAGAGCCTGTTTGGGATTTTCTCTCTCTCCCTCTTTCTCTGCCCCTCTCCCGCTCTTTCTCTCTCTCTTCCTCTCTCTCTTTCCTTCTCTCTCTCTCAAAATAAATAAAAACTATTGAGAGGATCATATGGTTCTTGTCCTTTCTTTTACTGATATGATGAATCATGTTAATTTTTTTGCGGATATTGAACCAGCCCTGCATCCCAGGTATAAATCCCACTTGGTCGCAGTGAATAATTTTTTTAATGTATTATTGGATCAGGTTGGCTAATACCTTGTTGAGGATTTTTGCATCCATGTTCACCAGGGAAATTGGTCTATAGTTCTCCTTTTTAGTGGGGTCTCTGGTTTTGGAATCAAGGTAATGCTGGCTTCATAGAAAGAGTTTGGAGGTTTTCCTTCCATTTCTATTTTTTGGAACAGTTTCAAGAGAATAGGTGTTAATTCTTCCTTAAATGTTTGGTAGAATTCCCCTGGAAAGCCATCTGGCCCTGGACTCTTGTTTTTTTGGCAGATTTTTGTATTACTATGACTGTTGGGAATAACTATGTTGGCAGCCAAGTTACCATGCTTGATACAACGGCTATTTTCTAAAGCAATTAAAATAAAGGTGTAACAATTTGGTATATCAAATAAATAAATAAATAAATTAATTAATTAATTAATAAAACTAAATAAAAATAACTTTATTTTATTTTTTTTTCAACGTTTATTTATTTTTTGGGACAGAGAGAGACAGAGCATGAACGGGGGAGGGGCAGAGAGAGAGGGAGACACAGAATCGGAAACAGGCTCCAGGCTCTGAGCCATCAGCCCAGAGCCTGACGCGGGGCTCGAACTCACAGACGTGAGATCGTGACCTGGCTGAATTCGGATGCTTAACCGACTGCGCCACCCAGGCGCCCCTAAAAATAACTTTAAGAAATACTATAAACTAAACTAAATATAGCTATAAGTCAGATTCAGCCTAAAGGCTACAGGTTTACAACTCTGAACTACAGGATTCCAAGGATTTCTTCAGGTTCCCTAAAGTTTTATGATTTCATTTCGTGGAAGCAAGGATACTGATTAGCTTCTGATTATTTCTATAGACTCTAGGTGAGGAGACAGAGCTCTTACACTAGCAAAGATCAGGTAGTCAGAACAGAATTCTAATTAAATGGCAAAACATATGTTCTTGGAGATCAGAAAGAGAGGTTGAAGAGCCATCTACATTTTTCATTTAAGAAAAGATTGGGTTTTGTTTCTCTTTTTAAAAAATGTACACAAAGGAGAAGAGCATCAAATTTGGAAACTGACATCCTCATCAGTATCCTCTTAACAGATGCCTTGACAATACAATGAGTTATTGCCTACTTTCTAGCTAAAACAAATTGACAATTATAAGTTGGTATCATTAGCTCAATCGCTTTTCAGTGAGATAGCTGATAGAGGCAATAATAGATTGGCTTCTCCATCCTTATCCTCCCACTGGAAAACAACATATCCACTCCTGATCAATACTTTGATCTGAGTTACTTATAATGCTGTCAGACATGAGTGTCTGCTTCACTCCAGGGTGAAGAAATAAGATAGTTTTGCAAAATTTAGGCCAGATATTACATTGTCTTGGGTGAGCTGTTCTTCTGGTCTAGAGCCACATAACCAAATCTGCACTGTAGAGGATTACAGAAAGTAAAGGGGCAGTTGCCTTTAATAATAATAATAATAATAATAATAATAATGTGCCACTGCCTTTATTAAAACTACGTCAGGGAGACATGGAGTAGAATGAACTCATGGTAGCCCATGTATTTGAACAACATCTCAGGAAAATGATTTGAGAACGTGCCTTAAATGCTTTAAAATAAAAGCTTTAACCATTTGATCCATAATTAACCTCCCATGAATCTGTCACAAGGAAATTAAGAACCTCGAATCAAAATGTATGCATAGAGATGTTCCACATAATGTTATTTATAATAGAAAAAGTAGGTACCAAACCAAATGACCAGTATTAGAAAAATGCAAAATTTATTAAGGAATAGCCCTATGATGAACTATTATGCAATTAATTAGAAATGGTGTTTCAAGGAATATTTCACTTCATGAGAACATTCTTAATATATAATGCTATGCCAAAAAAGTGATAAAAAATTGGATATGCAATGTGATGCCAATTGTGTGTATGTATGTGTGTATAGTACGTCAAAATGTGAAATCTAGTTATTTTTAGGTGGAATTATAAGTAATCTTTATTTCCATTTATAAACTTCTCTGCATTTTCTAAATTCTTTGATGGACCTCAGGTTGCCACATGCAGTTGTGCAGTTGTGCACTGAAGAAGGGAACCAAGCCCACAGAGCACTCCATGTCATGGACCCATGCACTGCCTCTGTTCAGAGAGGATGACTTTTAATTTAAAATTTTTTAAGGATATTTATTTATTTTGAGAGAGAGAGAGAGAGTGAGAATGAGAGGGAGAGGGGCAGAGAGAGAGAGAGAGAGAGAATATCCCAAGCAGGCTCCACATTGTCAGTGCAGAGTCCAGTCCAACACGGGGCTTGATCTCACGAACTGTGAGATCGTGACCTGAGCTGAGATCAAGAGTCAGACGCTTAACCAACTGAGCCCCCTCAGATACCCTGAGAGGATGACTTTTTAAACTCATACAATGGCACCATGAAGGATACTGTTCCATAATCATATTTTTATGGTCAGAAAAAAATGTAATATAAAAAATGAATAATACCATCAATACCAGGGGTGGATAAGAGTCTATGTGAAGCTTGAGGCTTATATAGTTTAGGAGGCCTCTTTGTAAAAAGAATATAAACTTTTAATTATAAAATTAGTGACTGATGTGTATTTCAATTTAGAATGAGAAAATAAGTCACACACACACACACACACACACACACACACACACAAATCCTGGAGCTTTAGAGATTAGTTCTTTTCTCTTGTAACTTAGCAGAAATGCTTATTTGGAAGTGCTCTCAGGTTGCAGTCTGGATCCCCTGCCCATGAACACTCTACTACCCTCAGCAACACTCAGCTGTCTTGGGGGTCCACTCAAGTGAAAGACCCTGGATGAAGCTTGTGTTTCACTTGTGCCATAGTAAATCTGGCTCTGATCTTTAAAGAAAGAAAAAGCAGATAAACTCAGAGCCAGATACTATTTTCACAAGTAAATTTACATAAATAACATGGCTCCAAATCAAACAATCTAAAAAGTAACTTAAGTACCCAACACTACAAAATTTAGCACGGGCATTTGATAAATGCCCATTAATGTTTATTAACATTTGGGAAGTTTTCTGCTTTATCCACCTTATGTTTAATATTAATTCATTTTTTTAAGTTTTATAATTTTAAAAAAGTTAATCTCAAGGTCCTCTGCCATACCTAGAGCTCTCCATGGGCAGGAGAGCTAAGAAAAAAATCTTTGGGAGTCCATGACAGCTTCTTAAGGCAGAGAAATGGTATAAGATTCAGAGCAGGTCTGTCCCTAGTGAGCCACAGAGAATATTGAACTAAGTTCCTATCACAGAAAGGTAACAGCAAAAGAGTGCTCCTTCAGTTAAAACAAAACAAAACTAAAGCCCAAACAACAATCAGAACAGACTTTCATATAAATACTACCAGTCAAAACCCAATTGCCAGAGTATCATCTAGATCAGTGGTTTTGCAACAATTTTAGAAAGCGAATTTTTTGAACCAAAACTTAAGCTGAACTCTAATATATAAATGAATAAGTATTTTTAATGTTACCCAAAATGTATAAAAACACCTAGAGCTACAACTATCTTCAACATGTCATTACAACATGGCATGCTATGTGTTCATAACTCAACTGACAAACTATTTTAAAGTTGACAATGGCATTTACAGGCTACCCAATTTTACATGTTGTACATAATGCCCAAATCGCCAAAAAAAGACCAGTACAGAGTTATAATGTTCTTATTCAGTGACATCCATATAAGATATTCAAATTTATGCACAGAATGGGGAAAAACACTGTAAATAAGATTGGAAGACAAATTATATAGTCTGGAGGGAAATATTCACACACATATAACAGATTGTATATATATAATTGGGATTCCAGAAAGAGAAAAAAAAGAAAGGGACTGAAGAAGTATTTGAAGAGATAATGGCTGAAATTTTTTCAAAATTGTTGAAAGATATCAACCCACAGATACAAGATCAGCAAACTCCAAACAATCTAAAAACAACAACAACAACAAATCCACACTTAGGCACATTATAGTCAAACAGTTGAAAACAAACAACAAACCAAATCAGAAAATCTTGAAAGCAAATGGAGGCTTCAAAAGGTGGGATGAGGCACATATTTTATATAAGGAAAGAATAATAAGGATGAGAACTACCTTCTCATCAAAAATAGTGGCCAGAAGACAATGGCATGACATCTCTAAGTACTAAAAGAAAAAACCTGCCAACTCTGAAATTCTACATCCAGTGAATATATCTTGCAAAACTGGAGATGAAATAAAAACATTCTTAGACAAAAGTTGAAAGAATTTTTCTCCACAGACCGTACCACATGAAATGCAAAGAGAAGATTTTTTGTTTTGGGGTTTTTTTTATTAATTTTTTTTAATTAATGCTTTTTATTTATTTTTGAGAGGAAGAGAGAGACAGAGTGTGAGTGGGGGAAGGGCAGAGAGAGAGAGGGAGACACAGAATCGGAAGCAGGCTCCAGGCTCTGAGCTGTCAGCACAGAGCCTGACACAGGGCTTGAACTCACGAACCATGAGATCATGACCCGAGCTGAAGTCAATGCTTAACTGACTGAGCCACCCAGGTCCCCCAGTTGTTTTTTCTTTAAGTAGACTTCACATCAGCATGGAGCCCAGTGCAGAGCCCGAACTCATGACCCTGAGATCAAGGCCTGAGCTGAGATCAAGAGTTCGATGTTCAACTGACTGAGCCACCCAGGAGCCCCAACAAAGACGAGTTCTGCAGGCTGAACAGAAATTGTACCAGATGAAAACCTGGCTGTGCAAGAAGGAATTAAGCACTCCAGAAAGGAAAATATGTCAGTATACCAATATTATTTTGAACGTTTTCATATATGTGCATTATGTCTAAATTTCCTTAAAATAACTTTAATCATTTACCATAAAAATAACAATGCATCGTGGGGTGTATGGAATAGGCATAAGTACAATGAAATGGCAAGAACAAGAGCACACAAGACTAACGGATGATACTTGGGAAGTTTACTGTTCTGAGAATAGAGAGAATGGAAGACAGGCAATGTTTGAAGAAATTATCACCAAGAAACTGCCAGAACCAAAAAAAAAAAAAAAAAAAAAAAAAAAGGTAAGCATCCTCAGATCGAATGAGTGCCACTACTCATATACACAACAAAATTTTTAAATCAGTCTCTAGACATCATAGTGAAATTTCAGAAACTCAAGAACACATATAAAATACTGAAAGAAAACTATGCTTTAAGAAAGAAAACAAATATCTTCAGAGATTCAAATCTCAGAAGATTTAGCATTCACTGGTGATCTTCTAAAGGAATACTCCAGAATGTACTCCAACAGAGAAACAAATGAACATAGTAGGAAGGAGTGGGAGATAAGAAACATTTATTTATTTTTAAGTTTATTTATTTATTTTGAGAAAGAGAGAAAGTGAGAGTAGGGGAGGAGTAGAGAGAGAGAGAGAGAGAGAGGGAGAGAGGGAGAGACAGAGGATCCCAAGCAGGCTCCATGCTGACAGCGCAGAGCCTAATGTGGGGCTTGAACTCATGAACCGTGTGATCATGACCTGAGCCAAAATCAGATGCTTAAACCAACTGAGCCACCCAGGCGCCCCAAGAAATATTTATAAGTAAAGAATACAATGAATGGATTAGTTCTAAATAAGTATTTATTTAAAAGGACAGTCAGAGCAATTTAGAAGTAACATTCTAGATCATATGAACATTGAAAGCAGAGGAAGCACAAAGAGAAGTAAATGTTCTTGTCTTGACCTAGAGAGGGACACAGACTGATTATAACTCTTGTCTTTATTACAAAAATATATTCATGGATATGTAACAAAAACTACAATGTTAAAAAAAACCCTTAACCAATAAAAGAATAGAAATGGAACATATAATTTTAAACCAACAGAAGGGAAAATGGAACAAAGAGCACTTCCTAACTTTATGTTTTTAACAGTACAGAAAATTGCATAGAAGGATAATACCAAACTTACCTGTGTGTTTCTATGTGTGTATGTTTCTGTGTAAACACTATGTGCATCTGTGTGTATATTTGGTATGAGTCTTTGTGTGTATATCTGGTGTGTGTCTATGTGTATAATCTTGTGTGTGTGTGTGGATGTAAACATTATTATATACCATTTTTCTTCACAAAAATAAGATCCCACTGTACTGTTTTTTTCCTTTTCTACCTAGCATGCCATAAATGTTACAGGCAACCTAGCAATCAATAGCCCTGAGGGCAACAAAGCCAGGAAGCTCGATCATCTTGGGACCCATGGCTCACTATGAATGGTCCTGGAAAAAAATGGTGGGAACTGGGAGACTTGATTCATTTTCCCTAAGGAACAACATTGTAGGTGGGCTTCGAAAACTGAGTGCAAATCCAGAGCTGAAATACCAATAGTTCTAGCCCTGAGTGCTCCCATGGGGAGCAGAGGAAAAGAAGGCGGCTCAAATTCCCAAATCTTGATCAGCTGAACAGTACAGTGGTTCAGAGTATTTTCTCCAGAGACAGGCTGCCTGGGTTCAAGTGCTTACTAGCTGTATGACTGTGGGCAAGTCACTTAATCTTTCTTTGCCTCTGTTTTGTCGTCTATAAAATGGAGATCATAATGAGGCCTCCCTAATAGGGGTGTGGTGAGGATTAAATGAGCTAATATATAGCAATCACTCAAATGATGCCTGCTTCATAAATAGCATTCTGTAATTGTTGTGATAGCTAGGATTCCAGGGAAATAGACAGAGGTATGAATGGAGCAGAACCAGCCATGGGGTAATGTTTGCTGGGGTTGAGTGATGGGCACATAGGGCTCTACTTCTAGGATATGTTCACATTCTCTATAATAAAAATGCTTTGTAAAAAAAACACTCTGTAAATATTAGCTGCTGTGATAGAAAGTGCCAAAAAGAAATGTATCTTCACTTCGGTCACAACTGTGCTACAATGAGAAACACAAGGTGTCCGTATACAAAGCGGCTGCTGGACAAAGGTATGTCATCAATGATGTCATTGATGTCATCAATTCTTGTTATGTGATGTGACCTTAGAGGCTTTATCAAGGTGCTGACCCTCCTCCCCCTCCTCCAACCCCTAAAATTTGTCTCTCAGGCAGCCTCATGGGTGCCTGAAATGTTCCCATGAAAACCCCAGCTTAAGTTTTTATAACCTAGTCAAAAAGGTGGGGGTGGGGGTAGGGAGAAGGGTGTGAGGGAACAGAAATAAATAGTTAAAGCAAAGTTGCTGACACTGTCCTCATAAAACACTCTTACATGTTTATTCTCTTCAGAGATAATATTTTGATGAGAATAAAAGAGCCAGAATATAAGAAGGCAAAAGAGAGGTAGGGAGGCAGGAAGGGAGGAGGACCCAGATGGAGAAGCAGACCTCTCTGTCCAAACGGACTTTGTGTCAACCCTAAAGGAAGCCCAAGAAATTGCTGCAGGACAGAGGAAAAGAACCTTCTTAGTCTTGTTATTCAAATTGTGGTCTCTAGGCCTGCAGTTCCAGTATCACCTGGAAATTTGTAGGACACACAGAAACTCAGCCTCACCCTAGACGTAGTGAACCAGACTATTTTTACAAGGTTCCAGGTAATTCTCATGCACATGAAATTGTGAGAACTAACCCAAGACCTAGATATGCTGGCCCTTAGCAAATGTCTGGATAAATGGCTTTTCTGAACAGATGGAGGAGAACAGTGCCAGCTTTGCTTTTATTCAGCAACCTTGCATTCATTCTGTATCCACAGGGTGTATAGAATTATGTAATGCTGTGGTTCTTTGGTTCTTAGCCATTGGTATAAGTTAGAATCACCTGGGGTACTACTAACAATAGTTGTCCAGGTCCCATCCTCAGAAATTCTGATTCAATTGTTCTGGGAGGGACTCAGTCTAAAATGGTAGCAGCTGACTTTGTTGTTTTGCAAGATACTTTGTACCAAGTAATAGGACTCCTGGTGAGGATCCATGGATGAGCCATTGAGCCTACCTACCCCCGCTGAAGACAAAGGCAGTGAAGATGCCAGGAGTCAATGCCATAGAAGAAGGAAAAATTTATCCCAACCTTGTATTGTCTTTTTTCTTTTACAGATGCCCCAGAATCTATGAACCTCTTGCTGGTTAGTGTGGGTGGTTGATGGGAAGGAGGCTGATGTATCTGTGATGGATTTTATAGGGTTTGACCTTTCTCCAAATAGATTAACCTGTTGCCTGAGTCATGACCCCTTTGGAGATATGTTTCCTCTGGCCTCTTTTTCTCCTCTTCCTCCTTCCCCCAACACACACATGCAGTGGGGGTCAAAAATTGTCATATAGAACCTGGGTGGCCTCAAATTCTGCTGAATCTCATTTCTTTGGCTTCCTTGACCTTAGGGAGGTTAAGCAGAGCAAAGCTGTCAATCAGCCTTGAAGCTGGACTTTACATGGCTATTCCTGATCCAACCACCAATGTGTAGATTCTAGTCAACCCCTTTCTGGTTGGGAATCACTTACTTCTGAACCACCCCGTCAATAAGGAGGTGCCCGTTAGCATAACTGGCCCAGTTGCATCCCTCAGTCTCCACTACCAGAAAATTTAATACAGTAATTGTGTCCTCTGCCTCTCTGTCTTTAACTTTGTTTAATTAAAATTATGCCCCATTGCAAGGTAAAGGCAATGGGAAGGTAAGACTTGGGCCATGGCCTATCTTGGCATTGTTTTCTCATTAAAAACTTTCAGCAAAACTTAAATGTCTTCACAATAACTCAGAATTCATCAAGGAAATTCAGGCTCTCAATTCCCTTTCCTTTGTTTTCAAGTGTCTCATTCAGGGATAAGAGAAATGGGAAAACGAAGGATTCACGAAAAACCAAAGCTAAATCCAAGTGAAGAAGAAGTGAATTAATACATGAAAAGCACAGCTTGTGATGAAGGAAAGGGTGTAGGTGAAATTAGTTCTGACTTCCAAATGCTTCAATCAGTGTGAGCATTTAAAACTTCTAAGGGCAGGAAATGCCTATGCTGAGGTGGTGCTATGGAAAGGAGAGGCGTCATTAAACTCCAGGCTGCCTGTCAGAGATGCTCCAGTCTTCTAACTTGCGACACATCTGTGGAGTTTTTGCAGGAGAGCAGGCTGTCACGTTCAGGAAGAGACGGCACCCTCAAACTAACTCCTCCTCCCTTTGATGCCTGTAGAACTTGGCCATTAAAATCTGCCTTGGGCTAAAACTCAGCAGGCAAGTTTCCAGTCCAGGAACAGCTTTGACAAAATTTTAATAAAATTAGAACCAGATTGGCATTGAGGGATTTGAGTAGGAGAAAAGTTGATCTATATATGTAGATTGACATGAGAACGGCCAGACTCTCACTGTGGAACGCCACATAGCAGTAACTCTTGGCCTGTTGGCATTCAGCACACAACTACTAGTGTCCTTGATCCATGAAATTTCTTAGACATTGTTAAGGCATTTAAAAGGCCCTATGCTTAAAAAAACAAACAAACAAAAAAAAAAACAACTATGTTTGGGCAAAGTTCACTCACTTCAGTATTGTTCTGTACTAGCTGGCTAAAAAAGATGAAAGCGTTAAGAAGAACAAAAGTATCTCAAGTCATTTGAGGCATGTGGTTAAGTTTTGTTGTAAAACGATAGAATAATTGCATTGCTTGAAAATGCAAAAGTATTTTCTTTTGAAAACTTAATTTTGTAATATCAGCCTTTCTATAGGATTCTTGGTCCTTGAAGCAAAGAAGATTGGCTTACTTCTGGATATGGGCAGCACACATACCTCTATGTTTATTGTAAGGGGTGTAATAATGGCTGCATTTCACTCAAAAACAGAAAGAAAGATCAGAGAACTTCAAAATATGTATTCAATCCATTCCATTCCTTTTGCCATTCTCTTTCCACATGTCTACACCACACAAGGGAACTGCAAGTTACAGTCCTGTCTCTTGCCATTTGTTAGGAACTGTAGCTACTCATAGTGACAGAATCTTGCCATCACTTTGACTTCTGTCGTACATACTCAGTATGTTACCAACACTTTATGGAGAAACACTGGAAGATTTTTCTCTAACACTTAGCCTTGTCTAAGTTTATTAAATAGAAAAGCAACCACTTCGCATACACAGTAAGGACCCTCCAAGTTATTTTTCAAGTATACCTTATAGATGTATTATGCCAGCAAAGACTGAAAGATCCCCACTAAAATGCCTCATCTGTATCCTGTTCTCCTTGGTCCAATTGCTCATTTCATGAAAGTCAAAGAGAAGACCATGTTCTAAGAATGCTATGTAAATTCTCTAAAATTAGTGTGAGACTATTTTCACCCTGCCCACCCCTACTCTACTGATGCTGAAGAAGAAGAAGAAGAAGAAGAAGAAGAAGAAGAAGAAGAAGAAGA
>NW_024412404.1:4707142-4870720 GCF_014898765.1 Herpailurus yagouaroundi
GAAGAAGAAGAAGAAGAAGAAGAAGAAGAAGAAGAAGAAGAAGAAGAAGAAATACAAATCCGAGACTATAAATGGTTGGCTCCCATGGATGCCTGTAGCCTAATACCAATGGAAAAAATACATTTGCTAAATATTCATCTTTTCATAACTAGAATCACTCTCAACCACCATTTGATCCTTTGGGGATTCAAACTGGCAATAATAACATTAAAATGGAATTCTGTTGTTGTGTTTTGTTTTGTTTTGTTTTATTTTTAACACACAAAGAAACCAACTCTATGATGGTTTAATCATCTATGTTTTCTTGCTGCACTAGCAGATTGATTTTATGTATTTATGTGCTTTTTCGCCATTTTTCCTGAGGTCATAGTTACAGGCAGTGTGTTTAACCTTTGCATGAATTCCAATGCCAGAGCTAAATAGCAGTGAAGGTTTCCAGGACAAGTTCTCCTAAAAGCACATCCTTGCTAAGTCAGCTCTTCTCCTTAAAAATGTAACCCTTTTGGGGCGCCTGGGTGGCGCAGTCGGTTGAGCGTCCGACTTCAGCCAGGTCACGATCTCGCGGTCCGTGAGTTCGAGCCCCGCGTCGGGCTCTGGGCTGATGGCTCGGAGCCTGGAGCCTGTTTCCGATTCTGTGTCTCCGTCTCTCTCTGCCCCTCCCCCGTTCATGCTCTGTCTCTCTCTCTGTCCCAAAAATAAATAAAAAACGTTGGAAAAAAAAATTAAAAAAAAAAATGTAACCCTTTTAAGTGCTCCTAACTGAAAATTTATGTTTAATGTTTTCTTGGGTTTCATGTCCAGGAGATCCTTTTGGATGAATGCCATAACTACTTTGGGCCAGGATCAGGAAAATCTTTATTGTGAACATTTTGAGAATGTTTCATTTCTTGGATATATTTTCAGAGCTGACTAGTTGTTCTGCTTTGACAAAAGCCTATCAATTGGTTGGGTTTTTTTTCCCATTTTATTTTGGATCAGAACCCTCAAGATCTCATGTGCCCATTAGTCCCTGGCTAGGGCCAAAGATCAGATGACTTCCCACAGAGCCAAATATGGAGAAAACAAAACAAAACTCACTGGGTGGTATAGCAGGAGGAAGAAGAGGGATGTTCCACTTTCAAAACAGCTTAAACTAGACTGTATTCCCATGATGCAGGAAGAATCCCTCCCACATCATGCACATGTTTGATAGGCTATGGCAGTTAGTATTTTGCCCTCAGTATGCTCAGCTCATGTCCAATAGTAGGTAATGTGTGATCCCTGATCTTACATTACCTTCAATCTAGTTGAAGAATAAGCTGCTGACACCTAAAATGACTAGTAAATTGCTGGCAAACAGGTGCTAAAATAATGTCTGAAGACTAGTTAGTAAAACATACCAAATCTGTTTTTCAAAAATGTCTCAGTTCATAATAATTCTTATGTGGCTATTGACCATAAAAATGGCATCCCTAATAATAGCCCTTGTTTCCAATTTTAATTCAAGACTTCTAACCGTTGCTATTTTATCATTAACCTTCTAGTCAGTGAGATTCTGTTAGAGATTGATAGAATGATTTTTTTTTAAAGATAGAATGGTGGGACCCCAAAAGATACTAGCAGCTGTCAGTAAACTGTGTTCTAGTTATTTTGACCTAGAGATGATTATTATGACTCTATTATTGGAATCAAAACTTTTTTTTAAAGTAACTTACTGTTGTAACTGAACAAACCCCACAAATCCAAAAAGTCATGTGGCCACAATATCACATGAGGTGGTGAAATGTCAGCCACAGACATCCACCCAAAAACACTGTAGTGTTCACTTGCACAATCAAAACAAACTTAGTAAGCAGTACACTATGCCAAGCAAAGTACAGAGATGAATGAAAACAAATGGTTAAGTAATATACCAAGGAACAAATTAATAAAATTCAGTGTGATAATTACTATTAGCAAAAGAATCTAAAAGTATTACAGGAACACTTATAGGGAAGAAAAACTCTTTTTAGAAGGAATCAGGAAAGGCATCACAGAGGAGGTAACTTTTGACATGTGTCTTCAAGGATGAATAGGAACCATGAGCATAGCATGAGTAGCAGGCACAGCATATACACATACATGTAACATATATAACAACTATATTTACCATTTTGAACAAAATGAAGGTTAGAAGCTTGAGACACACATTTCCAAGAGACTGGCTTGGCATAGTTGGAAAAAAGGGCATGGGGGAGGCACGGGGCCAAGGATTGTGACTTCTATATTGCAGGATTGTGAAGATTATGTACATATGGAGATATGTATATACCCTGTTAAAGAGCCAGGAGGAAAACTACTAAATGCTTTTAAACAGAAGAATAATTTGATTAATAAGTAAAGGATATATAGAAGGAGAGATATGAGGTGGGCAAGGAAGGCCAATATTACAATAACCAGGGAAAAACATAATGAGAACCTAGACTATTTATATATTTGTTTTCACCATATTCTAGAGAAAACAGGAAGTTAACATCCAAAGATACATAAATATAAGGGGCATAAAATAAATGTGGAGCCAATGAAAAATGAAAAAACAAGGATCAAAAGGCTCCATTTGGGGTGGAGCCACAAATCAGGAGTTAAAAATAAATTGCTCTATATATTTGTTACTGATTGCTTAAGGGAAGTACAACTCACTCTTCTCGGTACTGACACGAGACAGGAACATCTCACAGAGCAAAAGGAGGTCTCTGTGAAGTCATGAGTAACACCCTTGATAATCTCTTTTCAACTAGCTCTCTGAAGATCTGGTTTGATACAGGGTTAGATTTCATCTTCAAGCCATCCTTCACTCCCTTTTCTGAGCTGAACTCTTAATAAAAACTGGATGTCCAAAGCTGGAAAGGGCTTCAACTAACAAGAGTCTCAAATTACTCTATGTTGCCATTAATCACAAGTCTTTTTGTCTTAGTAGATAATCAAGTTGAAGAAAGGACTGATATCTCTTCTAAAGGTTGAGGATGGCTCTTCATAAGAATGGAGAAAACATAAGAGAAAACCTTCTCTATAGAAGTGAGTCAAGGGAGGGTATATACAGGTAAGGGAGGTCCTAATAGAGGCAGAGGTAATGAGGATGGAGAAAAGAGCCAATGTTTGAGAAATATTTCCAAGGCACAAATTAATAGAGCTATTCACCAACTGGATATGAAAAATGGGGGGAAAATACAGTAGAGTTGAAGTTGCCTTCAAAGTCTTTGCTTGGACACTTGGATAAATGGTGGTGACAAAAGAAACAAAATAGGATAGAATAGGTAGGATTTCTGTAGAATCCAGAATCTGTAGAATCCAGTTTTGATAAAATAATATTTAAAATAAGGTGTTCTGGAAGCAATTAGAAATAGGCATCTAAAACTCTAGTGAGAGGTCTAGAATGAAATGATACACTTATATATTGCTGACCTTTTGGAAGCAGGTAGAAACCTAGTAGCATATGAAACCATCTTGGGGAAACCTAGAGAGTGAAAGATGAGAAGATGGGGGTGGAGGAAAAATAGGGTGAGAGGACCAAGGGGAGTATACTAAAGAAGAAACAGTGAGGGTTAGGCAGATGACAAGGAGTCAAGAAAATAATTCAGAAGTTGAGAACTTCTACTAGGGAAGAGTCATATTGCAGAAGCCCAAGGAGGAAGAGGAGGAGGAAATGGCCAATTGAGCCATCCCTACAAAGGTTTCAAGGGGGATAAGGATCAAAAAACAAAATGCCACAGGGTCATCAGTAATGTTAGTTATAACAGTTTCCATCGAAGTTATCTAGAGATCAACTCTACAGGCCTGATATACGGTAGAATGCAAAAGAGTGGAGAAAGCGTGTGTGGGCTACCCATACAATAAATCTGACTGAGGAATGAGGATAAGGCAGTAACCTGAAGAAGAGGAAGACTCAAGCAAACATTTTGGTCGACAGATGTTATCAAAATAAGGTTACTCACAAATAAGTCTGTGAAATTCCCTCTTAAATCCAACTGTCTAGAATTTCTATCTTCACAAGAAAGTAGCTTTATGAATTAGGGAAGCAGCAAGTTGCAAAAACAACAAACAAACAAAGCTAATGTGCTGGCTTCAAGGAAGAGAGATTTGTCTTACATGACAAGAATTCCAGAGGTAATAGTTAGGGCTGGGGCAGTGGCTGCACAGTGGAATCAGGAACTCAGACTCTTACTATCTTTCTGTTCTGCCATTTGTCACTCATGGTTACAAGATGATTGTCGCACCTTGGGTCTGCCTATCCACTTTGCAGAAAAGAAAACAAAAAACAAGGGCAAAGAGTAAAAGAGAAATGACAATTGAGTCTGTCTCTTTTTCTCAGGAAAGGAACAACTTTCTCAGAAACCTCACTCAATTACTTCTGCTTGTATTTCACTGGCCAGAATAGTGTCACATCGCCATCACTAGCTAGAAGTTGACTAGGCAAAAGGCAGTTATGGATAAAAGTTAGGTTATCCCTCACCATCACCCACAAAGAGTGTCTGTCACCCTAGTAAATGATGAAAAAAGTAGGTGAACAACCAAAATTAAAATGAAAAAATATATAAAATCTGCCTGAAAAAAAAAAAGACAAGCGTTAATTATATGCTTCCTCCAGCTACCTACTCAATGAAGAGAGCTCCCCGAGATAGAGTTGAGGCGAGTTTGTGTTAAAAAGATCATTGTCATTGCCTTGACCCTGGCAAATGGAAGATCACTATTCCAGACCCCAGCTTTAAATCATATACAATTAGACAATGAGGCATTGTCTATTCTTGTTGCAGATACGGTTGCCACCATTGCTATTTCATGAAGATTTTATCCCCAGGCTTACTTACTATCATTGTCAACATTACTCCTTACCTAATTTTTAGTGATTTAAATATCCAAGTAGATTATCTTTCCAAGAGGCTGGACTCTTGGTTCCTTAACCTCCTTCCCTCTGATGACCTTACTCTCCACCCTAACTCAGCTTCTCTTTCTCAAGGTCAAACTTTAATCTACTCCTTACCAAAAGCCACATCACTCCCATAATCTCTATTCTAACTATGTTCTCTGTCCTCCACCTCCTATCTTTTCACCTCTCTCCCTCTAGTGCCTTGACTCTGAGAATTGTTCCACAGCACTAGAATCTACAATCTATTGGTTCTACCACCTTTTTACTGTCCACACCAC
Source organism: Herpailurus yagouaroundi (assembly GCF_014898765.1). Taxonomy (NCBI): domain Eukaryota; kingdom Metazoa; phylum Chordata; class Mammalia; order Carnivora; family Felidae; genus Herpailurus; species Herpailurus yagouaroundi. Next base: position 4,712,303 of record NW_024412404.1, read on the forward strand.
CCTCACAGCCTCAGTTCTTTACATAAATTCCATAATCATTTATTCCCTTGGGTCAGCCGTCAGTTCTCTTGCTCTGTCCTCCCTTCAACTTACATGACAAAACCCAATCTTGATTGACTCTCTACCTACTTCAGGTCTGTATCCAACAAGTTTAATATGACTGAAGAAAAATATAACATTTTGAATAGATTCACTTGAAATTCTTACTCATTAATTAGCAAGAGAGTCCTGAATGCTTCTTGGCACTCCTACTGCATTTTGCTGTTCCATTCACGTTTCCACCACACTAGACAACCATTCAACACCTTTCCTCTTTTCAAATTTCCAACCTCTTATCCCTATCCATTCTCATTTTTAGTTGATTATCATGCTTCTTATTTCTTGTAAAAAAAAATGGTGAAAACCAAAAGAGAAATTCCATGTTTCACTGTCACTTCTCCCCATAATACTCTGCTCTTATATCTGCCTTCCCACCTGTTACTATGGGTGAACTCCACAGGTCATGTTTAAGGTCAACCCCTCTGTTCTCCCTCTAGTTGTCTACTCTAAGTTGTCTCATCTTGTCTACTCTAAGACATTGCTTCAATGATGGCCTCCAACCCACCTGAGTAATCTGTGTGATCTCTTTTTAAAATCATTTCTATCAGTGTTCAAATATGCCAAAATTTCTTCCAGCTCAAAAAAAATTGTTGGATCCTCATACCCCCTCCAGCTGTCACCTAAATTTTCTGTTTCCCTTTGAAGGAAATATTAGAAAGGAGTTTCCTCTTCCCATTGTCTCCAACTTCCCTCTTCTTATTCTTTCTTGAACCTATTTCAATAGGACTTTCATTCCAGTCATTTGGCTAAAACTCTCTTCTAGGTCACCAACAACTTCCAAGTTACTAAATCCATGCTCAACTCAGGCCTCATATTACTTGACCTATCAGCAGCATGTAACAGGTAATCACTCCTCCTTGACATTTTCTTCCCTTGGGTTTAGGGACATCAAATCCTCCTAATTTCCTCCTAAGTCACTGGTTGCTCTCCTGGCTGATTCCTCTCCTCTTTGCAAATTCTAAACATTAGGTCACCCCAGGTAACCGCCATCAAAACTCATCTCTTTTCCATGTGTACCACTTTGCAAGATAAAAATTCTTATCTGGTCACACAGCTTTAACTCCAGGTATATACTGATAATTCCCAACTTTGTGTTTCCAGCCTGGACTGCCCTCCACACTTCTAGACTTCTACCTCTAGCTGCCTATACGATATTTCCACTGGGATATCTAGTAGGCATTTCAAACAAGATATCCAAAAACGATATCTGGTCTTCCCCTTCCCTCCTCCCTGGCTCCCCTGCATACTTCCCTACCTCAAAAGAAAGCAGCAGCATCCTTCCAGTTGCTAAGGACTAAAATCTCATGATCATTTTTGACTCTGTTTCCCTCTAAGCTCATATCCAACCCATCAGCAAATCCTGTTGGCTCTACCTTTAAAATCTCTCTAGGAATTAGCCTCTCCCCACTACCTCCACTGCTACTACTCTGGTACAAGCTGCCATCATGTCTTGCCTGAATCACTGTCATAGCTTCCTAACTTATCTCCTGCCACCACCCTTGTCCATCTTTAGCCTACACTCAACATGGCAGCCAGAGTGATCATTCATTATATCTCTCAGAGGAAAAGCTGAAGTACTGCAGTAGCATCCGGAATTCTTAACCTTCTTTGTGAAGTGAATCTCTCTGGCAGACAGTTGAAGTCTATAGATTCCTTCTCAAAATAACATTTTTAAGTACGTAAAAGACATGGGGTTAAAAAAGAAACCAACCATATTGAAACACAGTGAACAAAAATTAAGTCCAAATTTGTAATATGTGTATACATGAGCTTCTTTATTACCTTAAATAACAATATCTAGTAGACCCTGAGTACGAGTTTTTCCTCTGGACAATCTGGTCCTTGCTACCTCTCTGACCTCAGTTCCTACCATTCCCCCCAGTCATTTGGCTCAAGACACCCTGGCCATTTTTTTGGTCCATCAAGCATGCTTCTTCCCCAGAGACTTGGCATTTTCTGTTCCCCAAATATCTACATTCTGTCCCCCATTCAGGTCTCTGATCAAACATCACCTTCCCAGTGATGCCTTCCCTGGCCACTATGTTTAAAATGGCAACTCTCCTCCTATACCCATACCTTGGCACAACCTTTCCTGCTATATTTTCTTCATAATATTTATCACCACCTAAAAGATAGGGCAGCTAGACAAACAGATACATAATTCCCTGGTTAATTTTTTTATTGTCTTTTCACACATGCGCGCACACACACACACACACACACACACACACACAATTTCTATAAGGGCAGGGATTTTTATCAGTTTTGTTTATTGTTGTATTTATAGCACCTGGCACTTAATAAATATTTGTTGAGAGGAAAAATAAATAAGGTGAATTTCTGCCTCCTAGATGAGTGCCTCTGAGGGCTGCCTCCTCTGAGCCAGGCTTCAGGCAGTAGTCTTGCTCAGGGAAGTGATTGCCAACTTTGCCAAGTGTTTTGTAACGTCAAAATATCCATTGTCATACAGTCCCCCAAATGAAATTGATTACCTTTAAAGCCACACCCTAGCTGCACAGGCACTACACTGAGTTCTTGACTTGGGTGTCTGACCACTTGGCCACTTTCCTTGGTGCTAAAAGAGAATGGCCTGGCCATGGCCATTCTTTCTCATGTCAGGGCCTTTTAAATAAAGTTCCCCTCCATAGACCCAATAATGAAAGGAGAGGAAAGAAAACTCAGTGATAGATAAGATACTATAAGAGACTGTCAGAATCTTCACAACAGAATAAAATAATGCTCAGGGTACTATCAATGAATGCAATCATAAAAGAGCACACCATTTTCTTAACTGGGGCACCATCCAATCTATGCACAGTGGCACAACATATTTCTCCTCCAAAAATGCCAATTTCAAACTATGACTATTGATCTCTATCTAACCCTGAAAATTAATGATCCCAAAGAGAAAAAGTGACATTGAATCGTTAGAGAATTTCAGACAATAAAAATAAAACTAAAGGGGTTGTGGCAAGTTCGAGACTTAATAAGTGTGTTACAGTTTTTAATCCATTGTGTCTGGCATGACATATAGAATTAGAACAAATGGGCTTTGTTTGTTTTAGCTTAGTGGGCTTTTGTTTTGTTTTACTTTGAACCACTTCCATGTGAAGGCTCCATGGAGACACCCTGTTTTTCAATGTATCTTTTAGTGATTACAGGGTAAGGGGCCAGAAATGAAAAACAATGAATGAATCTCCATAGAGTACACTTTACTCTCCAAGAAGCATATGTCAGCATAATGGATGTGTAGTTCACTGGAAAAAGAGGTAACTTCTACCAGAAGGTATTAGGAATATCCAGGAATATAATATCATTAGGGAGAGATCTTTCTTCTTTTCTTTCTGTAGGCCCATATTCCTGCAAGAATTCAAGTTTCTCTTTTGTATGTCTTCTGCTTCTACAAGATTTCCTTTGATATTCATTTAATTTAATCCAACACAATGGATTTACTCCAATGGAGTCATAGGATTTACTCCAGATCCTACAGTTTTCTAAGAATATCTTTAAAACTTTAGGCCAGAGGCATATCTTATACAGGAACATATATGATATAAGGTGTGAAATATTCCTTGAGACTCCTTCTTTCTCCCCCAGGTTACCTGACTAGCCTGTCAGCCCTTCACCCACTGGCCAAGCAGAAGTTATAGAAGTTACTGAAGACAGATGCCCCAGGGACAAATCCACCTAATCCTCACTGAGGTGTGAACAAGGCACAACTGGTTTGGCAGCTCTTGTGCCTGAAAAAGAAGAGCACTTTAGGAGGGAGAGAGAGTTGAAGGAGAACATTTGGGGAGCTTTCAGCACTCTGTCCTTCCTCCCTAGCATACCGTGTAGTGGGATGGGAAGCTGCAATTTCTGGACATTTCTCCACTGAATTTTAGGGGGTTTGTAAAGTACAGGGACTGGAACCAGTTACTCATCTGGAGTTTCCTGGGAGGTAGGATCTGCCAACCTGCCCTGGCTAGGTGGCATAGTGAGTGAGAGTTGGCACAGATCACCCTTGAACTGTTCATAGAGCCAAGGTAGGTATGGAGGGGGTTCCTAAGGTTCCCATTGATCTAGGCCAGGCTGGGCCTTGGGAAACAGAAAAACAGAATCCACTTAAGTATGCATTATAGAAGGAATTTAGGGCAAAGAATTGGTTATACAGGTGATGAAGGAGCCAAGAGTCAAACAGAGAATGATGAAACAACCCAGAAATTAGCAAAGTAGGAATGAATATTAGCTCTAGGATGGAAAGACAAAGGAGGTAGTACTGGAATGCAAGGGCCAAAGACCATGGAGAACCCATCCAGTGGGAGCTGGAGCCACAGAGGACACCCCATGGCTGCCAGTAATGCCACCTACAATCTCTTGCCAATCCTCCTATTTGCTGGCTCTGGACAAAACCCAGCTGACCTGGCAGCCTGGACAACATAGCCTGTAGGATCAGCCCCTTGTGATAACAAAGGGTAGCAGGGGAAGGATGACAAATGAGCTCAAGAGTAAAATGCCTAAGACTGGCAGAGTAGCAGAAGCCAGATAGCCACGCCCCAGACACTTCCACTGTTGGAAGGAAGAACGTGGTGGGACCCCTGGAGACTGTTCTCCAAGGATGAAGGTGAGGAAGCAGTACTATCCAATGCTGCCCTGACATGTTCAGGCTAGAGAGTGCCATCCAACATGCCCCATGAGAAAGCAGCACCAGGTACTATCCAGGCCAAGAGAGCCACCTATCAGGACGGCTGGCATCACCAGCACCTGACAGCAGACCAACAAGAAACCAGTAGCTGGGCTCTGCTGGAAAGTCCTTGACTTCATCCCAGATAATCAATTTTCTTCCCACTCATGTACCCTCACCTGCAGGGGATCTTCCTCCCCTCCCTGCAATGGAAGCACACAGGCAAGCTCAAGGTCCCAGGGGGAGGGAAGAAAACTCCTTGAGAAACAGACAGAAACCATGAAATTGATGTTTTAAATTAGACAGCGGCTAAGGGTCACAGCACCTGATTTGGACTGAATATTCATTTGAAATGAGACTATTTTAAACCATAAGTGACTTAAAATATTTAGGATCAAACCTAATTTCACAGTTTGGGTGAAATTGAGTATCCTCTCTTCCAAGAGGGAATGGGAACTTGTCAAAGAAACATAAATGCTCCCACAAAGAAAATTAAGCATTGTTTGCACACAGCAGGGAGGCAACTATTCAGTAATTCCCAGTATACCAAATGCACAGGACATGCTTAAACCACAAGGGAAAAGCAGCTGGAGAGATGGATTTTCATCACTGTACATGTTAGCAGGCACAGCTGGAGAGCAGTGCGAGCAGCATGGTGGGCAAGAACTGTTCTCCTTCCTGTGATCAATCCAGGAAGATCTCATGGAGCAAACAGACCCTTGGATTTTTTGTAAGTAGGGCTAATGACCCGGCAGAGTTGGGGAATGGAAATTCTGGGCAAATAATGCTCCTTGCAGAAAGTTCAAAGACAGTGGTGAGAGTGAATGGGTCAGAGGTGTGTGTTTATTAAGCTCTTGTCTCTTAGCCGCAAGGCACTCTTCCATGCTCTGCTTTGTGATTATGGGGTTGGGAATTCAGCAAACCTATTTCACTTTTGCCAGCTGATCCTTCTAGGTGCTCCCGGGGGCAAAATAAAGAGACTGAAGGGGAAGGGAAAAGGGACTTGCTCATTCCTGTTTTGGTTTTTGCTTATTGTTTCTATTCCAAGACCTTTATCTTGGCAGTAGGTATTGGTCCCAGTTCCCTGAGTTTTTCCAAGGCTACTAGACCTTCCTCAGAGTTCCCCACACCAGTTGTCCATGGCCCCTCCTCAGTGGCCTAGGCCTTAGCTCTCTGTATACCCCCTTCTCCAAGATTCTAGATTCCTAATCACCCCAACCTCTTCCCTCTGTTCCCTTAGCTACTTTCGGTGATGCCTCAGTATTCCCTTTTGTGTATTTTCAGTCCTCCAGCACCTGTTTCCCTACTTCCTTATTAAATTCTATTTAAATGAGGAAAGATATACTGTGCTTGCCTTAACTTGATGACAAAAATCTGTATACCAAAGTTCAAAATATTTATAAAAGTTTCTATAGCAGGTTTACAATGGGACAGAGGATCATGGATTTGTGTATCAAGTGCTCTTGTTGGGTGACCTTTAGGCAAAAGTCAGGTCATTTATAAAAAATCTCGAGATTTGAACCTGTTGGGGGCATACTGAACACACAGAAACAAGTGGAACTGCTCAGGGTCTTGATCTGTCATTAACACAGTCATCAACCCCAAACAAAATACGAAGGGTCTCCTGCCAATTGTAAGAAGTGTCTTAGAAACGACCTGGAAGAGAAGATAGCCCAGCAGTGATGCTATTGCTTGTTTGAGAGGATTTAGAGCATAGAAGCGGCCCACTGGATCAAGCACCACGGAGACCAGAAAGAGTCACAGAGAAGAATTTCCGTGTGGGTTTAGGAGCAAGAGGATCTTCAGTGATCTTAGTAAGTGTGGTCTCTGTGGAGCGGGGGTGGCAGAGGCTGGCGTGGACAGACTCCAGTAGTGAGTCAGGGTGGCTTTTTGATGCATCATTTCATTAGTGCTTGGGAGTAGCTGCTAGGTGGAAAGCCACGTGGTGTCTGCTAATGCTGACCTCCAGCACTCTTGTCGGCACTGATTGCAGTTTGTGCACAACCTGGTGCATGAATTGAATCTGATAAGAAGCCTGGGAAATCATATTCTCCTCTACTCAAAACTCATTGTTAAGTAGACTACAAGGCATTTTTCCCTCCGCTCCCAGTGGCCCAAATCCAGCTGATGCTCCGGAATTGTTTAGTACTATTCTCCCTTTCCTACTACAAAAAGTATAAAAATGCATCCTAACACCGCAGAGAGATTTTCTCATCCCTGTTGCTCCATTAGGGAAGGGAGATGGATTTTCTCCGTCATGTGTAATTTCAAAGGATGGGCAATGCCTGGGGCTCTGGGGTCTGGGGTTGAACAGAGGGTGCTTGAATCCTAGCTGGGTCCAGAAACTTACTTAAGCTCTCTGACCTACAGTTTCTTCATTTGGATTGTAATAGAGATGATGATATTTTCCCCAGAGTGCTGCTGTGGGAAATAATTAACCAAGCATCTAGAACTGAGTCTGGCGTAGAGTAGGTCTTTGGTTAATGGGAGTCTTGTTATTTTCAGGGAGGATCCTATTTAAAATCATTAGATTGCTCGGTTATATCTCTCAAAATTCCTTCATAGAAAATAAATATTTAAACTCTGTTTCATATGCTTTGGGGAGATTTGCAAGTAATTGGAAGATCTTATCTTTCAGGAAAACCTTCTGATTATGCATTAGTTCATTCTCCATCACCCCCTCACAACAGGATTATGACTGTGCCAGCTCTCCATAGATTTCTGGGTCTAGAATAATTTCAGAATTTTGGGAGTTAACTGAAAGAAATGAGGGCAACGCTTTGGGGTAGAGGCCCCACTCCTTCTGCCATCCTTGGGGACTACATTTAGAGATGCCCACACTAAAGAGGTGTGAGGGACATGTGCAATTTTCCTCTCCAGAAACTATTCCCCTCTCCTCCTGCAAAGGCACTGATTTATTGGGATTGTTTACTTGGGGTTTGCTTGTGGTGATCCATTCTCCTTGACTCAGCCCCACAGGCTGTGAGATTCCACCCATACCTTATGTTTAACCCAGTAGGATCATGGCCCTCCATTGGCCACAGAGATCATTCAAGAGTGTGCATGTGACCTAAGTTGGTCCAATATGGTGAATTTCAAGGATTTGACAAGAAACTCTCAGACAACCTATTGCTCTTCTCTGATGGGTTTTGCCTTGTGGTGGAATAAGCCTGGAGTTTCTGGGGGTATGACGTGGAACCTGGAAATAAATCTATTCAAGAAGAGAGAAACTTCAACTCTAAAGCAAGTCAAAGCCAAATCAGCATCTTAGTTTTCAATGGCCAGAGACGGTAAATTCCCCATTGTGCTTAAGTCAGCTCAAGCCAGGATTTTTGTCACTGGAAAAATTTGTGACTGATACTAGAGGCAACCTGAGAGTATTTGAATCAGTACTCATCAGAAGAGATAAAATCCCGATTTTTCCAGAGCTGCTACAGAATTTATGATTGATTGCTTTCTCTCAGACACGACATCCTATATATCTGGCAAAGGAAATTCTCCATTGGCTGCCTCCAACAGAGAAATGGTAAAGAAAGCAAAAATTTAAATTAAGTAAAAATTCACATAAATTCATAAAGTACTTCCCTGCAGACTAAACTCCCATGATCATTTTGCGGATAAATTCTGATAACAGCAATATACACAATAATGAAGATAACAAATAAAGGCTTCTAACTATCAATAATATTCCAGGGGGTGTCAGAGCCCAAGTATTTTCAGTAAGATGCCTCATCTATGAAGGGTATAACCCTCCCCCTGTTCCTGCCTTGAGTAAAAGCCTCTTCCTTATGAGTCTCCAGCTTTCTGAGAGCACCCAGTGATACCCCTTTATAACCTAAAAAGGGTCTCCTTGGTGGCAGTCCAGATGCTAACTGCCTAGAATAGTAAGTGAGTTATAATTTGTACCAGAGATGTTGCTGTAATTACAATACAATGAAAAAGTCAGAGCTTTTAATTGTTTCCACTTTAATATAGACTTCGGGCTTGCAGACTAGAACTTAAGAAACTCAGCCAGCAGCAGTCTGAAAATCTGACATCCTTGGCTCATTGTCATCTTCATTTTTGCCCTGAGGGCCAACAAGGTAAATTGTCTCCGGATGCAGAGCAGTCTCTGGCAGATTCCAGCTGGGCTCTGTGTGAAGCAGCATCAAACTGTTCCTTTCCTCCTGCATGTTGTATGTAACAGCCAGTCCAGGGAGGAAGAGACCAAGGCTGGCCAGGGGCAGGAGTTTAAATGATGCCGATGGGGTCCACCCTGCAAACCCAGCCATCCTCAGGAATGTACCTTCCCATCACACCATATGGGAAGGTGCTTGGTCATGGTATGATAAATCTTTTTTTTTTCCTTCTTCCTTTCCCCTTCCTTCCTTCCTTCCTTCCATTTCTCTTTCTCTTCTTTCTTTCTTATTCTTCTTTTATTTTCTTTTAGTTTCATTTCATTCTCTTTCTTTCTTTCTTTCTTTCTTTCTTTCTTTCTTTCTCTCCTTCCCATCTCTGAAGCATTTGGAAATTTTCCTTAAGGAGTTCTGGTAGATAATAAGTAGACTTCTTAGACTGCTACTAATAGCTTCCATCATTGATTTTTTTTCTGGTATCACTTCGGGTTTTTCAGTTGTGAAAAGCAACATACACTGATTCTGGATAACAAGCAAAACAGATTTTACTGTAAGGATATGAGATAGCTCACAGAATTGAAGGAAAAACTAAAGAATCAAGCATGGAAAAATCTGAGAACCAGAACAAGTCTGGGATCTAGGCAGGAACTATGAACATTATTTTTAGGTCTCTGCAACAACCATTTTCCTTCATTGCAATAATTGGGCTAAAGAGTCAGATTCCTGGGTAAGAGAATTCCATGAGCCTAGCTTGGCTCAACTGCCTAGAGCTTGGATCTCAGAGTCCCTTGATTGACAGCTCCACCAAGACTGCTCTCAGTAGAGGGGGAGTTCCCAAAGGGTCATCAGGAAAAGAAAACGTTGTTCTGGGTGAACAACAACAACAACAACAAAAACCAGATGTCATATATAGTGCCTTGGATCATGCTGCCTCCTCTACTTGAATGTCCTTCCCCACTGCAGACTCTAATCCAGCTCAAACATCACCTCCCCCAGGAAGTCTGCAGTGACACAAACACATGCCCTCAACCAGCTGCTGAGTTAGACATGCCAGTCTCCTGGATTCCCTTCTCTTACTGCTCTTAAAACACTGAAGTGTAATTCTTTGAATGTCTGGCTTCCTTGAGGAAAGATTATTCAATCTTCTATCCTTAGCACCTAGCACACTTAAACCAAGTATTACAAATCCAGGAGGTACTATAGGGAATAAATAGACCCCCATCACACAATATCTCATCAGAGAGCTAACTGATAAAACCATGAGGCACTCAAGACTCATGTGTCTTGGATGATTAGTTGAAAGGAAAAACGGGCCAGTGATGAATCTTATACTTTACAGAATCTGAACTATTTTGACTTTAAGTTATAGTTGTATCTTTATTCAGACAGGATTCAACAATAATATATCAATCCAATAACTATCATCCTCAAAGCAGTATCAATACAAATTTATTAAGGATTTGTTGTAACTTTTGGAGCACAGAATATAAATACCTGTTTATTTTGTACTCAATACCTAGAAAGCAGATGCTAAGTAAACACACCAGGTGAAATAAATTAAATCAGAAAATTCACCTCAAATAAATGCTGACACCTAAGTTTGCCTTCCCACTGAAGATCTAATTCACACATCAATCACACCTTCCCATTCAAAGTCATAAGAAAATGCCCACAAATTTATAAAAGAAGTTGCCAAGTGATATTCATGTGGGTGCTTCTTGGTGAGGAGGGGGCGGGTCTGCAGGACCTGGTTGGCTCCCATGTGCTGTGGACTTAGAACATGTTGGGAAACAACTGGTGAGTGATTTGGATCCTCCTCCAGCCTCTCTCTGGCTGTCCCATGCAGGATAAACATGTTTCCAACCGTCTTCTCAAAGATTGGGTGAATACCTACCCCAATAAGCCTAGGAAACTCTGGACGTGGCCTTAATCTCCTAGGTCAGGTCTGCTTTTCCACTAGAGTGTGCCTTTGTGCAAATAGAAAAAGGCACTGCCTATTACATGGTCAGATTAGAAAGACTCTTCCTCAGACACCTGAATTAGCAAAAGGCCCCTACACGGCCATGCAAGGGTGCAGTCTTGTATCAGGGCCATTGCTTGGGGAGCAGAGCATGGACTATGTTTCAGACCCCACCTGGCCAGCACCTTTGTACAGCGAAGGGACTGCACACCTACACATGGCATCCCTGCCCTAGATAAGCCCTTTCTCCAAAGAAGAGAACATGAAGTAGATTCAAACCAAGTATTACAAATCCAGGAGGTACTATAGGGAATAAATAGACCCCCATCACACAATATCTTATCAGAGAGCTAACTGATAAAACCATAAGGAAGGCCAGTCTCAGCATCAAGAAAGGGAACTGGTTCTTTTAATTTTAAAATGCCAAACATATGGAAAAGTATAAACATCTTTCAACAACCGAGATTTAATAATAGCATTTTTATCATATTTCATCCAAATCTTATTGAAGACTTTCCCCACCAAACTACTATCCCCTTCTCCTTCTTCCATCTCCAAACTGTCTTCAGGTTGATATTTGTTCTGCCCATGTTCATTTCTGATACTTTCTAGTATTTTTACACAAACAACATATACGTGTTTAAAAAACAAAAAAACAAAAAACCGAAAAAACAACAACAAAACATGTGATTTAGCGGTGCCTGGGTGGCTCCAACTCTTGATTTCGGCTCAGGTCATGATCTCAACAGTTCATGAGTTCAAGCCCTGCATCAGGCTCTGCACTGACAGTGCAGACCCTGCTTGGGATTCTCTCTCTCCCTCCCTCTCTGCCCCTCCACTGCTTGCTCTCTCTCTCTCTCTCAAAATACATAAACTTTAGGGGTGCCTGGGTGGCTCAGCTGGTTGGGCGTCCGACTTCAGCTCAGGTCATGATCTCACGGTTCAGGGGTTCAGGCCCCGCGTCGGGCTCTGTGCTGACAGCTCGGAGCCTGGAGCCTGCTTCGGATTCTGTGTCTCCCTCTCTCTCTGCCTCTTCCCTATTCACTCTCTCTCTCTCAAAAATAAATAAATGTTAAAAAAAATTTTTAAAAATACATAAACTTTAAAAAAATAAATAAACATATGATTTAGATGTACATATATAATAAATACATATAAGCTACATATATTTTATGTAAACATATAATAAACCCAGTATAGTATAACATATAATAAACATATAATGTGAACAGTATAAAGTTTGGTGTGTTTGTATATTTTTATCTGAAAGGTATCATATAATTTAGCTCCTTCTGTAGTTTGCTATTTGTATGTCAATGTTATCCTTCAGAGATTGATTGATCCATATTGGTACATGTAGCTCTATCTCATTCATTTTAAGTGCTGTATAAGATTGCATTATATGACTAATTCACAACTTACTTATCTATCCTGCTACAGATGGGCCTTTATTCGTCCCAGTTTTTTGCCTTTCCAATAATGAAAATATCATTCTTTGTATACATGTGCAAGAGATTTTCTAGGATATATACTTACAAGTGGAATTTCTAGGTCTTAGGTTATGCACTTCTTCGATTTGATAGATATTGCCAATGTGCTCTCCAGGGTAATGTTGCCGACACACTCTAACCAGCAATATGTGAGATGTGTCTCCCCACAGCCTAATCAAAACTGGGTTTACCAGATATTATCATTTTGGCCAGGCTCAGGGTGTAAAATAGTATCACACTATGGTTTTAATTTGAATTTTCGTTGTTATTAATGAGATTAAGTTTATTTTTCTGTGAGGGTCCAGTTCATATTATTTGCCCACTTTTCTTTGATTATCTTTTCTTATTGATCCATAGGAATTTTTTAAAATAAATTTTTATTAAGAATTCTTGGTTGGTTATAGGCATTATAATATCTTTTCTAAGTCTGAAGCTTATACTTTGTTTATTGTGTCTTTGTTGGTACAGAATTATATTTCAATATAATATTTTAAAACTTTTCCTTTTGGTGTATGCCTTTTGAGACATAAGCCCCTGTGTTTAAAAGTCCCCTATGTTTTCTCCTAAAAGTTATAAAATTTCCCTTTCATATGTACATCTTAATTCTATGTGGAATTTACTTGTGTCTAAACACTGAGGTAGGGATTTCCTCTCCACCAATTATCCCAACACTTGAAGAATAATTCTTCCCCTCTCTGTAGGTTTATATTGCTGTCTCTGTTGTGAACCAAACCCATGTGTGGAGTCTACTGTTGAGACCATTCCATTTTTGTACAGGAAGAGATCTGCTCTCCTCCTGTACAGATACCAAGCTCCTTCATTACTTTCAGAAAAGGCAGTTTTACTGATAACCTGAAATGATGCCATTCTTTGGGTGAGATGAGAACACCTCCAGGAAGGGCAATGCTCTAAATCAGTGACAATGTGACATACATATCTTGCTTGGATTCATTCCAATCTACCAATCCACTGAGAGAAGCATCAACAGAGAAAATCAGAGAAAGATCCAGGGCACTCAGGGCTTCCAGAAAGGGGAAAGAAGATAGATTTGGATAGAGAGGGTCTTGGACAGGAAAGGAAAAAAAATGTAATCTCCAATTACTCAAGTTTTTTTATGGGCCTAGCCTTGAATATAAATACACTTGTCTAGAAATACGGTATTTTGATATATAAATGTACCCCCACAGCATTGTCTACCAACTCTTACCATAAAATCATAACCAGAATCATAGCTTACATTTACTGACACATAGGCTAAACACTTGATAGGCATTATTTTATTAAATCCCCTAACATGGGTAATGTCCTGGAAATATACATGAGAAAATTAAAATGCAGAGAAAGGAAGTGACTTGTACAATATCACACAGTCTAGTGAGTGGCAGCAGCTTACATTCCTTGCTACTAGATTACGTTGTCCTCCATGCTGCAAAATGTTCCACACTAGAATGAGATTATCTACTTTTGAGGGGAGGGAGTTAATTTTACTTTACCATTACATCCTCAAACCAAGTACTGTGTTAGTCACACAATAGGCTTTCAATCAATATTTGTAGACAAGAATGAATAGATGCATATTGGCTGTGGGGTCTGTGGTTTCTGAGTCATGAAAGGCCTAAGTGGTTTACTTAGGCTGGGAGAGAAGAATCTTCACCTTACTTCCTCTGAAAGCCACGCCAAACCTCTTTTCTACTTACCCTCAAATGATGGGCGGAGCTACAAACACACAGCAAGGTACTTCTTTCTACATAGATCCTGGAAGCCTACAAACACAGTTGAAGATGGGGACACACAAAGATCAGTACAAGCCACACTTCCAGCTTGGAGATTTGCTTCCAACCTCTGGATATCTTCCCATTTTCCATATATGTCAACATCACTGGCTTTGTTTCTCGTCAGAGGCAATACAACTGTGTCTCCTCACAAGGCTGCGTGCTAAATCTGAAAAGTAGCTTGCAGCTCAACCCCGCAAAGGCTGCTGCTGCAGTGGGGATTCCCAGCCAGTGCAGAGGCCCCTGCTGCTGAGTGGAGTTCCCCAATGTGAGATGTAAGTGGGCCACTGAACTCATTGGTCTCTGGCCTCTTGGGGATCATCAGCACAGTGACATCTCCCTTGAAGAATTGGTTTCTGGGACAGCATCTGCAAGGAGGTGGCAGCCATGGTGCATTAGGAGCTGATTGTGAGTCTCTCCCCAGACTCTGTAGAATTCAGTGGATTGATTAACCTGTTTGCCATCTCTGAACTAAGCTCTACTTCAGACTCTACTCAGGCCCTACACTGTGGTCCCTGTTCTAGGCATAAGTGTTTAGGAAGCCTTCCATCTGAGAAAGTGTCTCAATGTTAATGTCTTCGTGCTAGGAACTCTTGTCTGCTGTCACAATCATTTTCTTGGATTCTGACACTGACTCACAATTCCCTGGAAGCTCTGTACTTTCTCTGAGGCTACGAGGCTCCCCAATAAGCCCTTAGTTAGACCACCAGTTAGCTGGTCCTGCCACTCAGGCACCACTCCTTGCCATGGATTTGCACATTGTCTTGATCCTCCACATGATTTGACATGCAACTGCATGGCCTAGTGAAGACGCTTCACTTTCAAAATCCATGCATCCATTTGATAAATATTTCCTGAATACGTACTATGTTCTAGATACTCTTCTAAATACTATGACAATAAACAAGATCCTGCCCTCAAAGACTTACATTCCAAGGAGGAGGAAAGAAAAATCTATACATAAATAATGATTTAACATGGTATCCACTAGTAATGAGCAGCACCAAGAAGAAAAAACTAAAGGTTAGAGAACAGGGAGTAACCTGGGGAAGAGGTGTCACTTCAGATAAAGGAGTCAAGAAAGGAGGTAACACTTGAAAGAGACCTGAAAGAATGAGAGAGAAAGCCACATCAAGATTTGGGGGGAGAACATACCCAGCAAAGGGGCAGAGATGGAAATGAGCTTGGCAAGATGGAGGAAGAGAAGGTAGGCCAGGATGGCTGGAAGAGAGGGAGAGAGAAAGAGAACGGGGGGGGATGAAGCCAGAGAAACCAGAGCACAGGGATCAGACCACAGATCACATGGATACCTGAGGCCATGGTGAGGCCTTCTGATTATACTCCGGTGTGCTGGAAAGCTGTTGGACAGTGGTAAGCAGAAGAATGATGTAACCCAGTTTACGTTTTTAAAAATGTGTGAGGAGACAGACTGCAAAGCACAAGAGTGAAAGCAGGGAGCCAGACAGGAACCTATGCCATCAGACCAGAGGAGAGATGGACTGAAGTGGCAGTGGTAGGGGTGAGAAGTGCATCATATGAGCATATATTCTGTCAGCTCTTACTGATACATTAGATGGAGAATGTGAGGGAACGAGAGGAGTCAAGGATGACTCCTAGGGCTTCCTGCAGTCCTGACCTGGTGTAGAGGTATGGAATGAGAAAACAAGCATATGGACATATGCTCCTCACCAGTTATTCCTTTTGGAGATGATTCTTCCTGGCCTGTTAGACCCCAGCCTGAATCCCCAAACCATCATCTGGCATCTAGCCCAAATAACAGATTTTATCATAGGAAGAAATGAAAAGTTTCATGCATATACTCTTTGTAAACTGATCCAGTGACAGGAAATCCCCAGGAAGGTGGTACTAGGGATTCCTGAAGCCTGTCTAAGGCCCCCCAAAACCCAGCAATCACATTGATTATGGAATAAACCAGAAAAAGACCATTGGTAGGCCTAGCAAGTGTGTGGCACATGTATCACCTCCCCTTGCCTCCAAGTCCAAGCCCACACTCATAAGCCCACTGTAATCAACAATGTCATTTTTATTCAAATTAATCACAGTCAGCCTGACAGATGATTGCCATTCTGGCTCCTGATTTATCATAATGGTCTAATTCTTCAAGCTCTGACACATCCTTAGGTATCCTTTGACAATCTCCTGCCTGGGACAGCTTTCAGCCACATTATGAGTGGCACAGAAAAGGAAATCTATTTATTAATAAGCTTTGACCCAAACACTTTACATGGACCGTATTTTCACATTTCAGCACAGTTGATGACAGTGTTAGTCATACCCAGGCACACTCAGGCACCTCAGTGGCCCCTGTACTCACTAACTCACCACTGTGTTCTCCCTAACAGGTCTAGTTCCTGAGTGATTCTGTAAGCCTCACACCTTTGTTTACCTCCTTCCCAACCAGGACCCTTATCTTCCCATTCTCTCTACAAATGATGCCAGGAGGCGATAGTTACATTTCGTTCTGCCAAGACATCAACCAGCTGATGTGCAATGTCCTTATCCCATAAAACGATGCCTTAACCCAGTAAAACAGATCACTCTGTAATACCCTTAAGGTAACATGTTCATAATGGGAATTTTTGGAATTGTGACAGAACTTCTGGGAAGAAAGGTATTTCTGAGCAGGGAGTTTTTAGCACTTTTACACGCTTTACACCAGATAGACAAGGGTCCAGGTGGGTCTCTGTCTGCCACTGCATGCCATAGAAAGCCAGCCTTTTACTGCTTATGACCAAAATAAAGGAAAGGAGTCCTACTAAGAACCATTTTTAACAGTCTTTGGGAGAAGAGAAAATTAATATGCTATCCTGACTCTTCCAAAGCTCTTCAACTAATACTATATATATAACACCTCAACTTCTAGGTATTACTTGGAATTGATTTCATCCACACCAAACTGCATGAACAAACGGCCCCAAAGGGAAATTTCTTAGCCGTGTATAGTACTCTGACCACATCCTGCCCAGAAAGGAGGGGCTGAGTTGTGGGTCACTGTCCAAGGCATTTAAACGCACAGTCCTTTTTTTTTTTTTTCAGTTGTTTATTTTATTTGGGGCTATGCACTTGGACTTTTGAGAAAATTCTTAAATTTTTTTAACAAACCCCACCCACACAAATAGAATGACTCACCCCAGAGGGGTCTGAGTTGATGTCTGGTAAGGCAGTGAGATTAAAGAATTGCTTTAAAAAAGCAATGTCCTAAATTATCCCTGTAGCAATGGCCTCTAGGAAGAAAGGCCCAGAGAGAGGACATCCAGATACTCTTTCATAGATATATCAAAGTCCCATCAGAAAATAATGGCACACTCAATTTGTGAAATATGAGAAGAGTTTATGATAAAGAGGCTCTTTTCAGAGAACTGGCCAGGGTATGGGGAAACAAGAAATAGTGTAGCATCTGGGGCAGCAAAAACAGTACTCCCTTTACTGTCCCTAGGCCTCAAGAGGCCATGAGAAAGAGCTGTTTCCAAGGAAAGAGAATTGTGAGGAGAGGGTCCCTAACAGGTGACAGGAGCTATGACTCACAGTATTAGGATCCAGACAGTCCACATTGTCCTCACAGGAAGGGAGCAGAATAAATACCCCAATTTCACTCTTATCTGATTGCCAGATCTGCTGGTGCGTCCAACTGGCCAATTTCAACTGGAAGCCCAGTGATCAGTCCACAGGTCAGCCTTCCAGGGCACACACCTGGGTGGAGAAGGGTGGGCACTGGATCTGGGGGGAGGGGGGGAGTGGGAGGTGGTAATCAGAAGACACGCAGCAGATATGGTACATTTGTGTATAGAAAAATAGAGCAAGTCCAAGAAAAATATGATAATGTTTTGAGCCTTCTCTGGCTCTAAAATTATATAACTCTATTTATTTTTTAGTATATAATTTACAAATCTCTTTCCAGATTACCCAAGCACTCCTTAAAAAAATGTTTTTAAATCCAGGGTGGGAAATAGGCTGTGTCTCACATGTCAATTCCAATCAGTGGGTTGTACCTTCCTACATGGTCTTGTTGAGGACTGGGAGGCCCAACTGGGCTTGGCAGTGCTACAAGCATGCCACTATGAAAGTATGCACACCATGGACTGTGGAAGGGCAAAGCAGAGAAGTCCTCATATCCAGATCCATATTCATATTCATATTCAGTGAACCAAAGCAGAAGGAGAAATTGGGAATAATTATCCAGGTAATCTGATTTAAAATAAATTTATCCAAAATATTCCCTTTAAAGTGTGTGCATGTTTATGTATTTGCATATAATTTCGATCTATCTGCTTTCTCTAGTACAAAATTTTTCTTATATGAGTATAGCATACACTATTATCATGTCAGCTTCTGGGAGCATGAACAGTTGATACTTCTGACTGTATCCGACTGATAGCTTTTATGACCACATGTCCAAATGGCACAGGTGATCTTACAAAATGACTTGTTACTTTTAAGTTTATTCTCCTGACCTACCGTTTACCATAGTCCACTATGGTAGTCATGAGCTATATGTGGCCATTTCAACTTAATTAGAATTAAATAAAATTGAAAATTCAGCTAGCCACATTTTAAGTATTCAATAGGTGTATATTAGTGCAAATATAGAACAGTTCCATTACTGCAGAAAGTTCTATGGGAAGCTTCTGTTCTAGAATCCAAGGCTTATTGCTGGACACAATTAAAATGATGTCTGTAAGCCTCACTTAGGTATTTTTTATTAAGCTTTTTATTTTAATGCCAGTGTAATATTAGTTTCAGGTGTGATTCAACAATTCCATGAGCATCACCTGGTGCTAATCCCCATCACCTATTTCACCCATCCCCCCACCCATCTCCCCTCTGGTAGCCATCAGTTTGCTGTCTATAATTAAGAGTCTGATTCTTGGTTTGTCTCTCTCTCCCTGTCTTTTTTTCCTTTGCCCATTTGTTTCTAAAACTCCATAAATGAGTGAATCATATGGTATTTGTCTTTCTCTGAGTGACTCTTTTCACTTAGCATTATAGTCTCCAGCCCCATCCATGTTGTTCCAAATGGGAAGAATTCTTTTTTTTTAATGGTTTAATAATATTCCATTGTGTGTGTGTGTGTGTGTGTGTGTGTGTGTGTGTGTGTGTGTATACCATATATATATACATATATATATACCACATCTTCTTTATCTATTCCTCTATCAGTGAACACTTGGGCTGCTCTCATTATTTGGATATTGTAAATAATGCGGTAATAAGCACAGAGATGCCTTATCCCTTTAAATTGGTGTTTTTTTTGCATCTTGGGGGGAAATACCTACTTAGGCATTTTAATATTCCTATTATGTCTCAGGCAACAAATTAAGTGTTTTATAAATATTATCTTCTGTGTGTGTGTGTGTGTGTGTGTGTGTGGTGAGATACTTAAGATCTGTCAGGATATTTCAAGTGTAAAATATGGTGTTATTTACTTACAGTCACCATTCTATACATTAGATCCTCAGAACTTATTCATCTTATAAGTGAAATTTGGTATCCTTTGACTTACATCTTCCTATTTTCCCCTCCCCCAGACACCAGCAACCACCATTTTACTCTCTGTTTATATGAAATTGGCTTTTTAAAAAAATTTTTTTAACGTTTATTTATTTTTGAGACAGAGAGAGACAGAGCATGAATGAGGGAGGGTGAGAGAGAGAGGGAGACACAGAATCCGAAACAGGCTCCAGGCTCTGAGCAGTCAGCACAGAGCCCAACGCGGGGCTCGAACTCACAGACAGTGAGATCGTGACCTGAGCCGAAGTCGGATGCTTAACCAACTGAGCCACCCAGGCGCCCCGAAATTGGCTTTTTTAAAAAGATTCCACATGTAAGTGATACCATACAATATATATCTTGCTCTGTGTGGTTTGTTTCACTTAACATAATGCCCTCCAGATTCATCTGCACTGTTGTAAGTGGCAGGATTTCTTTCTTTTTCGTGGCTGAATAATATTCCATTGTATAAACCCCACATTCATCCATTGCCAGACATGCAGGTTGTTTCCACATTCTGGCTATTGTGAATAATGTTGCAATGAATGTGGGAGTGCAGATACTTCTCTTTCAGATCCTGCTTTCATATCCTTCAGATAAATACCCAGGAGTGGGATTGCTGGATGATATGGCAGTTCTATTTTTTTAATTTTCTGAGGAACCGCCATACTGTTTTCTAGAGGGGCTGCACCAATTTACATTCCTACCAATACTGTGCAAGGGTTCCCTTTTCTCCACATCCTCCCCAAAATTTGTTAGCTCTTGTCTTTTTAATAATAGTCATCCTAACAAGTATGAGGTGATATCTCTTCATGGTTTTGATTTTCATTTCCCTGATGACTAGGGATGTACCTATTGGCCATTTGTATATTTTCTTTGGAAAAATGTCTATTCAGGTCCTCTACCTGATATCTCACCTAACTGTCACAACCACTGTGTGAGGGAGGAATTATCATTCACATATTATAGATAAGGCCACGGGAAGCAACTTATCCCTTAACCACAAGGAAGTAACTAAAAGAGCTCAGATTCAAAACTAAATCTTCCTGACATCAAAACTCATGTTCTTTACCATTATATCTGCACCTGCAGAAAAAAAAAGGCAACTCTCTTGAACAATTCACTTGTTTTGTGTTTAACACCTGAGACACCCTAGAGATATTAACTAAGTTGAAATGCAGTTTATTTTCCAAACCAACATATTTTCCTACATAATAGTCACCTGTTGTTCAAAATGTACAATAGAGTGAAGTATGACCTTGAATTAGCTTTTCCTCCATCTTTAGTACTGTAAATAGAAATTAATAAGCAAATAAATTATTGTCGTGATACTTGTTTTATCTGCATCAGTCAGGATCCCATCAAGAAATAAATGGTACACTTCAGGAGAGTTTAATAAAGTGATGACTGTTTATCAAGGTGTGGGCAGTATTTAGGAAAAACAACCAGGAAAAATGCATACCCTATGGCAAGCAAGAGTGGGGAGCCATTACTACCCAAAGCCTGCGGCAGGGGAGGACCAAGGGAAGGAAGCACTTACTGGCTGCTATAAGGAAAAGGTGATTGATGAAAGCTGTAGACTTTTGCAGAGGGACACAGTGAACTTAGAGTGACTCAGCAGGGACAGAGCCACCTCACTGACCAACTGCCCTCCAAAGTGAGGGTAAGGTTGTCCACTGAGACTGTCCATACAGTGCAGGCTCCTGGATACCTAGCAAGATGGAAAAGTAGAGAAAAGGGACACATACAAGATACCATGCATATTATATTATCTATTAGTGTTATTTGAAAAAAGACTAAGGACAGCAAAGCATGAGGTTAATGTTAACAGCAATAAGGCTGACTAATGACAGACTCCTTTTCACATCACAGAGAGTCACCATGGTCAGTTAGATCCTCAAGGTAGATGAAATGCTCACCCTCAGGCCCAAGTAGGCATGGGTCTTTTTCCCATCACTAGTTCAAGAACAGTAAGTGAATATTAGACTTCACTATGGGATTTCTTTCATGCCATGGTGTAGGACATGCCAACTATATCATGAAACTAACCTGAAGCAAACAGGCAATTAGTTTCCAAGAACATTTGCTTGACTGAAAAGGCTGCAAGGTTAATGGCCCAAGCACTGGCAGTTAGAGTCACAGTACTGAGCACAAGGATCTTGTGTGGTCTTAATTCTAGGGCCACTTCTAAAGAGCTACCGAATTTAGCCTTTGAGGCAAATCTCTGGATCACTGTTTATCAAGTGCCTACTGTATCCCAGATACCAGTGCACCAATCACCCAGCTTATCTCTCTGTTCCTGGGCACACCATCCCCTTTTCTTTTCTTTTTTTAAAATGTTTATTTATTTTGAGAGACAGAAAGAGAAAGAGAGCCCATGTGAACACACGAACTGGAGAGGGGCAGAGAGAGAGAGAGAGAGAGAGACAGAGAGAGAGAGAGAGATTCCCAAGCAGGCTTCGCACTGTCAGCGCAGAGCCCAATTTGGGTTCAATCCCGTGAACTGTGAGATCATGAACTGAGCCAAAATCAAGAGCCCGAGGCTCAAAGAACTGAGCCACTCAGGCGTCCCTCCCTTTTCTTTAGATATGACTCCACGCATGCTATTCCCTTCCCTCGCCTGGTCTAATCAATTCCTACCCATACTTCTAATCTCACCTTGGGGATCACATCCTTTGGGAAGCCTTTCCAGTTTGTATCCTGGAGGCCAAGGGGCTCCCTCCCTGCGACCCCCGCAGCTCTTGATTCACCCTGCCACTAGTGGGAATCAGAATATAGTGAAATGAATCTGTTTACATGTCTGCCTCCTCAGCCTTGGTGGGAGCTAGTGCCTAGCCTGAAAGAGGGTGGTTTTCATTAAATTTAGTACCTAAGTGTCTTTGAAAGGCACAGTTAGGTGCTGTGGGGCTGCGTGTGGGAGTGATGGTGATGTGGGAGGAAAGAAGTAGATAAATAAACAGTAAAGTACCTAATCCCTGCCCTCAAAAGAGGAGTAATCAGAAAAATTACAGGATGTCCAGTTAAATCAGAATTTCAGATAAGCAATAAACAATTCTTCATGTAACTTTTTAAATATATCTCATACAAATAGATTCAAATATTGCATGGTACATACATGAACTAAAAAAGCATTTATTTGAAATTCAAATTTAACTGGGCATCTTGCATGTTAACTTGTTAAATCTGGAAACCCTATTCAAAGGATTCATACTCCAGCTGCTGAAATAAGATGTGACCGCATGGGCCCTTAGCACTGCCAGGTTTAGCAAAGAACACAAGAGTGTTGCAATCTAGGTGCCTGGGTGGCTCAGTGGGTTAAGTGTCTTGATTTTGGCTCAGGTCATGATCTCACGGTTGGTGAGTTTGAGCCCTGTGAGGGGCTCTGTACTAACAGTGCAGAGCCTGCCAGGGATTCTCTCTCTCTCCCTTTCTCTATTCCTCTCTCCTTCTCTCACAAAATAAATAAACTTGGGGAAAAAAAAAAAAAAAGGCCATTTCAATTAAAAAAAAAAAAAAAAAAGAGTGGTGTGATCTGGGAGCGCTAGTGGAGGCCTTCCCTGCTTCAGTACAGAGGCTTCCCGCTAGCAGCCCTGGCTTCTCCCAGGCTGCCCAGCTTGCAGAAGAAGCACGGTGTGCTTCAAGCACCCTGCATTGAACGTAAACTCCTGGGCTTAAGTCACAGGCAGACCACTGACTGGGTGCATAGCTTTCAGAAAGTCACTGAACTTTTCTAAGTGTTGTTTTCCTTTCCCATAACTGAAAACCTCAGAATTGATTTTTAAAAGGGGAGTGGGTTCCTTTGATATACTTAGGGATTCATACAGGCCCTAGTCTGAGAAAAATTAGAATCTTCCTGTAGCTTCTCCACTGCCCCACCCTTTTCTGCCTCCCATTGCTGACAGACGCGGGCCCCAGGCATGAGCCAAAAAACTAATACTTATTTCATGGCTCATCCCTCAGAATCTTCTATATCAGGGGTCAGTAAGCTTTTTCTATAAAAGGCACTATGGTGAATATTTTAGGCTTTGCAGGCCATCTAATTTACAAATTATAAACTATTTTAGGCTTTTCAAGTTTCTGTTGCAACCACTCAACTCTTCCATTGTAGCATGAAAGCAGCCAAAGACAATATGTAAACAAACAAGTGTGGCTGTGTTCCAGTACAACTGTATTTATGGACACGAAACTGATTTCATATAATTTTTGTGTGTTGTGAAATATCCTTCTCCTTTTGATTTTTAAAACTCTAATAAAATTCTTACCTTGAGGACCGTAAAAAAACTGACAGCAGGCCAGATTTGGCCCTTGGCTATGGTTTGCCCACCCGTGTCCCATAAGACCAAATTGTTAATCTCTGATAAAGTCTTCACCCTGGAAGGCTGGTCTGTCTCCTACTATTTGTGCCCAAGAGTAGAGCTAGGAAAAGGGCTGGTGCTAAGTTCTTACACAGCCCTGGCCTCTGCCGTTAACTTGCAGTGTGAATCCAGGGAAATTATATCACTACTTCCTGTCTCATCCTTCATCTGTTGAAAAAAGGACCTAGGGTGAAGGGGCATTATATTTAGCAAGCTGCTAAACAAAGTGATTGGGAAATACAAATGAGGTCAAAAAGGACAGACACTTAGCAGGGATGGTCCAAGTGTTGAGTAATATTGAAAATAATATGGCAAGAGAAATAGAGAAATTAAATTGTTTTCCTTGTAAATTTTCCACGATGATTTTTTTACTTCATGGAAAGCAGAGTAATTTGTGAGGTCATTTTTCCTTCACACACAATTCACTTTCATGAAGTTTATTTAAAAAAAAAAAAAAAAAGGGGAGGGGGAATTTCTCTGAGAAACAGAGAAGTCCCAATGCCTGGCTGAGCCCAGAGGGAAGTATTTTCTCAGGAAGGCCATTTCTGTCCCTCCCCTCCCCCTTTCCTCCTATACTTCTTCCCATCCACATCTGGTATATCCCATTTTTCCTAGTTACAGAGAATCCCCATCTCTATTCCTTTTTCCTGCAAGACTGTGGTGCTAACAAATACCAGGTATATTGTAAAGCCAGAAACCCCCCAAAAAAACTACCATGCTTAGAGGCATCAGAAAGGTAAAAAAAATTAACAAAAATCCTTAAAACTTAAAGAGCACAAAGGGTCAGGTAAACAATGATATAAAACCCCAAGTATAGAGAAGAAGGTGCTTGTTTCAATAACCTGGGAATTTTTTGCTAGTGAGACATGGCAATCACCTTTAAATGACAAATCCTACGGAGTTTAGAAAAAAGGGCCTTGCAGGTGACATGAGGGGAAAAGATCAGGTTTTGATAAAAGTAGAAAGCATCCACCAGAATGGAATGATAATTAGAGATAATTATAGCCAAGTACGAGGGTGCCAGAATATGGTGTCTACCCAGCAAGTTACAGTAGGGTCGAACCTCCTTTTTAATCACTTTGAACTTGCCATTTTTATTTCTTGGCTGATGAATTGTTCACAGACAATCTTGGTGTATTTACAGAGTATTAAGTTCAACCAAGGTCAAAGACAGAGATACATTCTCCTTAGAGCCTCATTCCCTCTCAGATGTTTAAGTAAATGGCTTAAGAGAAGCCACCTGGAACACAAAAGGGAACACAAGAATTCAGGGTCTGGTCTTGCCCCTTTTGAGCCAAGTGAGTGAGCACCTAAACTTCCTTGAGCCTCGGTCTCTTCATCCACAGAATGGGGCTAATGCTTTGTTCTACTTACCACAGAGCCCTGTTGTGAAGCTCGGACAACACGATGCATAGAAAGGGCTCTGCAAATAATAAAAATAGAAGTGCTATTTATGATTATTGTGACTGAAGAAGGAGCCGTTGTTGAAATCAACGGCTAAGTTACTGAAGAGCCACTTTGGTTACTTGAACAGATGACTTACAAGGGTTAATAAGCACATGTCTTGGTCACCACTTAGGCCTGGTGAGTCAGAGCCCTGGAGCACGAGGCCCAGGTCATGGGCTCCATGAGACCTGCTCATCTGATTTGGACAGCAGAAGCTTCTAAGTTAAAGAAATCTGGGATTGAATCCCATCTTTACCCCTTACTCACCAGGCAAGTCCCTTATTCCATCCAAGCCTCAGTTTCCCTATCCCTAAAACTGGTACATTAATACTGCCTTGCAGGGTTGTTGTAGGTTCAGAGAGAACATACACAATCTCTAATACCTAGTAGGACATACTCTCTGTTCACCTAGGAACAAGTATTCGAAAGTGAAGAGGCAATCTCTTTAACCCTTACCAGCTATTTTGTAAATGCATGTGGAGATTGCTTATGTAGACAATCCTCTCAGATCTATCCCTGTTTCCTGAAAAACTTTTTTAAAAACTATGGTTCACTAATGATGGGATTTGCATCTCAAAATGACAGTACATTATAAACCGACTTCTTTCAGTTACTTTTCTCATTATAATATGGTCCCTGAGATATACCACAAAATTTTTTGGTAATTTGACCTAAATTGGCCATAAGGTTGCCCTGTGCTCAGAACTGCAGATCCTCACCACCGCCCAGACCTGCCCCTTTGCCACATTTCTATCTCACTTGCCCCTACATTCAACACAACACCCCAGCCAACTGGACATCTCGACTGTTTCCCAAAGCCACCCTCTGCCTGGAAAGCCTGTTACTATCTTACATCAGGCATCCTGGAAACCGACAGTGAGATGCTGAGATCTGCATGCAGGGCTTACTGGGGAGCTCTCAGGAAGCCCCTTGAGGGAGCAAGGGGTGCGGGACTGGGCAAAGGGGGAAGGTGAACCATGATGCGTCCACAACTCAGGCCTCAGTGGATCCCATCTGAAGCTCTGGAGCTGGGGTGGTCCTTCAGGATGTCAGAAATTATGTCAAGGTGCTGTGCCCTCCACCCCCCTTTGACCAGGCACCAGAGGTGAGCTTCCTCCCAGGAAGGAGGTATAACCTTTGGCAAAAGGCAGTTCTCAGAGAGGGATTCAGCTGAGATCCATCAGCAGCCAGCTCTCCTTGCAGCTGGGCGATGTGTGTCTGTCTCCTCCTGAAGGGGCATCTGGGCAGCACCTCACCACATCCACTACTGCAATTTCCAAACCACTGCCCAGCCCTTGAGGCCCATATGCACCACTGCCTCACCATGCAGCCCACTCTGCCCCTGTACTGCCTCCCTCTTCGAACCTGAGATGTGGCCACCAAACCAGGAGCCTCTTGCATTGCCACTGAGTTCAGAGTGCACAAAGCTCACAACATATACTTGGCACTACTTCTCAAAATTCCAGTGAATGTACAGAATGAGAAAGCTATACCCCTTAAGCACGGTGCAGTGATACACGTTCTTACAGTTACAATTTCCAAGACCTCAGCATATTTAATCATACTTAATACTTCTTAGTCTTGTTCCTCATTTTGTTTATAGGAAAGAAAATTTCATTGGTAATGATACAATCCTATTCTTACACAATATCCATTGGGGTTTTCATTTCCTTTATTTGCTGAATATTTTTTCTTTATAAAGTATTCTTTTGAAAATATAACAAGAAGTACTATATACTGAAAGGAAAAAGACTAGAGAAGCAGGGTCAAATTAGTAAGAAATCTCCCAACTTATACAAAATTACACAAAAGTATCAGCCATAAAGAAAATATGGTTGTAAAGAGAAACCAACGTGCCATAAGTGTATCTATCCAGCTCCCTTAAGAAGTGAAGAAATGGACTCCTGTCTGGTTCAGTGGGTAGAGCATGCGACTCTTGGAGACACAGAATCTGAAGCAGGCTCCAGGTTCCCAGATGTCAGCACAGAGCCCGACGTGGGGCTTGAACTCACAAACCGCAAGACCGTGACCCAAAGGAAGTCGGACGCTTAACCGACTGGGCCACCCAGGCGCCCAAGAGCGTGCGACTCTTGATCTCAGGGTTGTAAATCTGAGCCCCATGTTGGGCCTAGAGATTATTTTAAAAACAAATGACAGGGCGCCCGGGTGGCTCAGTCGGTTAAGCGTCCGACTTCAGCTCAGGTCACGATCTCGCGGTCCGTGAGTTCGAGCCCCATGTCGGGCTCTTGGCTGATGGCTCAGAGCCTGGAGCCTGCTTCTGATTCTGTGTCTCCCTCTCTCTCTGACCCTCCCCCGTTCATGCTCTGTCTCTCTCTGTCTCAAAAATAAATAAACGTTAAAAAAAAATTAAAAAAAAAAAGAAATGAAGATTAATGTCATATTAGTGTCATGATTTCACATATTGGAATACTTTATTGGATCAAAAACATGAAAATGGTTGCTTTGCAATAAATAGGTTACATGAATGAAAAAATCAATTAAAATGAATTAATGAAGCCAAATTCTTCTATCAAATGAAAGAGATATACGTGTGAAAGACATATACGTTTATGTTTATACCTGTTTATAAAAAAG
This sequence comes from Herpailurus yagouaroundi, assembly GCF_014898765.1. Lineage (NCBI taxonomy): Eukaryota > Metazoa > Chordata > Mammalia > Carnivora > Felidae > Herpailurus > Herpailurus yagouaroundi. The sequence goes on from NW_024412404.1 coordinate 4,740,306, forward strand.
TATAAATTATGTGCTTATATATTTTTATATGAATGTATATACAAATGTATATATGTGACCACATGCATGTGTTAGGGGAATACACACACATATATACGCTTCCCTAACAAATTATTATACAGGTGTTGTTTTTTGGAAAACTACCCCTGCACTCTGACAGACCATTGCAAACTGAAGGGTTAACATGTATCCAGCTCTGAGTCAACAGTATGGCCCTCTACATATGATCCCTGCATGCTTCCAGATCTACGACAAAACACCCTACACGGCACCAACCTTAGGTCCAGGCAAGTGGCCCAATCCCATCAGAGCACCTGTGCAAATGTTTCTAAGTCTTCCTCAGATGCCTGGGATCTCCCAGGGCTGGCTAGCAGTGCCATCCAGGTCTAACAGCCCCATCCCAGACCAGTGCCTGCAGGGGTGCTAGCCTCCACTTCTTTTCAGGGCACTCTCCAACCCTCTGTCCCAGGGTGGCTTCAATCAGATGCCCCAAGGAACCCCTGACCTCACACCTTTCGGTTTTCTGGGGCCTGTGGTCCAGATGTGTTCCAGGAGGTTAGCCTGGCAAACAGGTCCCCTCCCCCTCAATAGCCAGCATGCTGTTTCCTTGCATACGACTGGGCTGCCAGCGTGGGTGCTGGCATATTGACTTTGGGTGACTCACTCACATCGGACATAGGATTATTCAGGGCAATGGGTGAAGTAACCACTTTTGGACTTGAGCCTGGCATTTGTGGGCTTGTCAGTGTTCCCACTGCAGTGCTGCCTCCAATCTACAAAACCCCAGGGTAGCGGGGTGGCAGCGGGGGTCCTTCAACATCAGGACGCCCCACCCTCATTGCTGGCCTAAGGGTAGCCACTGTCCCCTGACACACTCCTCGCCACATGTCAGTCTACAGGAATGCCTGAGTCCCTCATCTCCTCCAAGGTTTTTGGAGACTGTTAACTGTATCACATACCCTTGTAACACATGTCCCCTTGTCTCTGATCAATGTGCTAACATTGCATTTTCTCATGTTGGCTTTTTTGTAGGTATGGAACCACTCTTCTGCTGGGCCCGCAGGACCCTCTCCCAATGTCAACACTGAAGGAGATCACTAGTCTGCAGCACCTGAGAGAAGACATACTTGAAGATGTGTTATTCTACATTTACGCTATGTAATTGCAAGCAGTCAATTTAACATGACCAAAAAAATAAATGACTGTTCCCACTTTTCTGCATTGTCCGGGTAAAACTCACCCTTGCGGTCATCGGCAAAGAAGCTTGGTTAATGATGCTTATGAGTCACTGGAGGCCCATATTCACGGGCAGCGCAAAGAGGATGAGGTGTCATGAGTACCGACCTGACCAGCACTGAACAGAGGACTGTGGGAGAGCTGAAGAGGTAAAATCAGTCCATACTGCTTTAATACCAACAGGCTCCAAAGAGTGTGGGGACTAATAATGTATTTCTTACCTTTTTCCCACAGTGGGAGATATGAAGTTAGCCAGGAATGGTGCATCTGACAAAAAGGAGAAGAGAGAGAAGGTCCCTGGACCTAAACAGGAAGAGCTAGTGCCCAGAGAGCATGAGGACCTTCACAGGTGCTGACTGGACACATAACAAACACAGAAGTAACACTTGTTCATCCATTATTCTAAATCTTCACTGATAAATTATTATACCTCACAGGGGTCCAGTGACTTTATGTTTTTTAATCAAAGTGTTTCTACAAACAGGGCCCTGCAAAAAAAATATATTTCTAGAGCCGTGTACAACATAGAGGTGGCCCTGATCCTATGAGTTTTTTTTTTTAATCACCCTGAAACCTAGAGATACTGAATTAACAATACCTTTCTCAAGCCTTTTTTTTTTTTTTAGCATAGCAAATCCTCTGAAGGCTTTCCAGATTGTGACCAGTATCAGTATGAGAGTCACTTGGTGACACTTTGTAGCAATAACGGAATGCCTTCTAATGGAATTCTGAAAAATAGATGGACTCAAAATCAAAATAAATGTTGAGACCAATAAGACCATTTCCCTTGACCCTTGTCAGTAATATTCCCCCATGCTCTTCATTCTTACCATTCTTACCTATGTTTGTTATCCACTATTTTAAGTGAAAATTCTATGATGGTTTTAAGTTTCAAATATACATAATTAATATTTGAAGACAACCTAGTATTGCACTGGCTCAGGATGCTCACTACATTGGACTCAGCTGCTTCATCTTCTTTTCTTCCTCTTACTTTGAAGAAGTTTAAAACCTAAACAGACCAATAAAAATGTTTCCTGATTTTCATAACCTCTGAGAAAAGACTCCCTCACTCTGTCTGGTCACCCATTCCAATACCTAACAATGTCCACACTGCTCCCACATGAGGAACTCATCCTTGATCTGATGAACATATCTCTCAACCAGGGTCCTAACCAGAGACATCCAATGGCCCCATCCTAGTCTACCCAGGCAAATACAACATTTTTTAAGGGGCAAGTAACTTTTCTACAAATACCATGCCTTAAATCCCTTTGAATTTACCTGCTACTTTCAAACATAGACTCAAAACATTTATTTCTTTTAAAATTTCATTCTTAGACATGCTGATAAATCTCTTCCCTCCAAGAACATTTAAGCCCCTTTGATTAACTCTGTGGTAAGCTATGAACATCAGCCCATTTCCTTTCTGGTATTTTTGTTTTGGTTTGTTTTTTTTACTCTTCCTCTAGTTGATTTTTTTTCCTATTTGATATCGAGCTCTCCTGGTTTTAGCCCATGTGAAAGAAACATATCCTTTAACCTCATATCTGTTGTAGGGTTTGCTTGACAAATTCTTCTCAATGCCTACATGGTAGAAAAATAAAGTTCCACTATGCCAGCTTGGAAGTCCAACTCCACTGTGGTAACACACTACCACTGAGCCCTCTTTCCCACTCCTTAAAACTGCAGAAGAACATGTTTCCCCTTTGACCTCCCCAACCTAATGCCCAATGGCTTTAGAGGCTTTGACATCTAGAGATGAGACACAAAAGCTAGAATACAGTGATTCACATTTGTAGCAGTATTGAAATTTACATGTTAAAAATGGAGCTTTTTATTCACTATAAATGAACTTAAATTTGTTCACAAACTGATCGTGGAAAACTTAACTTTGACAATCAAGGTGAGCTTAGTCATGGGTTCATTCTGGTCTCCTTAGGACAGGATCATCATCATTTCAGGATGTTTCCATCCCTTTCTTTTATTGTATCCCTTATGGGGTGATCCACGTCAGGGGAAGGGGCTTTTGAAACTTCCTGATATTAGGCCAAGGTCATTAGTAGGTGTGATATTCAAAATATTTAACAAGCAATAGGGTACAGGCACCAACCAATCACCAGAATAGGCACCAAGTGACACAAGTGATAGGGCCTTGCTGGTGAGTACCAGATGATGTCAACCCTGTCCATCAGCATCCATCCAACACTGATTTCTAGTGGAACTTGTTCTATGACCTTGTGACCTACCACTATGGCATCCATGGTTGAAAAACCTGCATCCGGGGCGCCTGGGTGGCGCAGTCGGTTAAGCGTCCAACTTCAGCCAGGTCACGATCTCGCGGTCCGTGAGTTCGAGCCCCGCGTCGGGCTCTGGGCTGATGGCTCAGAGCCTGGAGCCTGTTTCCGATTCTGTGTCTCCCTCTCTCTCTGCCCCTCCCCCGTTCATGCTCTGTCTCTCTCTGTCCCAAAAAATAAATAAATGTTGAAAAAAAATTTAAAAAAAAAAAAGAAAAATCTGCATCCTACTGCTCTGTTCTCAGGTTGATGGGTCTTTGAAGGTCACACAGATGACTCCAGAGACTTTGGGTTATTTGACATCTAGACATGAGAAAGGAAAATCAGACTGCAGTGACTCACTTGTAGCCATTACGAATTTTGTGTGTTAAAAAATGGTAAATGTAAATGGCCACACTCATCTCAGGGGAATGGGGATTTTTGAATCTGGCATCTCTAGGGGCTGCAGGCTTTTTGGGGTGCTACTTAAGACTTTCTCTGCCTAGACCTTCCTGTCACCTTTTATACTTTGCTACTGCAAAACCATGCTGGAATGGACTTACCTACAAGAAATGCTTTCTTTCTCTTGACCTTCATCAGGAATCAAGGTACAGGGCCCCAAATCTATCCTATCCTATCCTATCCTATCTTATCCTACCCTATCCTATCCTATCCCATCCTATCCTCAGGTTCCCCAAAGGCTCTGTAGGAGGGAAGCAGAGCACTAAAAACTTGCTTCAGCTCCTCATTAGCCTCTAACTTCTGTTTTTCCCCCTGGGTACCTGCTGCTCAAACCTGATCTCTTTTGGGCAGCAAAATACTCATGTGGTTTGGTATAAACTCTGGGCATTGAAATTTCCAAAATCTTAAGCTTTCCAGCTCAGGCTTTTATACTAATAGTCTCAGCTTTCAAAAAATATTCTCTCTTTGAGAACTTTAAAAAATAAGTTCAGAAACTCAATTGATTTTTTGGGATCAGCTATTTTAGCCTTCTCCTAAAGTAATAAATTCCACGGAAACAATGGGTGGAAGGCTGCAAAGAAGTAAGGAAATTGTGAAAAAAAAGAAAACATATACACACACCTGTCATTATCTCCAAACTGTATATTTTGCATACATTTTGGGAGAGGTTCTTTCGGTATCCAAGACAGAAACCCAGAGGCCCACAAAATAATTTATGTGGATAAAAAACAACCAATCCTTTACAGTTTGTTGTAATTAAGATGTGCATACCAATAGTTACTCAATAAGATGTGAAGATATTTAAAATGTAAAACATCTTCATTATGGAAATTCTACTCCATTTAATACACTACGTGTTCAATAACCTCAACTCAAGAAAAATTCAAGATGGTACTCTTTTTGTCCCTCTGCTTTCTTTCCCCAAAGAAAATATTTCAAGAGCCCACACTCCTCACATATGTATCATCATATTCTAAAAGCCCTCTCTCTCTCTCTCTCTCTCTATATATATATATATATATGTACGTATATATATATATATATATGTATACATATATGTGTGTATGTATATATGTATACATATATATATGTATGTATATATACATATATATGTATGTATATATACATATATATACATATATATGTAATAAATATTCTGTCCCTGAGGGAAAATTGAAAACAATGTTCAGTTTCCTAGTTAACACAGGCATTAGCATGGGTCTTCCTTATAGTCAGGTAGATACAACATATCATCCTGGCAGTAAAAGTGGAATCTCCAAAGAGGAGAAGGAGGAGGAAACCAAAGGGTACTTATTTTTGTAAAGTAGTTCACAGGTTACAATAAACTCTTCCTTTGATCTTGTTTGACCCTGAAAACAACCTATGCAGTAGTTGAGGCCGATAATATTATCATTCGTATTTTAAAGTTAATGAAACTGATGCTCTGGAAGATTATGTCTTGTGCAAGGTCACATAGCTAACAAGTGATGAGCTAGGACAAATACAAATCTAGGTATTCCGATTTTGAAAATATATAAAAGGTATACCTTCCCCTATACAAGCTGACACGAGAAGAAATGTCACATGAAAAGAAGTGAGAAAACTGGAGAGGGAAGAGTGATCTTAACTGACTATAATTAAAATATCTAGAGGGAGAGAGGGAAGATGGCGGCGGAGGACGCTGGGCTCACCGCGCTTCCTGCTGATCACTTAGATTCCACCTACACCTGCCTAAATAACCCAGAAAACCACCAGAGGATTAGCAGAATGGAGTCGCCAGAGCCAAGCGCAGACGAGAGGCCCACGGAAGAGGATAGGAAGGGCGGTGAGGCGGTGCACGCTCCACGGACTGGCGGGAGGGAGCCGGGGCGGAGGGGCGGCTCGCCGGCCAAGCAGAGCCCCCCGAGTCTGGCTTGCAAAAAGCGGAGGGGCCTGACGGACTGTGTTCCGACAGCAAGCGCGACTTAGCGGCTGGGAGGTCATAAGTTAACAGCTCTGCTCAGAAAGCAGAAAGGCTGGAGGACAAAGGGAAGGAGAGCTGCTGAGCCCCCGGACGACAGAGCTCAGTTTGGTGGGGAACAAAGGTGCTCACCAGCGCCATCTCCCCTGCCCCAAAGAGAACCAGTTCCTGCCAGGGAACTTGCTCGCTCCACGCAAACATCCAACTCTGCGCTTCTGCGGAGCCAAACTTCCGGCAGCGGATCTGACTCCCTCCTTCTGCCACAGGGCCCCTCCGAAGTGGATCACCTAAGGAGAAGCAAGCTAAGCCTGCCCCTCCTGCCCCTGTGCACCTTGCCTACCCACCCCAGCTAAGACGCCAGATCCCCAGCATCACAAGCCTGGCAGTGTGCAAGTAGCCCAGACGGGCCACCCCACCCCACAGTGAATCCCGCCCCTAGGAGAGGGGAAGAGAAGGCATGCACCAGTCTGACTGTGGCCCCAGCGGTGGGCGGGGGGCAGACATCAGGTCTGACTGCAGCTCCGCCCACCAACTCCAGTTATACACCACAGCACAGGGGAGGTGCCCTGCAGGGCCTCACCACGCCAGGGACTATCCAAAATGACCAAGCGGAAGAACTCCCCTCAGAAGAATCTCCAGGAAATAACAACAGCTAATGAGCTGATCAAAAAGGATTTAAATAATATACCAGAAAGTGAATTTAGAATAATAGTCATAAAATTAATCGCTGGGCTTGAAAACAGTATAGCTGACAGCAGAGAATCTCTTGCTACAGAGATCAAGGGACTAAGGAACAGTCACGAGGAGCTGAAAAACGCTTTAAACGAAATGCATAACAAAATGGAAACCACCACGGCTCGGATTGAAGAGGCAGAGGAGAGAATAGGTGAACTAGAAGATAAAGTTATGGAAAAAGAGGAAGCTGAGAAAAAGAGAGATAAAAAAATCCAGGAGTATGAGGGGAAAATTAGAGAACTAAGTGATACACTAAAAAGAAATAATATACGCATAATTGGTATCCCAGAGGAGGAAGAGAGAGGGAAAGGTGCTGAAGGGGTACTTGAAGAAATAATAGCTGAGAACTTCCCTGAACTGGGGAAGGAAAAAGGCATTGAGATCCAAGAGGCACAGAGAACTCCCTTCAGACGTAACTTGAATCGATCTTCTGCACGACATATCATAGTGAAACTGGCAAAATACAAGGATAAAGAGAAAATTCTGAAAGCAGCAAGGGGTAAACGTGCCCTCACATATAAAGGGAGACCTATAAGACTCGTGACTGATCTCTCTTTTGAAACTTGGCAGGCCAGAAAGAATTGGCACGAGATTTTCAGTGTGTTAGACAGAAAAAATATGCAGCCGAGAATCCTTTATCCAGCAAGTCTGTCATTTAGAATAGAAGGAGAGATAAAGGTCTTCCCAAACAAACAAAAACTGAAGGAATTTGTCACCACTAAACCAGCCCTACAAGAGATCCTAAGGGGGACCCTGTGAGACAAAGTACCAGAGACATCACTACAAGCATAAAACATACAGACATCACAATGACTCTAAACCCATATCTTTCTATAATAACACTGAATGTAAATGGATTAAATGCGCCAACCAAAAGACATAGGGTATCAGAATGGATAAAAAAACAAGACCCATCTATTTGCTGTCTACAAGAGACTCATTTTAGACCTGAGGACACCTTTAGATTGAGAGTGAGGGGATGGAGAACTATTTATCATGCTACTGGAAGCCAAAAGAAAGCCAGAGTAGCCATACTTATATCAGACAAACTAGACTTTAAATTAAAGGCTGTAACAAGAGATGAAGAAGGACATTATATAATAGTGACAGGGTCTATCCATCAGGAAGAGCTAACAATTATCAATGTCTATGCGCCGAATATCGGAGCGCCCAAATATATAAAACAATTACTCATAAACATAAGCAACCTTATTGATAAGAATGTGGTAATTGCAGGGGACTTTAACACCGCACTTACAGAAATGGATAGATCATCTAGACACACGGTCAATAAAGAAACAAGGGCCCTGAACGAGACATTGGATCAGATGGACTTGACAGATCTATTTAGAACTCTGCATCCCAAAGCAACAGAATATACTTTCTTCTCAAGTGCACATGGAACATTCTCCAAGATAGATCATATACTGGGTCACAAAACAGCCCTTCATAAGTTTACAAGAATTGAAATCATACCATGCATCCTTTCAGACCACAATGCTATGAAGCTTGAAATCAACCACAGAAAAAAGTCTGGAAAACCTCCAAAAGCATGGAGGTTAAAGAACACCCTACTAACGAATGAGTGGGTCAACCAGGCAATTCGAGAAGAAATTAAAAAATATATGGAAACAAACGAAAATGAAAATACAACAATCCAAACACTTTGGGACGCAGCGAAGGCAGTCCTGAGAGGAAAATACATTGCAATCCAGGCCTATCTCAAGAAACAAGAAAAATCCCAAATACAAAATCTAACAGCACACCTAAAGGAAATAGAAGCAGAACAGCAAAGGCAGCCTAAACCCAGCAGAAGAAGAGAAATAATAAAGATCAGAGCAGAAATAAACAATATAGAATCTAAAAAAACTGTACAGCAGATCAACGAAACCAAGAGTTGGTTTTTTGAAAAAATAAACAAAATTGACAAACCTCTAGCCAGGCTTCTCAAAAAGAAAAGGGAGATGACCCAAATAGATAAAATCATGAATGAAAATGGAATTATGACAACCAATCCCTCAGAGATACAAACAATTATCAGGGAATACTATGAAAAATTATATGCCAACAAATTGGACAACCTGGAAGAAATGGACAAATTCCTGAACACCCACACTCTTCCAAAACTCAATCAGGAGGAAATAGAAAGCTTGAACAGACCCATCACCAGCGAAGAAATTGAATCGGTTATCAAAAATCTCCCAACAAATAAGAGTCCAGGACCAGATGGCTTCCCAGGGGAGTTCTACCAGACGTTTAAAGCAGAGATAATACCTATCCTTCTCAAGCTATTCCAAGAAATAGAAAGGGAAGGAAAACTTCCAGACTCATTCTATGAAGCCAGTATTACTTTGATTCCTAAACCAGACAGAGACCCAGTAAAAAAAGAGAACTACAGGCCAATATCCCTGATGAATATGGATGCCAAAATTCTCAATAAGATACTAGCAAATCGAATTCAACGGCATATAAAAAGAATTATTCACCATGATCAAGTGGGATTCATTCCTGGGATGCAGGGCTGGTTCAACATTCGCAAATCAATCAACGTGATACATCACATTAACAAAAAAAAAGAGAAGAACCATATGATCCTTTCAATCGATACAGAAAAGGCCTTTGACAAAATCCAGCACCTTTCTTAATAAAAACCCTCGAGAAAGTCGGGATAGAAGGAACATACTTAAAGATCATAAAAGCCATTTATGAAAAGCCCACAGCTAACATCATCCTCAACGGGGAAAAACTGAGAGCTTTTTCCCTGAGATCAGGAACACGACAGGGATGCCCACTCTCACCGCTGTTGTTTAACATAGTGCTGGAAGTTCTAGCATCAGCAATCAGACAACAAAAGGAAATCAAAGGCATCCAAATTGGCAAAGATGAAGTCAAGCTTTCGCTTTTTGCAGATGACATGATATTATACATGGAAAATCCGACAGACTCCACCAAAAGTCTGCTAGAACTGATACATGAATTCAGCAAAGTTGCAGGATACAAAATCAATGTACAGAAATCAGTTGCATTCTTATACACTAACAATGAAGCAACAGAAAGACAAATAAAGAAACTGATCCCATTCACGATTGCACCAAGAAGCATAAAATACCTAGGAATAAATCTAACCAAAGATGTAAAGGATCTGTATGCTGAAAACTATAGAAAGCTTATGAAGGTAATTGAAAAAGATTTAAAGAAATGGAAAGACATTCCCTGCTCATGGATTGGAAGAATAAATATTGTCAAAATGTCAATACTACCCAAAGCTATCTACACATTCAATGCAATCCCAATCAAAATGGCACCAGCATTCTTCTCGAAACTAGAACAAGCAATCCTAAAATTCATATGGAACCACAAAAGGCCCCGAATAGCCAAAGTAATTTTGAAGAAGAAGACCAAAGCAGGAGGCATCACCATCCCAGACTTTAGCCTCTACTACAAAGCTGTCATCATCAAGACAGCATGGTATTGGCACAAAAACAGACACATAGACCAATGGAATAGAATAGAAACCCCAGAACTAGACCCACAAACGTATGGCCAACTCATCTTTGACAAAGCAGGAAAGAACATCCAATGGAAAAAAGACAGTCTCTTTAACAAATGGTGCTGGGAGAACTGGACAGCAACATGCAGAAGGTTGAAACTAGACCACTTTCTCACACCATTCACAAAAATAAACTCAAAATGGATAAAGGACCTGAATGTGAGACAGGAAACCATCAAAACCTTAGAGGAGAAAGCAGGAAAAGACCTCTCTGACCTCAGCCGTAGCAATCTCTTACTCGACACATCCCCAAAGGCAAGGGAATTAAAAGCAAAAGTGAATTACTTGGACCTTATGAAGATAAAAAGCTTCTGCACAGCAAAGGAAACAACCAACAAAACTAAAAGGCAACCAACGGAATGGGAAAAGATATTTGCAAATGACATATCGGACAAAGGGCTAGTATCCAAAATCTATAAAGAGCTCACCAAACTCCACACCCGAAAAGCAAATAACCCAGTGAAGAAATGGGCAGAAAACATGAATAGACACTTCTCTAAAGAAGACATCCGGATGGCCAACAGGCACATGAAAAGATGTTCAGCGTCGCTCCTTATCAGGGAAATACAAATCAAAACCACACTCAGGTATCACCTCACGCCAGTCAGAGTGGCCAAAATGAACAAATCAGGAGACTATAGATGCTGGAGAGGATGTGGAGAAACGGGAACCCTCTTGCACTGTTGGTGGGAATGCAAATTGGTGCAGCCGCTCTGGAAAGCAGTGTGGAGGTTCCTCAGAAAATTAAAAATAGACCTACCCTATGACCCAGCAATAGCACTGCTAGGAATTTATCCAAGGGACACAGGAGTACTGATGCATAGGGGCACTTGTACCCCAATGTTCATAGCAGCACTCTCAACAATAGCCAAATTATGGAAAGAGCCTACATGTCCATCAACTGATGAATGGATAAAGAAATTGTGGTTTATATACACAATGGAGTACTACGTGGCAATGAGAAAGAATGAAATATGGCCCTTTGGAGCACCACAGATGGAACTGGAGAGTGTGATGCTAAGTGAAATAAGCCATACAGAGAAAGACAGATCCCATATGGTTTCACTCTTATGTGGATCCTGAGAAACTTAACAGGAACCCATGGGGGAGGGGAAGAAAAAAAAAAAAAAAAGAGGTTAGAGTGGAAGAGAGCCAAAGCATAAGAGACTGTTGAGAACTGAGAACAAACTAAGGGTTGATGGGGGGTGGGAGGGAGGAGAGGGTGGGTGATGGGTATTGAGGAGGGTACCTTTTGGGATGAGCACTGGGTGTTGTATGGAAACCAATTTGACAATAAATTTCATAGATAAATTAAAAAAAATAACATTAAGAAAAATATCTAGAAATTCTCCCTTGAGGTGAATGTTTTAACTCAGGCTGATGTCCACAGTTAGCATGATCCATGGCTTTCGGGATTAAATGTCCCACTCCCAAATTGCAAATGTCATTCAGGAAATCCTAAATCAGCTTCTTTTACTGAAATGGGTCCAGTCATGTCCCAGAGAGCTCTCTCTCATTGCAACACAGTCTCACAGTTACAATGAATTTTGTGACCACTCACAGGAGGCAAGACCATGTAACAAGGTACTTCAGATAAAGACAGACACTGTCTATTGGCACACAAAGGTTTTGAAGCAGTCACATTACCTAAAATAAGACCCTCTGAATTTTGTAATTACTCAAGTGGATTGAAAGGGAAGGTGGGTTAGAAGTTGGGTGGAATTAATCTGGAAATCCTGGGGGAGATGTGTCATTTGGGGTATTACAGGATAGTGGTGAAGCTGCATGAGTGCATGGACTTTGTCTTCTGTGTTCACTGTCACCCCACGTGCCTATACTACTACTCAGCACACTTTAAGGGCTCAACTATACTTGGATGGATGGATGGATGGATGGATGGAAGGAAGGAAGGAAGGAAGGAAGGAAGGAAGGAAGGAAGGAGATGGACAGGGGAGGAAAAGTGGGGGGGTCTAGAGAGGGGAAAAGGGAGCAGAAGAAGGAAAGAAGAGAAAGGAAGTGGTGGGAAGGGGAAGGAAAAAAATAGGGCAGGGGAGGTAAAAAAAAGGAAGGGGAGGAAGGCCTATGCCTCAGGTTAATCACAAATCAGTATGTATCTGTTTCCTCACCTATAAAATGAGGGGAAAAAAAAATAGCCCTTCCCTCTGAAAGTTGTTGTGAGGATTAAAAGAGCTAATACACATAAATCACTTATAAGAGGGCCTAATACTCAGTTACTGGTACTTAGTTACTACAACGAATATTTGATCTTCATTAGTTCCTTCAAGTAATTAGCCAAGGTAACCAACAAAAGGGGATATTGTTACTGACTGGCACAGAGAGAAGGGAGCTAAATTAGAAGAATAATTCATGGGAAATTGGTCAGAAGGCCTGAAATCTCTATCATAAAAATTCTCGATTTCATGGGAGAGTCCAGAAGATCTGGGATCAGGCTCTCAGGCAGGAATGAGAAGACTGTGTGGTGTGTTATGGCAGGGCCTCATCTCGAGCCTCAGTTGGGTAAATGCAATCAATAACATCCTGTCAGTAACTTTTGTGGTCTCCTGTAAATACAAGGTACCTGAATAAAAGATAAAAACTGTCATTTCCTCTCTCAAGTGTAGCTTGATGATTTATCTATTCCTTTGAAAGAACCAAACCAAACCAAGCAATTGCTTAAACTTTCCTGGTTATACATGCCCATTGTGAAATATGAGGGGAAAAGTGGTGCAAGATGGTATGATATTCTTAGGACATTTGCCAGGAGGAACACTAGAAAGAATGAGGACTAATTAACTCAATCCAATGGGCAGGTCATTATAATTACTCCTAAGACAGCCTACAAGGGAAAAAGTGTCATGGGCTGTTTAATCAACCCTGAACTGCGGGGGTGACTAGTTATAATTTAGGTGTTTTCCAATTAGCTAATACAAAACAGTAATAAATGGCCAGCTGCATTCTCAACAGATGCTTCCACATACTTAAAGAGAGTAGAGTTCTTTTCAAACTTCAAACTTGGCTTGGGATGCTTAAGAAGAATTTTATTTTTCAAAATTATTATTATCAAACCCACGATCTTCAAAGAAACTCAGGCTCACAAAAGCAATATGAAAAACCAATGAGGTGGAAAGTGAGTATTGTTTTAGTATATAGGCAAGCTTTTGTGAATAATGAATCCTTTAAATGGGGACAAGGTTCAGGTTCAGGCGTAAAAGACCAATTCACAACTGGTCTCCCACCATTTGCAATATGCTCTCACTCTGATGGGTAGGGAGTATCATATTCAACACTGTCTACATTAAAATCTACATAAGACATGTGACCGAGAACTTGGTGTTTCAGATGACCCCATGGAGAAACATGAAAACACTCTGGGCAGGCAACATAGAAGCAGCGAGGGCTTCCCAACTCAGGCTCAGACCAAAGGTTCCTCTTACCTCTGTCAGCAAGGTGAAAACAAAGTTTGACACCGTCTAGCCCAGACCTTCAGAACCAAGTCCTTCAGACACACACATAATAATCTTACTGTGATCAAATATAAGGGTGAGATAAATACTGTTTTTCCTATGCCTCATCCTAATATTTGAAAAATCTATACTCCAGCTCATTTGTGTAAACAACACTAAGTATTATTTTCAAAGACATCTTTCTGAAGTCACTGGCTGATTATCTGAGAATAATCTTTACTTGTTTATCATTTGGGTAAATATTCAATAAAAATTAAAGTAAAATTATATCCCCTCAAGCCCCAATAACTAATGAGAAAGAAGCATGCAGAAAAGAACTTGACCCTTAAAGTCAGACAAAGCTAGAGTAAGATCTCAACTTATTAGATAGAAATAGAACCTGGAATAAGTTACTTGACCTGGAAGAGACTGGGTTTCCTCAACTATAAATGGAATTAGGAAGCCTCACCTTATAAGGTAGCTGTGAGAAACAGTACATATGCCAAAGAAATAGTAGGGGATCAATAAAAACTCCATTATTGTTGTGATCAACATGAAGATTTTGTAGTAATTCAACAAAGACAGGGCATCAGAAGACCTAAGCAAAAAGGCCCAAGACTTAGCAGTCTGATACTAGGTAAATCAGTCAAGTTCAATTTCCTCATCCTTAAATGAAAATAACAGTTGGAATCCTTGTAGAGTATATCATTTTAATGGTGAAAAATAAAAATGTAAAAATGTTTACAAAATTAAGAGCACTACATAAAGTATTATTCATATAACTCATGTAATTCAAATACCTTGTGTGTGTGTGCGTGTGTCTGTTGCTGCTTTCTCTGTCCTGTTGTCCGTTGGATGCCTAAGAGTTCTGTTCTCACGTGGTTGGATTCTGCCAGTGTGGTGGTGGCAGCACCAAACCACCTTTGTTCCCTACCCAGTTGAAATAGGAAATTTTTCCAAACTGAGATTTGACAATTCTAGATAGGATTTGACAGGCGCTTTTGAGAAAAAGTCTCCTCCTGGAAATCTCAACCTACTGAGGGTTTAGAACTTGTCCACCACCACTGTGACTGTCTCTGATCCTTTCTAGATGTGTCCTGTCTCCCTAACTATGAAGTACTCTTCTTGAGGCCAGGATCTGTATCTTGATTATCTTTGAACCTTCCCATCATTTCCTATATTCTCTTTACACGCTGTTGATTAATTCTAATCTCAGATAAATCCTTCTTTTTAAGTACTTATTACCTGTCTGAGTTTAGCAAAATGACTGTCCAGCAAAATAACGGAGGACTTTGAGTTTCTTCATCTTATTAATGGGATAACCATACTTGATGATGATGATAATAATACTAATTATAACAACATGTATTGGACATTTTACCATAGCAGAGACATTCTACCAAGCGCTTTACAAATAGGACTTCACTTAGTTCTCCCAGTAACGTGATGAGGTAGCTTTCATCATCTCTCGTTTACAGAGATGGAAGCCAAGAATGAGGAATAAAATAACTTACTCCAGGAGTAAAGTAGGCTGCCTGAGTTTGTGGGTAGTGGAACCAGGATTCTGACCCAAGGCCATGCCACCTTAATATTTCTAACACTTCTGGTTTTTACTTCTAAACCAAGGTTTCAAAATTTACTTCAAAATGTCAAAGGCCTGTATACAAGCCTATTGCTAATTGTGAGAACTTGGTTTGTGGATTTGTACACACATTTAATTAATCTCTCTCTTTTTATGACCCAAACCCACTTATCATTTGCACTGTCATTTAAAAAAAAATTTTTTTTAATTTTAGAGAGAGAGAGCAGACACACAAGAAGGAAAGAGGGGCAGAGGAAGAGAAAGAATCTCAAGCAGGCTCCATGCTCAGCATAGAGCCCAATGCAGGGCTCGATCACCTGACCCTGGGATCATGACCTGAGCCGAAATCAAGAGTCCTAGGCTCAACCTACTGAGCCACCCAGACGCCCCAGCATTGTCATTCAAGGTAATGAAACTGGCCTAATTCATAAATAGTCAGTTTCTCCAGTTTGTGCCAAGGAAGCTTCCTGTTGGTAGGGCTCATTTATCCATTAGGTACAACAGGCACAGTGCCTCCACCCAAAAAAACTTTCAGGGGACCACAAAAATCTTTTACTTTCCTCTAAAGTAAGAAGAAATAAATGAACCTTTAGGCTGAAAGAAATGTTGTGATAGATAACATTAACATGTTGTCTTATACCAACGCAGTCATGAAATTTAATGATTTACTTACTTATTTAATTTTCATGGAAGAAGCAGCCACAATGGCAAAAACATTGAGGGCCCCCTGAAAGTCTGACTATGGCCCTGCCTGTTGTCTCTGCAGGATTTTCAGGCACTCTGTGTTATTGATGCAATTTTTCATGTGTCTCTCCCATTGCCCCCAAGGTCACACGACCACAGCTTGTCACTTCAGGCTCTGTGGATGTCAAGTGTGACAGAGTCTGGCTTGTAAAAAGCACGACAGCAGCTCTTTAGCATAAACAGCATACCCTGGGAGACTGGTGCGAGTTGTTAGAAGGTGGTTTCCTTCTCCCTTTCAGCATGATGAGGAAACACTGCTACCAGGGTGTCTGCATCACCCATTGGAGGAGGGTTTTCTGGCCACAAAGTGTCTAGCCACGAGAAAACAGTCTACGGCAAAAGGATATTACAGAGAGGAAACAAAATGTCAGGAAAACCCATCTTAACTGCTCAATGGGAGCACTCAAATCTGGGGTTCTAAGAAATGTACCTGTCACAACCAATAATAATAACAGCTCTAGATCGCCTGGCAGCCAAGGCTCTAGAAGGGGAGACTTTCCCCAACTTGAGGCTGTTTTGTGGCCATTCTTCCCCTCTCCCTGTGCCCATCATCTTGAGCTCTTTTTAGCAAGCTCAGATTCCAAATGTCAGCCCAAAATATTTGCAAAGCTTAAGGCGAACCTCGGGTTGAGACAGCACCCTAAGGACAGGATGAGGACTATTTGACCCCAGTTGGGCTGAGGATCCATTGAGACCTGTGGATTTTCACTTTTGTTACACTTGAACTATAATGACCTTTATCCTCAAGTCTGGCTTGTGAGTAATGAATACGAAGCCCTCCTCTCAGCCTCTTAGTTTAAAGAAAGAGGAAGGAAACGGTCCATTGTTTTTCTAACCTTGTAGTTTCCTAGTGTGAGATGGAAAACTGCGGATGGCAAGTGAAAGCAGCAGGCGTCTCTATAGAAGGACATCCGGTGAGGCCCAACCTGCTCCTGAGGGGCACGTGTTGATTGTGGGGCAATGGGGGACAGGGCTAAAAACAAACTGGAGCAAGTTTCCTTAGTAAATATGTCTGAATACTCACGACAACCAACTCTTTACTCTGAAGCCTAGTGTACAGTCTGTCCATTCTGTATCTTAAACCCAGGGAAAGAATACCTCCTTGCGTTTATAACAAAGTGGGAACATGCATCAGAGTAGTAATTTTCCCCAGCTCTGAGAGAGATTGTGTTGCACCCAGAAGAGCTAAGAGGGGTGACCAAAAGAGTTGGAGGGTTTTTTTTAATATTGTTCTGTTCATCCACTACTTTGTTCAAAAATAGCTCTCAAGTTTGTTCAGCACAATTTGACCTTCATAATCATGCGGGTGATTATGAAGCCCCATTAGAGTTTTCAAAGCCCTTTGTACATAAGGGGCCTTTAAACATTCTACTATAATAAAAACAAGCTCATAAAAATCCCACACGTTTCACACAGACCTTTGATAACCCATCACATGATAATGACCCTGAGTAACTAACAGTCTGTACTACATACAAACGAGTAGCTCAGAAGTAAAGTTTTTGTATCTTATCATCTCTGGCTAGCGTCGTTTAGATCCTTAGAAGAAAGAAACACACACACACACACACACACACACACACACACACACACACGCACGCGCGCGTGCGCTTTGCCTATAGATGAAAAAATTCCATGACTCATCAAAAATAACCCCTGCCTTCTCTGGCTACCACCTTCTCCCAAGTAAGTTTGTCAGATTAGATGAGGTTTGTCAGCACTCACATGACAGGAGTGCTTCAACCCTGGTCCTACCTATCTGGGGGATCCTTGCTCCCTTCCTCTGTCTGGGTCTTAGTGTAGAATCAGTGGAATTCTGTGCATGTCTCTAGCACTTTGAGGTTGGGGAAAGCTGAGCAGGGACGTGCTGCCTACCTCCTCTCAATCAGGGCATTGCCCCTTTTGTGTTATAGGTAGTGTCCTGAATTATCTTTCAGTTGAAAGAAAAAAGGCTCAACACCATCATACTAGATGATCTCTAAGGCACCTTTTATTCTGGACACACTGAGAATCTGTGACTACCAGCAGTTTACCTTGCGTCAACTGTCCCTTCAGTCAAGCAACTGCCAAGTTTGGGGGGATTTTTTAACCCATTAATATCTATTAATGAATTAATAGAGATTATTTTATCCTACTTAGTAGATAGAAAGTTGAGTTCTGAAGAAACAGGATATAGGGCAGGTAAGTCTTGATAGAGACATCTAAAGAGAAAACTGGGGAAAAGATTAGAGGAGACTGAGTGCACAGTAAGGCTTTGCCTGGGGACAGCGGCCTCAGTGGGGCAGCAAAACAGATGGTAGTGGACACCCATGGGGCCCCAGAGAGGGCATTTGGCAATAGCTAGAGCCACAAGACTTTACTGGACAGTGCCTTTCACATATGCCATCTTACTCCATCTTTATAAGCAAGTAATAATATCCCCCTTTTCCAGCTGCAGTCAGAATCCTGGCACAAGGGAAGGACAGATGTGCCAAATGGGAGGGGAAAAGAAAGTCAAGTTTACTGGTTCTCTTTCCCATTTTTTTTCCAGCCACATACTAAGCTCTGTAGGCAGCCAGCTGCCTAACATGTATCACTTTCTTACTGCCGGCTGGTGCTGAAAGACAGACAGGGGAACAAGTCAGTGTCTTTACCTTCAAGAAGTTTATGGTTGGCAAGACATGTATGTAAATGTGGTAGTATTCGTGCTGGTCACCCAACATCTCTGCTCTCTAGCCAAACAAATGGTACAACTGTACTTTTATGCTTCCTTATAATCGAGTGTGTCCACTCGAAATGGATGTGTACCATTTCCAGGTGGGAGCTTTAAGACCCTGGGCTCAATCCACTACTGTTTCTCTGGGCCATGCTAACTGGCAACATGCCCCATGGTGGCTGCTCCATCAACCTGGGTCCGCAGCTTGGAGCACAGCCCTAGACAAACTGATATGGGCATGTCTCACGAGGAAGAAATAAATCTTGTTCAAGCCACCCAGAGTTTTTGGAGTTATTTGTTACCTCAGCATTACCTGACCTAACCTGACTAGTAAATATCCACCATGGCAGAAGCATTATGCAGCCAGAGGTTTACATCGGTCATCACCCAAATCAGTTAACCTAAAGCAGCAGTTCTTTTAAAGACAGTTAGTAGTTTTTTTCCTTCACTTTGAAACCTAGCAGAATACATTTCACTTGCCTACTATATAGTGGCCAGTGGGCTTCGATTATTTAATTAAATAGTATAAATGCTAACCCTCTTGCACTGTTGGTGTGAATGCAAACTAGTGCAGCCACTCTGAAAAACAGTGTGGAGGTTCTTCAAAAAATTAAAAATAGACCTACCCTATGACCCAGCAGTAGCACTGCTAGGAATTTACCCAAGGGATACAGGAGTACTGATGCATAGGGGCACTTGTACCCCAATGTTTATAGCAGCACTCTCAACAATAGCCAAATTATGGAAAGAGCCTAAATATCCATCAACTGACTAATGGATAAAGAAATTGTGGTCTATATACACAATGTAATGCTACATGGCAATGAGAAAGAATGAAATATGGCCTTTTGTAGCAACATGGATGGAACTGGAGAGTGTTATGCTAAGTGAAATAAGTCATACAGAGAAGGACAGATTCCATATGTTTTCACTCCTATGTGGATCCTGAGAAACTTAACAGAAGACCATGGGGGAGGGGAAGGAAAAAAAATGGTTGGAGAGGGAGGGAGCTAAAACATAAGAGACTCTTAAAAACTGAGAAGAAACTGAGGGTTTATGGGGGGTGGGAGGGAGGGGTGGGTGGGTGATGGGTACTGAGGAGGGCACCTGTTGGGATGAGCACTGGGGCTGTATGGAAACCAATTTTACAATAAATTTCATATTAAAAAAATAAAAATAAATAAAATAGTATAAATGCTAATAATAAATTCTACTGATATAATTTATTGTTAATTAAAAGTTCTTTCAAAGTTCATTGTGCAAAGTACAATGTACTTTCAAAGTACATTGTAGGCTAATAAACATGGATAGAAACTTCCGGCAAATTTATTTTTACACCAATTTCTTAAATACCCATAACCATCCCTGAGGAGAAATAGGCATATGGGGGGATGGGGAGAACCTCACAAAGCAGTGAAGTATGGAAAGCACTTCCAATTTTTCCTTTGCAAAGCTACTGCCAACTTTTTTTAACTTGCCCACCAATGGCTATACAATATTTTGAACCAATTCTCAATTTCAGCCTTACCTTTCTATGATATTCAAAATCCTATTGCATTACTCATTACAAATGAAAATTCTCTGTTCTGATTTTTGTCCCCTCCCTTGAGAAGTTCTCTATATCCTAATTATGCTCGAAATTCATGAAACATCATTAAAAGTTAACCAAAAGCCATTACTTGTAGACTGTGGGCCAGGTTTTTTGATGTGTGTGAATCTCCTCACTGACCCTCACGACAACCCTGTGAAGTAGGCTTGTTGTAGATTTTACAGATGAGGAAACTGAGGATTTTTTCCAAGGGCAAGTAACTAATTCAAGCCCCATTGCCAGTAAGTGGTAGAAAGAGGCAGTGTGCCTTCATAACACTCACACTTTACCCCCACATTTCCCAGGCCTCCTGATTTTCTCACAATTGAGGAGTGTTCCCCTACAAAGTGGCTCTGGCAACTGTGGCCTCAGTCCCCCTTTCACACCACCATATGGTTTAGGAGCAGTGAGGAGCCAGTAGTGCCGGGCCCTGCGGGGCACAGACAGATGGCCAGCCAGAGCACAGAAGCCACAAGCCCCTGAGAACAGACTGTCGGGCTGGAGGCATCCAGCCAGAGCTCATTGCCCCGGGGCCCTTCTGAAAGGTCTTAAAATAGAATTTGACAACGTGGAAACACACAGGTATTTCATGTGCTTGATCTCTGGAACCCCACGGACACCACAGAAAATGTGGAGTCGGAAAGTTGGGGCCTGGGCCTGGCTCTGTCATTAACGAGCTCTATGACTGTAGCTACTAATAACGGTAAACAGCACGTCAACGAGGAGTGTCAAGCGGTGTGCTCGGCACGTCCTGTGCATGCTCTCATTTCATTTACTCCTCCCCAAAGCTACAAAAAGTCGGCATCATTATGACAAATAACAAGCAAGTGACATGTCCAAGAATACACAGAGAGGGAGCAGCAGAGCCGGGATCTATCCAGCCACTTCCTTTCTCTGGGCCTCAGTTTATCCATCTATATAAGAAGGTTGGGTTGATGAACTCAAAGCTCCATTTCAACTCTAACATCCCAGCTCTTCCACTCCATTGTGAAGTTCTGTTTACACAGGCACAAATATCCTCAGAAAGTGACCTATGCAATCTTTACCACATTGAATTGCAGGACACCATTTGTACCTCTCTCCCCTTTGTTCATTTTGTTAGAATTGGTCAAAATGGGCCAAACTCAGATCAACACAACTCATTTTCTGCAGCTCCTAAACTACTTAGAGAGTAGTTAGCAAATCTATTATGGGATTAATCCTAATGACAGAGGTAATAAAAAAATATTGATGTTTAAACATATCCCCTTTTCTTGTAATATGATGCAACCCTTTCCCCATCCTCATGGGTGGGTTTAGAACATGGGGACGTGGTTTGGAATTAAGACTAGCTTCATATTCTTTTCACAGTGCTGACTGAGATTAATTCTACCCCTGGGATCAGTCCACTGGTCCAAGTTCTGAATGTATGTGTGACTTTAAATCAAACTAACAACATTCTCCAAAGAATGAACTTTATCTAGGGCCTTAGTGTTTCCTTGATACTAAGTATCTAATCCCAGATATCTTCAAACTTTAGGGTACAGCAGAATTTCCTGGGCAACTTGCTAAATATGCCAAGATATGGGTCCATTTTCTGAGAATGATTTTGGGGTCTGGGATAGAGACCCAGAATCTGTATTTTAAGCTCTATGCCCCAACCCTCATCTCCTACTCCAAGCAAATGCCCACACTTTCAGATGTATAGCCTGGTCCTTATACTAGATTTATTTACCTTCATTTTCCTCAAAAGAGATATAGATTGTCCTTGCCATTTTGGCCAGACACAAACCAATTAGGTCAATTTAGATGACCAATTCAATTGTGGTTGTTTGGTTGGTTGGTTGGTGAGATTTTATTGTTTGTTTTTGTCAATTCATTTTTAATTGTGGCACACAGTTGACGCCCAATAAACATTCACTTAGTTGAACAAAATCACAAATTGACTCTTTTGCTCTACAGTGAATGGACAAGTTTCTTCATTAAAATAACACACTCTGCTACTTGTTTGGGGCCATTAGTTACTGCCTTCATGCCACTTCAATAGTGCTTCACCCTATTACCTTAAAAAAGTTCAATTTGAAGGTGACCATGCAATTTATCGCCCAAAACAGGATATCTGTGACACTAAAAAGAGGTGCTATTAATAATTTCCCTGGGACAACAAGCACAAAACAAAACTGTCTGGGAGAAGTGGGAGATATGGTCCCTCCTACTTTGGCCAGTTAGAAAGAAGATCACCAGGAGGCCACTTACTTGCCCAAGACTCCAAAGTGACCCCTTCCCTCTGTGAAGGTTCACAGTACTGGATCAGACACTGTCTCGTGTTGCTTGTATCTTCCCATAGGACTTACAGCTGACTAGCCACCAAAATACTTATCACTGCTACAAAGGCAGGGGCCGTGTCTCTCTTTTCATCTCCCTCACAGCTCCTGGCCCTGGTGCTCATCAAGGGTGCCCTCTGATGGAGAGGTAAGTTAGGCAGAAGAATTCACTGTTCATATGATACTGCTACTGCAGTGGCCCCCACCCAGCCTAGGGAAGACTCATGTGGTTGGGGAAATCCTTTGAACTATAGAGCCACAAAAATTAGGTTTGCTTTCTAGTTGTGTGACCTTAGGGAAATCATTTAACCTCTCTGAGCCTTGGTTCTCTATACAATAGAGTTGATAATGTTAATTTCACAATGTCATGAGGAAGATCAAACGAGATAATATATGTAAATCACCTGAAAAGGCCCTCTAAAAAATGATAATTCCCTCCCTCCCTTCTTTACAACAATGATCCTGCTGAGCAGAGAGATAACTGCAAAAGGTCATCAGTGCTTACTGTTTATTTTCTTCTTTATGTTCTAGTTACTACCACAGCAAACAAATTACCCCAACCTAGCTTCATACAATAACCATTTTATTATGCTTACTGATTCTGTGTGCCAGGAATTTGGAAAGGGCAGAGTGGGGGTGATTTATTCTGCTCTTTGACATCTGGGACCTCAGCAAGAAGGACTTCTAGGCTTGGAGTGATTTAACTTCCAGGACCAAGAATCATCTGGAGACATTGTTCACTCACATTTCTGGTCGCTGATGTTGACTGCCAACCAGAAGTGACCTGGGCTTCCTCACAGCATGGAGACCCTTGACTTCCTCCACTGAGGTTTACAGTTCCAAAGGCAAACATCCAAAGAAAACTAGGAGGAAGCTGCTTGGCCTTTTATGACCCAGCCTAGGGAGGAGAACACGATCCCACCACTTGACAAGAGGAAAGTCAAGATAACTATGTAATAAGATTGTGTGGGATGACAGAACTTGATTTGGTCATTTATGGAAAATGCAATCTGCCACATCTACCCTGTAAGTGACCACATGATAAAGATGAATAAATCTTAAAAACAAGAAAAAAAAAAAACAACACCCCACACAACATCTTAGAATCCCAAAGTGCTCTGTGATAATCTTAACCTCATATATAATCCAGGCTTTGGTTAACTTGGCCAAGCTCCTGCCTTTAAGACACTAAAAGATGGTTTAGCAAAGTACAGTTGTGCCTCTTCTTTCAGAAGGTTTAGCAAAGTACAATCATGCCTCTTCTTTAAGAAAACATTTGTTGATAAAAAATCAATCCTTATCAACCAGAAATTTTAGGAGATGGACATTCATATTGGTGAGTTGTGTGAGGAGTTTACTTACATACCAACTAAAATCTTAACCTGGCATTCATGGCCTCTTATAACCTGCCTTCTACCTCTACACCCATTTTATCATTCCAGCTACATTGAATCACATATCATTCCTGGAACAGGTTTGTATTTTTTGCCATGACACCTTTGTCTGGGCCATTTTTCTCTTCCTGGAATGTTCTTCCAGCCATGCCTTTCGAAACCTTACCCATCCTTCCACACCCAGTTTCAATGTCACTTCCTCTCTGAAGACTTACTTGCCTGGCTGCCCATGAAGGTAATCTCTCCCTCAGAACTTCTAGAAATATTTATTTCTATCCTTCTTTTATTGGTATCACATCCATCTCACATAAACTTTGCCATTTCCCAAGGCCCACGTTGAAATTCCATCTCATTCTTTCCCTCTGTCCTGATCCACACCCTTAACCATTGTAAAGAAAGCAAGATTAAAGTGTTTCATCCATTTTCGAAGTAACTGAGTGCTCACCTAGGCAGAAAGTGTTGGCATCAAAAGGCGGTGAGAAGTCAGAGTGCTAATGAAGAAGCAGAGAAAAATTAGGAGGATCACCCCTAGCCAACGGATCTCCTTCCTCTGTCTCTCATTGTTTCTTCTTTTCTTACTACCCTGTGCTTTGTGACACACACATACACACACACACACACACACAAACAAACCCAGCCACTTAAAAGCATTATGAATCTCTACAAGCCGTGCTATATTCTTTTCAGTCACTTTTACATTATCATTTATCTCAGAAATGTGGAGCTCCATTTTTTTAATGAGAAAATTTGTTTACTTATCGATTTCTATTTGACAAGAATCTCTTCAATCCTTAGATTCCTATTCCTTCTTCAAAACCACATTCATCTAATTTACCATGGACATTCCCATACACACATAATTATATTTTAAATTACATTGATTTAGACTTCAAGTTACATTGTGTTTCTTTTTATTGGACCAAAGGGTAAATTTGAGCAACTAATCTCTTGCTAAATACAGCCATCAAAAGCAAGAAAAGCCTCCCCTTTATAATTTTAATCTAATTTGAAGAAGACAACTCTCATCAATTGAAGCACAAAAGCTCTCTTGCACTACTTGGCCTGACCTTTGTGCCAGAATTATGACTCTCATATCTCATTACTTGTTTCCTCTAATCTTCATTGTACTTAGGACTTTTCGAATTTCACATCTTTAATTTCAGCTAGAATTTACTTAAGCTCCTACGGCGGTGTCATTAATTGCTACTAAATATCCATGATTTAGGCCACAGATTCACTCTATGACACAGCACTCACCAGATTGAGTCAGAACTGGGAGTCTCTCCTGTCCCTCTTTACCCCATCAGCTAAATTGTCTCTTTCTTTATGCATGTTCTGCTTCAAAATTCCAGCAACTAATAGCTGAAAACAATCACTACTTTACCAAAGACAACAGCACTATTTTATAGACTAAATGCCATAAAAGAAACTGCCAGCACTTAAGTAGACAGACTGTCTACTCTGTTGAACAGTCAAGATGGCCCAGTTTGCCATGCATATGTGGAACTCAGCCTGCCTCAGCAATAAGCTTTCAAGAGATATCAAAGAAAGGTAAGCAAGCAGTGAATATTTAAGCCCTTACTTTTATGTGATACAATTCATGTTTCATTTAATCATTCATTCAATATAACTGTAAATATTTCTTGACTACCCACTCTACCCAATCTAGGACACTATAATACAATAGTTTCCCAATATTTAGATTTTACAGACCAGTAAAATTCCAAAAATGTTTGATGGACTAACAAATGCTGACAACTTTTTATTTTGCTGAGGAAGGCCACAGGATGAAGATCAGTGGGGTCTCCCAGTGAGACTGGAAATGAACTGACTGATGGTACAGGAGTGTCAGGTTTAAAGGTAACTGTATATAAGTGGACAAAATCCACAAGATGAGAGAAGTGCAAAAGTAAAGAACATTCTCTAGTTTCAGAGTTAATGAGTTATGAGGATTTGAAAATGATAATTCACCATACCCTTAGCCAAGTTACTAACGCGTTGATGGAGACTGAACCAGAGTTGTACCTACTAGGCAGTCTTTGCCTAGCTCTCTCTTTCCCACCAGATTCCCAGAGACAGATTCACACTGCCCTACCTGATGGATGGGAAAATCTTGCTGAGTAATCCTGAGCCCATTCAAATCAGCTCTAACCCTAGTTTTGGTTATTGGGCTTCTTTGTGACCTGGCCTGCACCTTCTAACCCAGGCCTAGTTACTCTCTTCTTATATGAGTCCAGATGCCTTCTCTTGGCTCCTTTCTCAGTAGTCCCAGAGTCTCCATATCGTCATTATACCTTTAAATCTCAGTCCCCATGCTTAGGCCTTGACACCTATAAGTAGACATACCCAGCACCAGCTCCAACCTCAATGAAATATAATTTGTTGTTTGCTCCCTTCCTAGGGTTGGGAAAATCCACTAGGTTATCTCTGAACTTCCTGCCAGCCATCCTCTCTGCCTGGACCTAGAAGTGTTGCCTATTACCAGACTTTTCAGATGCCACATTCTACCAACCTAACACTGACTCCAGGAGCTGGTAACCCCAGAAGTTGTGTGTAACCATTTGCATGCATATATGTGTGTGTATCTTCCTTGAGAGATAGCCCATAGTCCTTACTTCTCAGTAAGTACTGATGATGAAAAGACAAAAAAAGACAAAACAAAACAAAACAAATCACTGCCCTAGAGCCATTTGCTAACTGAGAAATCTGAATTGTATATTCCAGACTGTTTTTATTCTTATTTTGTAACCAAACCAGGCTTAAGTAAGGAGGAAGTATTTACCAAGGATTCTCAGTGTCTGGAGAAACCCAGACTTAAGTCTACTTTTCCTATTTATTTTCTAGTTCACCTTTGGCCTATGGCTCCACCTTCCATTAAACTACATTTATATTTCCTACCCACTGGCATCTCTGTTTTTAAACAAGACGATACAGTGCTGGCACATCATAAGCACCCAACACAAAATATTAGCCGTTAATCTTATTTCTCAGTCACGCAGGGCCTCTTAGTTTGGGAATGTTTTCATGCATTTTCATGAAGTTCATAAAATTTCATGGCAGTTCTCCCTGGAAAACATTATCAATTTAATTCCTTTTCCCAAGGAAAGGTAAACTCCTCCAGATGTGTCCTTAGTTTCCACAAGCCTAAGAGGCCAAAGGGAAGGTGCAGGCTGGCTTCCCAGGTGATGCATGCCACAAGTGTGAAGATGTGAGGGGATGGCCAAATCCCGGGTAAAACTGAGATTGGTGTGTAAAGTTTGTGGGAGACACTGCCTTCACCCTGGAAGCCTTCCTTCATATTTTCTTGTCTCCCTCTCTCATCGCAATGGATATCTGCCCAAGCATTCGGTGGTAAATGAGGAGCTGACAAAGGTGAGGTATGAGAATTCATCAGCACTCTCAAAGGGAACCTCAAGGTTTGTGCTGAGCTTTTCCCAGATCTTCAAGTTGACACAACAGCCTGCATGGCTCGTGAAGGAGCAGCCCACAGTGTCCAGGATGCTGGGTATCCAAGGCCTGGAACCTGATCCCTGAGGCATCTCAACTTTACCTCTGGAAACTGACTCTGCCAGGTGGGTTTTCCCCTGTGTGGTGCCACCAGGGTGGCTCTGGCTTCCCACTGGATGAGCCTTGGCATACTACCTCAGAAATATTGAAGGCCTTAGACCTTAGATCCAAATCCTTCTGCAAGGATCTCTGACCCATAGTCATTCCAAATGTGTGTATCTTGACATTCTAGAGGGAGCTCTCTCACAATTTGATTTCTAATTTTTACTCAATTTCTTTTCCTTTATTTATACATATTCTGCCAAGATATGTCTCCCACTCCTACCTTGAATTAAGTCTGTCACTTAAGTCTTTAAAGAAATAGTGAAACTGACAGGGTACAGAGGTGGTCCAAATAGTTCTTGTCATACGCAAAACCTCAGACTCAACTTAGAAATCTCCAGAAAATTCTTGAGCAAGTTTCCATCATGGGAATTCTAATCATAAAGCAATTCCTACCAATTTCTGGAAATTTTTTAATCCCATGATGCAGTAATAAATCTAGCTTATCAAGGATTTTTTTTTGCATTTGATAACAACCATGATATTTAATCTTTACCATCATTCAAAATGGAAACTATCCTTGTTTCAATACAATAAAGTAAATCTAATTTAAATAGCGGGGCCTTTCAGAAAACAGAGACTCACCTCTCAATGCAAAGAACAAATATTTGCATTACCTATTTATATTAAAATATGCAGAAATTTCTCAAGCATTTAGCCAACTTATAAATTTTTATAACTTCTTTGAATTGTTAGCATTTTTTTTAACACACTGCATTATTTCAGCTTTGTGAAGGGCTCAATAACAATCTTTCTGGTCAGGAAAAAGGAAAGGACATTAGAATAAAGAATGCAGAATAAATAAAAACAAAACAGTACAGCCCGTACATCCACTCATACAAAGACAACTTTCATGGGGAGCTATAAGCAATTATAATAACACAATGTCCTTCATGTTGATTTCAGCAGTGAAAAGAATTTCTCTAGTTATTAAAGACTTTCCTGGCCAAGATTCAGAAAAAAATCTGATTCTATCCCAATCTGACTTCTGT
The DNA here is from genome assembly GCF_014898765.1 of Herpailurus yagouaroundi. NCBI lineage: Eukaryota > Metazoa > Chordata > Mammalia > Carnivora > Felidae > Herpailurus > Herpailurus yagouaroundi. The sequence continues at coordinate 4,768,875 of NW_024412404.1, forward strand.
GCAATGCAAGTTATGCACATTTTAAACACTGATATATAATGCTACCATTCTTCTATGAACTGTTAACAGCTGTAGAAACTATTATAGCCAGCTTCAAAACATGTCTGTGTAGTCAGTGCTCTCCAGACACTTAGCAATCCCAAAGCTATTCCTGGACTCACTCGGATTGCAGTGCGAACACAAAGTTTTGATTTATGTTGGTAATGAAACAACAAACTTCTGATCTTTCCTCTAAATGGCCATTCAGATTACATGAACAGCATGTGCTTCAGGGGAAAGCGGAGGGCAGAATTTACAGAAACAAAAAGGAAGCAAGAAAATAAATGGAAGGGCCACCCACAGTTACCTTAAGGAAAACCCACAGTCGTCAGTATAAAGCACTGTATTGGAGTTACATCTCATGGCCACAGAAAGCACTTGTGCTTGTAGCGAAATAAATAGCAGTGAAGGCTTTGGACGAAAAGGTGACCCAGTGAGAGCCATGTGCCATAAGCAGGGACATGTGCAAAGCTGGTGAGGGGCATCAATACTCACAAGGTGCCACCCTGGCTATAAGCAAGGATACACAAAGGCCATGAGATTCCCATTTGAACTGAAAAGTTCCACTTTACTGAATCATGACCAAAATCCCCTGAAACTGACAAACTCATGCAAGGGAATTTTTTCGTTGTAGCAATCCAAACGCCCCCAAAGGAACAATGTCCATTGAAGATCTTCCTTAAGCTAAGAAGTTCCCTTATTCCACATTTGCCAACTAGAACTCAAATACTTGCAGGTTCTTCCCTAAAATGCTTTGTTACAAGCTAACCATTACAGGATGGTTACAGACTGAACCCTGCATCTACATTGTTCATAAAGAATAGAAATATTGATATGTAACCAAAATTCAAATAGCATCCACTTCCTAGGATTAGAGATGTAACCTGAAATAATCTCCACAGGATATTCCAGGGTTTCTGCTTTCCAATTCAGAGACCAAAAAGGTGGTAAGTTTGTATCTTCTTACGTTGTTTGCTTACTTCCCTCACTACTGGCTGAGATAAAGAAGCAAAGTCACAGTATTCATTCATTTCCCTGTCACTGAGAACCCCCTCCTCTACACTGAGTACAGGAATTAACACCAAAAGAGTAAGAGGCCCAGAGTCTCTTCTGAAGGAGTTTCAAATCTTACTGGGAAAGAAAACATGAAGGGATATAGAAAGGAAGTAGAGAATAGAGTAGATCCTAAAGTGTTAAAGGTATATGAGAACGAAGTGACCTGAGTGAGAGGGAGTTGAAGGGCTACATAGCTGTGGGCAAGTTATTCAGGCTGTCGGAAGCCAGAGTCAAAGTAAAACTAACATGGAAGGGAGTTGGGGGGCAGAGAGGTGAGAGGATAGCTGTAGAAACGACATAAGATACTCTTCACTTCTTTTGTGCCAGTTAGTATGCATTAAGTTGCAAGAAACGGAATACTCAACTCTAGTAATTTAAGCAACAAGGCCGTTAAGTTACCTCACATAACCAGAAATTTGAAAGTAGGTAGTTCCAGGTTTGGTCTTGTGAGTCGGAATTTTTTCTTTTTTTATATATATTTGTGTTCTACCGTTTGCGAACATGATGTTTTTTCCCCGTGACTGCTATCCCATCTTGTCAAGAGAGTTGCTATAGCACCTGACATCCCATTTACATTTATGGCAGGAAGAAGAGGGATGGGGAGGGCCCAGTTAGTCCTCTTCTAACACTTGTCCTTCTTACCAAGGACACAAAAGCTTTCCTAGAAGCCTCACCTCTACCGGATTTCTAATTGTTGACCAGAACTATATCATATGGCTACTACTGCCACCGAGGCAAGCTGGAAATGTGTGCATTTGGTTATGAGAGTACTGTGATCAGCCTGGATAATCATGATTCAGCCCCAGCAGTCAGTCAGTACAACGCTTCCAGAAGAAGTCAAGTTTCATCAGCAAGGAGGAAAAAGCAAAGAAGGTGAAAACGGCAGCTGAGTAGTCAAAGAATAGTGTCTTAAGTGTTCCCTCATTTTTATTTTCCATCTTGATGAAAATCTTAAGGTTTTCTTTTTGCTGCTACAGAGAAGCAAAAAATATGACTTCTATTTTCCTTGCAGAGTTCTTCTAAATTATTTCCAATGATGGCATGGCAGAAAATGCATTATCCTTTCACTTCTGGTGTCCTAGAATCATTTTATTAAGTGAGATAGGAGGTATACTGTTCAAAGAGAAAGCACTTGTAACAGATAATATTGGTTGCCCACCCCACAACAATTTGCCCCAGTTCTCCTTTGTTAATTAAACCCTGTTATTGATCACCCTCTGTGTGACCATATACTCAGTGAAGATGCCCCTTTTAATATCTAGGGGCGAGTCTTAATCTACTCCAATCAGAATAATTCTACTGCCTAAATCAGGAATTGGTTTAAGAATGAGGATGCAACATAATTCTGGCCAATGATTCATGAGGAAAAGTCTGCTAAGGACCCTCTAGGAAAAGTTTTCTTCCTTCATAAGACACAAATTGTCCTTTTCTTCATTTCAAAGAAAATAGATGACGATAGGATGCATGGAGCATTAGCACCCATCTTGCAACCATGAGGGAATAAATCTAGGAAAAGGTCAACATGTTGAGAATAGCAAAAGAGGAACTAGTGTCATGATACCATTGTTGAAACACTGAATTGACCAACCCTGAAAGCGCCCTACCTCTAAGCATTTTATTATGTGAGAAAATAAATCCCTCCTTATTTAAGAGACTTACAGTTTGTGAGCCCAAAGCATTGTCACTGATATGCATTGTGTCCTGGCTTCTAAATTTACATTAATAAGCTTATTTAGCCATCAGCAGCATCAAGCTCTTATCAATTCCCAGTTATCTGTAGGACACTATGCAGCTCTTTGATAAGCTCAAGCTGATTTATCATGGTACTCCACACTGCTAGATCAGCCTTAGCAGAACCAGATATTCTGAAATCCACGTGGTCAGAAAATCCAACCTCAGCCGTGGTGAAAGAAGGTTTTGAGGCTCTGCAGGTTCACCACTTAAAGATTCTCTATTTCCCCTCAGTCACCCACAACTGCCTATAAGGATGTCCCTCATTAATTGTAAGAGGGCACACAATACTGCTCCTGAAGTCACAGGCAAAGGAGCATCAGAAACTTAATGAAGAATAATTATGAAAACCATAAAATAGTTTGAAAAAAAAGTGATTTGTCTGAAAAAAATGACTATAACTTGGGGTTTTTATTCCTATAAACTAAGATATTATATGTCTTGTGCACAAATTTTACAGAGAGATGAAAAAAATTGGAAAAAAAGTATTTGGTTCTATTAAACGGTTTAATCATAAATTATCTTTTCATAGAAATGATTTAAAATGTAGTTAAGTATCTAAAATATCAACTGATACACACACTTTTTCTTTTCCAGAAACAAAGTTGTGGTGCACAGCTGCCTGCTTGTTATATAAGAAAATCTTGCAAAAGAAAATCATGTATCGTTCTTAATACCCAGGACTCCCAGAGCTACACTCTCTCTTCTGATGATCCGCAACCATGCCTTCTCTGAACCCCATTTCAGCGTTGCTATAAAAATGCCCCCTCACTTACTCCTTCTTGCATGAGGACAACATCCTAAAAGGACTCAAAATAAATACTTTCTACTGTGGCAAGGGGAAAAAGTACACTGCAAATTTTTGAACCAAGTATATCATGCCTCCAGGGCCCTAGAAAGACTTGGCATCAGGACTTCTGATAAGACTCCCAACTAGATGGGGCAAACTACTTTATTTATATCTTTATGACACAGTTTTCCATGCATTTCTAAAATTTAGGATTTCGTATTTACATTTCAAATCTGTTTTTTAGACCAAAATCTTCTGAAAGCAAATGAGATTGTCAAAGATACCTAGAATCATGCAGTCTGGGAAGGGACTGGTTCCCAAAGAAGCCAATTAAGGCCCAATCTGTTCAGTGACACCTTCAGATCAAATGACTGAGGTCAGAACTGATTCAGTCAAAAGCAGTGTGGAAACTAAACCTGCTCCTAGCAGTCAAGTGCTGTTTTCCAGACCAAGTAAAAGAGCAGAGTCAGCGACTGTAGCTCAGGATGCTCTGGGAGAATCAATGGAAAGCAACACCACTGGTTTTTAAACAAACAGAACAAAACCTTTCAACCTAGAAAGGGTTCTAGGTAGGCAGTTTGGAAAGTATACATTTATCCTAAGGATGCTATTGTTTAAAACATGAAGGACTCTTTTGTCATTTCCTTCAGAGCCTTCAGCAAGTTCTTTAGAATATCCTCGATAGTAGTGAACCTTTATCATTTAACTGTTTCTTCTCTTCGGTGGTGGGTGGGCAGAGTTTAGAGAAATTGTGAGGACACTGAAGTAGCCAACAATCTTTTGAAATATACTCTAGTGAATGAGGTCACTTACCAACTTAGGTTAGTGCTGTTTTACATTCATCTATTCACCAAAAAGAACAATTTTCAAATGGGAAAAGATAAAGCAGTTACTGTTAAGAGGGTACTAAGTGACCTGAAACCATAAAAATCCTAGAAAAGAACACAGACGGTAACCTTTTTGACATTGGCCATCAAAACTTCTGACTTGATATGCCTTCTGAGGCAAGGGAAACAAAAGCAAAAATAAATTAGTGGGACTATATCAAAATAAAAAGCTTCTGCACAACAAAGAAAACAGTCAACAAAACTATGAGGCAACCTATGGAATGGGAGAAGATATTTGCAAATGACATATCCGATAAAGGGTTAGTATCCAAAACCTAGAAAGAATATATAAAGCTCAACACCCCAAAAGAGAATAATCCAATTAGAAAATGGCAGAAGACATGACAGACACTTTTCAAAAGAAGGCATCCAGATGGCTAACAGACACATGAAAAAATGCTCAATATCACTCATCATCAGGGAAATGCAAAATGAAACTACAGTGAGGTATCACCTCACACCTGTCAGAATGGCTAAAATCAACAACACAAGAAACGCAGGTGTTGGTGAGGATGTGGAGAAAGAGGGAACCCTCGTACACTGTTGATGGGAATGCAAGCCGGTGCAGCCACTCTGAAAAACAGTATGGAGTTTCCTCAGAAAGTTAAAAATAGAACTACCCTACGACCCAGCAATTGCACTACTAGGTATTTGCCCAAAGTATACAAAAATACTAATTCAAAAGGACACATGCACCCTGATGTTTATAGCAGCATAATCTGTAATAGCCAAATTATGGAAACAGCCAAAATGTCCACTGATGGATGAATGGATAAAGAAGATGTGGTGAATATATATAGTGGAGTATTATTCAGCCATAAAAAAGAACAGAATCTTGCCGTTTGCAATGACATGATGGAGCTAGAGAGTATAATGCTAAAGAAAATAAGTCAGTCGGAGAAAGACAAATACCATACACAAATTTCACTCATGTGTGGAATTTAAGAAACAAAACAAATAAGCAAAGGGGGAGAAAGGAGACAGAGAGGCAAACCAGGAAACAGTCTTCTAACTACAGAGGTGGATGGGGGGATGGGCTAAACAAGTGATGGGGATTAAAGAATGCATTTGTTGTGAGGAACACTGGGTGATGTATGGAAGTGCTGAATCACTATATTGTACAGCTGAAACTAATATAACACTGTACTAACTGGAATTTAAATAAAAACTTTTAAAACAACAACAACAACAACAACAACAAGAGGGCACTGAAGTTTAAGACAGATGTTAGAAAATAACTACTAACTTAAATGAGAAGTATTATCTCCCACGTGTCTCCCCCACCACACACACACAAAGAAAGGTAAAAAGCATTCCAAATGTAATCAGAGAACCATAGTCAGTGACATTTAAGAAATCAAGGAGAAAGACTGGGAATAGATCAAAGCCTCTGATTTCAAAGGGAAGGTACAGTAGAGGAAAATGTGGAATCCAGAAACTACATTGTTTCTAGAAAAATTCTAAAACAGGGTGTTAAACAGATGACTCCAAATTATAAAATTCTAAAAATAATCAAGGTTATAGTTTTACAGGTTTAAAAAAAAAACCAGAGGGTAAAGGAGACAAATTGACTTGCTTACCATCATAAAACTAAGCATAATGGGGAAATCAAGATAATAACTTGGGTTATGTCCTGATGTTTTCTTAGAGCACTTAAAAAATCAAGTTATGGTCACTAAAGGAATTTGGCTCAGAAAAGGACCAATAGAATCCACAAAGTCACAACAAATTCCATCTTTAATAAACAATTAGACCGAGAAACACCACAGAGACCATGTATCCTCACTCCACAAAAAGCATTTTAACACTACTAGTGACAGCCTTGTAGACAAGTTGGAAAAATATAGCAGCATGCTGGTAACAGCCCGGAGGATATAAAAGAGTTGGGTGGTTTAACAGCTATAGCAAATAAAGGACTGAATATCACCTGTTGTGTGCTTCATGCCTCCCATCGACACAGCTATATTAATGACTTGGGGTAGAAACAGCAAACATGTTTATCAAATCTGCACTTCATAATGCTAAAAAGGGAAACTTAAAAATTGACCTAGAAGTCAACATCATACATTATATATATTAAATATATGTATATATTAACATATATTCAATACATATATGTACATAATACATAAATACATATATGTACATATATGTACACAATAAAATATGAACACAATAATTTTTAATTGCAGATATAGTATGAAAAGCTGGCTTATAATGGTTTATATTAAAACAAATTAACAAATAAATAACAACAGCAAGTAAGTCTTACTTGACACGTTCAATATAAAGTAAGTCTTACTTGACAAGTTCAGTATAAGCCACTAGGGCAGTATTGGTATCTAAAAAGGCAAATAAACTTCCAGTTTCTGATTCCATATGTAAGGAGCTTAGAAGTCATCACTCCATCCTAACAATAAGGAAAAAGATGAACAGACTGAAAAATCAACAACTCTTCTTGGATCATTAAGAGGTAGGAGGACATAGGATAAACCACTGTCCCAGGACTGGAGAGAGAGAGAGAGAGAGAGAGAGAGAGAGAGACAGAGAGAGACAGAGAGAGAGGAGGAGGAAAGGAACCATTCAGAAATACACCAGAGCACTCTGTGCTTCTTAATAAGGCCAGTGCTCAGGAGAAACTAGTCAACCAGAGCCTAACCTTATGGATTATTATCCAAGTTTCACTGATCTGGGGGAAAATACCCAATTCTAGCCTACTCTAGTCATCCTATCCCACCTAAGGGGATAGGAAGTAACTGAGAAACACTTCTGACGTTCACTGTCTAGAAGCATGGGCTCACTAGAAGACTGAGACCTAATCTCTCTACAGATCACTTCCCCTCTCCCTACACTTCACCACATTACTAAGGCCTATTTACAGCAGTTTCTTTGACCCTGTATATCATGTGCAGCTATCAAGAAAAAATTCCAAGCATACTAAAAGGCAAAAAAAAAAAACATAATAATTTGAAGAAATAAAGTTAAGCATCAGAACCAGACATGCAGGGATGTTGGAATTATCAGACCAGGAATTTAAAACAACCATGATTAATATGCTAAGAGATATGCTAGATAAAGTAGATTGCATGTAAGAATAGATGGGCAGTTTAAGAAGAGAGGTGGAAATCCTAAAAGCCAAAAAGAAATGCTTCAGAGCAAAAACACTGTAACAAACAAAGAATGTCTTCAATGGGCTTATTAGTAGACGGGACATGGCTGAGGAAAGAATCTCTAAGCTTGAGGACATCTTTTTAAAAAAATTTTTTAACGTTTGTTTATTTTTGAGAGACACAGAGAGACACAGCACATGTGAGGAAGGAGCAGAGGGAGAGGGAGACATAGAATCCGAAGCAGGCTCCATGTTCTGAGCTGTGAGCGCAGACCCTGACGCGGCCTTGAACCAACAAACTATGAGATCATGACCTGAACTGAAGTCAGACACTTAACTGACTTAAAATCAAGAGTTGGATGCTTAACTGACAGAGCCACCCAGGTGCCCCATAAGCTTGAGGATATCTTAATAGAAACCTCCAGGGGCACTTTGGGTGGCTCTGTCAGTTAAACATCCAACTCTTGATTTTGGCTTAGGTCATAATCCCAGTGTCATGGGATCGAGCCCCGTGTTGGGCATCCACACTAAGCAGGGAGTCTGCTTAAGATTCTCTCTCGCTCTGTCAAAAAAAAAAAAAAAAAAAAGAGAGAGAGACAGAGAGAGAGAGAAACCTCCAAAACTGGTGGTGGGGAGGGGGGACAGAATTTCCAAGGACTGGGAGACAACTAAAAATGTGTAATAAATTTGTGATGGGAATACTAGAAGGAGATGAAAGAAAGAAAGAGAAGAAATACTTGGAAAAATAATGACAGAACGTTACCCAAATTAATGTCAGACATGAAACCACAGACCCCGAAAGCTCAAAGAACCCTAAGCAGGATAAATTTCAAACAGAAAAAAAAATGAGAAAAAAAAAACCAAACCCAACACACAGTCATATAATTTTAAAACTATAGAAAATAAAAGATAAAGAAAAATTCTGAAAGAAGCTAGAAGGGAAAAGCACCTTACCTATAGAGGAAAAAAGATAAGAATTACACCCAACTTCTCCTCAGAAACCACGCAAGCAACAAGAGAGTGGAGTAACATATTTAAAATATTGAGAGAACAATACAACCAACCTAAAATCTCGTACCCTGTGAAATTATCTCTTAGAAATGAAGGAGTGTGTCTACGGCCATACCACCCTGAATGCGCCCGATCTCGTCTGATCTCGGAAGCTAAGCAGGGTCGGGCCTGGTTAGTACTTGGATGGGAGAAATGAAGGAGAGAAAAAGACCTTCTCAGAAAAACAAAAATTGAGGAAATTTTTTGCCAGTAAGTCATGGCTGCATTTCAGGAAATATTAAATGAAGTTCTTTAGAGAGAAGGAAAATATATAGGTCACTCAGATCTATCTATATAAAGAAAGGAAGAACATCAAAAAAGAAATGTGAATATAAGAACTTTTATTTTTTTATTCTTCACTGATCTAACAGATAACAGTTTATTCAAAATAATAATATATTAATTATAATAATTATTATTAGCAACAATATATTCAATTATGTATGCTTATGTATCCAATGTATAAGAAATGAGAGGGAGGAATTCGGATTCTTTTGCTATTGTAAGGTAGTCACACTACCTGTGAAGTGGTATAGCATTATTTGAAAGTGGACTTCAGTTGGCGGTATATGTATACTGGAATCTGTAAGGCAATTACTAAAATAAGAAGTATAAATGAAATGCTAATAAAGGACATAAAATGAAATTCTATAAAATGCTCAATTTTAACCACAAAAAGCAGAAAAAGAGTAGAAGACAAAAATAGGAACAGAGAATAGGGCAAGAAATAAAAAATAGTAACAACTATGGTAGACATTAATCCAAATATATCAATAATCACTTTAAACATCAGTGGTCTAAATGTAGGAGATTAAAGGAGATTATCAGAACGGCTTAAACACAAAACCCAACTATATGTTGTCTACAAGAAACCCACCTTAAATATAAAAACATATAGATTCCAAGTATATGGATAGACAAAAATATACATGCTGTCACTAATCAAAAGATAGCAGAAGTAGCTATGTTAATTTCAGACAGAGTAGACTTCAAAGCAAGGAAAGTAATCAGGGATACAGAGGGGCATTACATATAACAAAAGGATCAATTCTCCAAGAAGACATAACAATCTTTAACATGTATGTGCCTAACAATACAGCATCAAACTACATAAGGCAAAAACACATAACTGCACAGAGAAACAGATGAAACCACTCTCAAAGACTTCAACACCCCTCTATCAGAAATGGACAGGTCCAGCAGACAGAAAATCAGTTAAGGACATAGTTGAACTCAATAGCATCATCAATCAACTGGATATAACAGACACCTATAGACTACTTCATCCAACAACAGCAATATACACATTCTTCTCAAGTTGGCATGGCGCATTTACCAAGATAAACCACATCCTGTGCCATAAAAAGACAAATAGTCTTCACCTGAAGTGACCCTATCCAGAGGATTATGTTCTACTCCCCGCCCCAGGTTTCCTGAAGGACCTCCACAAACTAAATGAGTCTAGAAAAGGACGACTAGAACAATGAGAGCTATAAACATGAAAACAGCTGAAGCATCTGACATGCTTAGCATGCAGAAGAGAAAACTTAGAAGTTATAAGATGGTTAATTGACCTCAAATTCTTGGAATAAGTCATGAGAAAAGGAGAGAAGACATGTAGTATGTCAAAGGAAGAACTCTGGCTGCAGATAAGAAGAAGGTAATCTCATCTTGACATGAGAACTTTCCTGCCAACTGTATTAGCCGGCCAAGGAATGGCTGTGTCACCCATGTATGTCCAGCAATAGGCATTCCAGAAAGACAAGGGCCAGATGGAAGTCAGGTGACCATCAGTTAGGGAGCTCCTGAAAGATGTTCCTGCACCTGGAGTCAGAGGATAAACCAGATGTTTTCCAAGAGCCCCTTCCATAGTTAGAGCTGGTTTTTGTTCCTAAGTGCTGTGACCATGAGGTTTTGAGAATGATTTTCTCTCACAGCTCATATATCATCTCTTTGAGTCATTTAAAATAAATGGCCTTATCTTCTCCCAAAGATTGTTACCCATGAAATTCCCTTTACATATGCAAACTAGTATCTTTTCCCAATCTGCACATGGCCTCATTCACCAATCCCCATGCCTCTAAGATATTAAGATAACTGTTAACTTGGCCAGAGTGCCAGCTTCAGGTATTGTTTCCCTGTATTTGTCTCCTTCCTCTAATTGTCTCTCTGCAGCTCCTTAGATTCTGAATCCCCTTAATGAGCTGCTAGGTCTAAAATTGGCCCTTTGCCCAGTGTGGGGTTTCCCCAGCCCAAATGTGCGAAAAGGCACATCACAACCTGTAGCACCGGGGAAGTCCCAAGGCCCCTGGAGAGCTAAACTATTTTATTTTAAATATTAAATAGAAGAGAAGCCTGGCTAGTGAGTGTGAAAGAGAGGGGGATTTTCAGTTGTGAAATAGTGACTAGGTACTATTTTCACAGTAAAAGATCATTTATCTTCATTGACTCACATATACACACCTCCTCGATCAATTCATTCTTTTATTGCAACTGTCAGATATTCTGGCAGCACCATCAAGAGGAGTCAGGTCCAGGGGTATTAGCATTACAACTACATTATACATTAGCATCTGAACAAAGCAGGAAACTTTTCTTTTTAAATTTTTTGTAATGTTTATTTTCGAGAGAGATGCACACAGAGTGCCAGCGGGAGAGGGACAGAGAGAGAGAGGGAGATATAGAATCTGAAGCAGGTTCCAGGCTCTGAGCTGTCAGCACAGAGCCCGATGCAGGGCCCAAACTCACAAACTGTGAGATCATGACCTGAGCCGAAGTCAGATGCTTAACCGACTGAGCCACCCAGGCGCCCCAGAGCAGAAAACTTTTGATTGCTTTTTAAAATATTGAAGAAACCTTAGTTGCAGGCAATGCCCAAATGTTTACCAAAGGTCTTGGAAAAACTTCCGAATAGCTTTCATCCACCAACATTTCACCAGAAAATGCCTGTGAATTTTGGAATAAATTTTCTCACTTTCTGTGGATTAAAATATGACACTCATCAAGTCACCAGGTCCTTTTAAATATCTTTCATGGTAACAGCCCCTTAACAAACCAGAAGAGAAGAAAAATCTGGGACAGAATCTACATGTACTCAAAATTATGTCTACTTATAGTCCAAGTGCATGGTGTAATGAAACAGAAGCAGCTTGTATGGCTCTACTCATCTTAACTATTAACCAGCTGGGATGAAGAACCAGAAGTAAGTCATTTCGTCTAAAAACTAGCAAAGGAAAATGCCTGGCCAAAGAAATTGGCATGAGAAGATGGAGGACACAGGAGGTAGGAAATGTTGACTCCAAACATGTAGACCCATACCTCAGTGCTGAAGTTTAAAATCCAGGCAAGGAGAAAGGAATGGGACCCACACAGGTTAGCACTCTAAGAACCCATAGCTTCCTCTTTGCTTCCTCAGCACTATTTGTAATGTGTGTATAAACTGAGTCTGTCAATTTATAAACCTGTCTATCTGGGACTGCTTTGTTTCTTCCTAGGCTATACCAAGAAGGGATGGAGGGCTTCTCTGAGGATGACCCACTGAGACGGTCAACAGAATAAGACCACGACCAGGAAAAGACAGAGGGTCTGAAGGACAGGAGGTAAGAATTGTTAATAAAAAACTATATTTAATGTACACTACAGAAGTATACTCCAAAACTAGTTTATACAAACTACCAAGCTTATTCCAGCCTAGAACCTCTGCCAGGAATGTTTTACCCAGATCTTAGGATGCCTGGCTCCTTCTTATCCTTCATGTCCCTCTCAAAAGCTACATTCACCAAGAGAGTTTCTCTGTTTCCAGACTAAGGCAGTTGTCCAGTCATAGTCACTATGTGATCTTTATCTCAGTACTCAGGGTGTTTTGAAATTATCTTGTTCCTTTGTTTTCTTTCTTTGTCCATTTCTCTCTTCTAGAATGTAAGTTCTACGCAAATAGGACTCTTGCCCATAGAAGAGTACCTAACACATGGGTGGGTTCATACAGCTTTGTTGGATGAATGAACGAATGAATGAATGACCAAATCAATGGTGGATTTTCTTGTTTTTAATGGATTTTCTAATAAATGTTCTTGTGAGGAGAATTTCATTTCCCAGTGGTACCTGGCAAATGAAGCATGTAAATGGGAAAAACTGTTGTCGCTGAGACTATCTAAACAATTTAAGGAATAAAATTTCTAAGTCCATGCTATTATTAGAGAATAGAACTATCAGACTATGAATCACAATTGTAAAACAGAATTATTCCTTACTTTTTCTTACTGATATATACCATCACTTCATCTTTCTTCTGACTCCCAGGGAGCTGCTGCACCCAAGGACCACCTCTTTATTTTAAAGCAACTTGGTATGAGTAAAATCATTAACTTTGAAAAGCCCACCAAGAGCTTTATTTTGCACTCTGAGCATCTTTTTCAGTACCTATGCTGTACAAAATGATTTCTGTTTTATCCACGTCCCTGCATCCTCCTTACCTCCACTCCTTCTGTGAAATCTAAGCAGAGCCCCAAGTCCTACATCTGGAAACACTAGAAGTCAGATGCTACATAAATCTGTTATCCCCACCAACATTATTTCTGGCTATGCCAATGTGATTCTACCATGCTAAAAAAGTCACCTGCTAAGCCAAAAATTCCACAACCAGTAAGAAATATCAAGAAGATTTGTCTTTGCAGATAAAATAAACATTGCAGTATTTAGCGTACTTTGTGAATTAAATAATTAGAAGCTGGATGCCAAAGGGCCAAGGTAAAAATATCTGCATCCTCCAGGCTTCCTACATTCTTTATGATAGACTAAAAACATACAGTGAGACTACGGCTAAACAGAAAATTCATTTTCACTAATCCTGTTCACTTAGGCAGAAAATTCTCTGTTTTAGTTTTAGAGCAAGAAAACTGCACTACTACCAAAAGTCCACTTCATACATTTGGTACATTTAAAGAGAAAACATGACAAACTGGGATCTGCTGCTTGTGTCTGGCTTTCAGCTACAGTGCATCGCTGTGGGCTTCCCCAAACAGGAGAACAAAAGCCCAGGTGGGAGAGAACACACATTGCTGACTGTTATCAGGGGAGAAGCTAGAAGAGAGGAGATGCTCTTATGGGAAAGTTCGGGCAGGATTACCAGATTGTTGGAGAGAATTCCATTAAGCAAGCCAGACTCCATGCCTCCATGGGATACACCATGCACACAAAGCCAAACAGAAAAATGTGGGACTCTTGCACATACAGACAAGTGGGAAGATTCAGGCTGAGCCTTCCCTCTGAGTTTGTCTGCCTGGAGTTCTCTGCTCTATCCTTTCCATCAAGTTGTTCCCAATTCTTTCGTGGAAATCTGGGTCAGGTTGCACATCTTCAGCAAAGCTTTTTCTAACACATCTTGCCTAGGGTTGACTTTGATGGATTTTGTGAGCCCCTACCTGTCTTTACTAATGTGTAATAGACACTATCCAAATCCCCCTAATCTGCTGTTTTCATTCAAGCCACTTTGTGTCCTGTCCTGAGGTAGACTATAATCTCCCCACCATGAGGGATGTACGTCCCCTATCTCCCCACAGTTTGGTACAGTATTCTCGCAAATCGGTTATTTAATAAAAGCTGGCAGAATGACTTAGCAAATTATTTTCTCACAGGATTCATTCCTGAAGACCAGGGGGCCCTTGCATAAGAACTGGACTTTGGGGAACACTGGAGTATGATTGGAGGAAGACAAAGTATTAAACACATTAGGCTAAGGAGGAAGAGGTAAAGAAGACTGGCATTCACCCAGGAGAGGGCAAGGAAAGACCTCTGAACCAAACAGTACAATTTAAGGGCCAAGGAGAGGACAGGAAGCACTGAGGGGATCCAGAAGGAGCAAAGACTCAAGGTCAGGAGAGAATAGTGGCACTAAAACCAAAATGAGAAGAGGGTTTCCAGAAAAAAATGTGCCAAATGCTGAGCCAAGAGTGAAACAAAGTGAACATTTCTGGGTGTGTGTGGGTGAGGGGGGTACTGAGGTAGAAAAAAGGTGAATGGGAGAACAGTCCGGTTACAGCACAACCAAGTTCATCTGCCAGATATAGAAGAATTGTTAGGCAAAGGTTTCCCCTAAGCTGCTTTCCAGTGCCAGATGCGCTCCCAGGATATTATCTCCCAAGCCACACCCAGCTCTCATGATGTGTGATAACTGAAACCTGAGAGTTTCCAAGGTCTCCCCCCTGATTAAGGTGTTCGTTTCCATGTTGATACTTTCTGGCACTTCATTTCTCTTTCAAGGTAGTATAAGAAATAATTAGATAAAGCCTCTCAGGAAATCAAAGTTGTCATGGCTGGGGCTCAGTTCTCCAAGTGTCCACTGGTGGCCATTTGGGGCAGCCTTCCCAGATCACCTGATTACTCAGTACAAGGGCCCAGGAGAGGACCAGCTTCCCTGCGGGACTCAAAAAAAACAGCTGAAGATATGAGAGGCAGAGGCAGTCTCCTCATGGGACCCTTTCCAGCCTCAGGTAAAACCTGTTCTCTAGCAGTAACACACATGGATCAACAGTGCTCTCGTCCTGGCCAAAGTCTGCAGCCAGAGTCATACATGCTGCCCAACTTACGCCCCATGCCAGGGAAAGGAGAGGAGGAAAAGTGACAGTGCCATCACTAATCACAAATTCTTTTTTTTTTTTTTAAGTTTATTTATTTATTTATTTATTTATTTGAGAGAAAGAGAGAGAGACAGAAGGAGAGACAGAAAAAGAGAGAGCAGGGAAGGGGCAGAGAGAGAAGGAGAGGGAGGATCCCAAGCAAGCTCCGAGATGTTAGCACAGAGCCCAACACAAGACTCGAACTCAACAGCCACAAGATCATGACCTGAGCCGAAACCAAGAGTCAGACGCTTAACCAACTGGGTCACCCAGGTGCCCCTTTAATCACAAATTCTTAGATTGACTTATTATGTCTTTGACCATCCATTTTAATGCTTCATACCTGATGCTCAAAAATCTAAAATAGACTGTTTATCCCCCCTCCCAACTTTTTTTTTTAATAGAAAGAGGAAAGTAATTCAGAATCTAACCCTCTGTCACTTGGGCAAATTATACATTAAAGCAACTCTCTGCACCAGATTTTCTTTCTTCCTTTGCAGTGCTGTCCTCACTTTTCCAGAAAATTCCCAATTACTATTCCTTCTGGGAGTGTATTCCAGAACGTGCCTTGATTTAAAAAGTGCAAAAGGAATAAGCCCCACAGTCATTAACGTGTGCTAAGATATCCATGGTACCATTCTGAATTCTGCTAAAAATATGTCAATTAGATGTATGTAGTCTTTGTCCTCAAGAAATGTACAAGCCAATCCATGAATTCCCCCTGCCATCCCTGCCCCCAACAGTGAGGAGATGGCCCAGGTGGCACCATGTTGGATTCCCATCCTCTGGCTGCGCTCTGGGGCTTCTGCCATTTTACCTCTTAGGGTTTTGGTGACTATATTCATCAACTCCAGTAAGACACACAGCCTGAAGTGGGAGTTTCTCAAAAGGAACTAAATTGCGCAGATTTGTGCAAAATCTTAAACAAATATATTTCCATCTAATGTTGCCTTATAAAATGTTTATAGGATGGTTCTTTGGTTGAAAACTTATTAACTAAAGTATTTTCTATCAGTAATATAATTCAGGGAATTGCTGCAAAATCCATGGAGTTTCAAGACAGTAACAGACCACTTGTTCTGGTCTACGGTATCTCATGGTTGCTTGCTGACAACACCAAACAATTTCTGCAGTAAGTTTCTCTAAACTGTGTTTGTTCAGAGAAATATAATCTAAGGAGAGCTGGGTGGCATGATTCTTACTGTCCTGGATGTGGACATTAGTTTTCATATCCTGTCCCTGGATTTCTACTCACCTTTGTCTGTTGGTAGTAGTTTACAAATGTCTGTCTGAATAAGTGGGGGCCAGGATAGCTAACAATAAAGAATAAATGGTAATTTAAGTAAGGATAACATGAATTCAGAATCATTAAGGATTTTTTTCCTAGAGTTCCTAAAATCCTTTAAGAATTTTATTCTTTTGGAACAATTTAAACTTTCAGTCCGTGTTTCACCTTGTCTGTAATTTTCACTCTATGAAATCATGCATATGTTAGAGTTAGAAATGCTATAGAAAATGTCTAGTATTGCAAAAACAAACAAAACCTTAAGGGAAACATGCAACAGCATTTGAAAGCAGGATTGGGATCATTTTCAGAGACACTTATATTTTAAGGAGAAAAAAGGCTAGAGCAAATTACTCAAAGGTGAACACTCATATGGCCATCAGTGTTAATGTACTATTGCTATTATTATCAATAATAAAAACCCTATGTCTATGTGAAACCTTGTAGGAAAATCTTGAGCTGAGAAACAAAAGGTAAAAACATAATGCTAGATTGGAAAAATTATGCCAAAAGGGATAATGTGAAACTTGCCAGTGGGGTATAATATTAAGACAACTGCTTACATAGTATGTATAAGTCAAAACTAAAAACAGGAACCATTTAGTCCAGTTTGAGGCAAGGAACCTAAAAAAAACAGTGAGGTCAATGCAGAATGTTACACTATACAGCCTGAAAGTAAAAACTTGTGAACAAATGAGAATATTTTACTTCAATGTTCAGTTTTGAAAGCATGTTGGATTAACCACTAGAAGATATAAGACCAGTAACTAGTCAAGGAATCTATAATCTTTTTTTTTTTAATTTTTTTTTTTTAACGTTTATTTATTTTTGAGACAGAGAGAGACAGAGCATGAACGGGGGAGGGTCAGAGAGAGGGAGACACAGAATCTGAAGCAGGCTCCAGGCTCTGAGCTGTCAGCACAGAGCCCGACACGGGGCTCAAACTCACAAACCGCGAGATCATGACCTGAGCTGAAGTCGACCGCTTAACCGACTGAGCCACCCAGGCGCCCCAAGGAATCTGTAATCTTACATAGTGAGCAGTAAAATGTTTACATAAATTAATCAGGCTCTGTGCAAGTTCCTGCA
The DNA here is from genome assembly GCF_014898765.1 of Herpailurus yagouaroundi. Classification (NCBI taxonomy): domain Eukaryota; kingdom Metazoa; phylum Chordata; class Mammalia; order Carnivora; family Felidae; genus Herpailurus; species Herpailurus yagouaroundi. The sequence continues at coordinate 4,786,525 of NW_024412404.1, forward strand.
AAGCAGATGCCTGTTGTCTAAATCCAGCTGTAATCTGTGATGTATTCTGGCCTCCTCACTTTAGGAAGAAATCAGGAAATGAAGAGGCAAGTGACACTGGATGGGAAAAACAAAAATACACAGAACCTATACTTAGAAGTTTGGCCATGGTCCAAGTGCCATGATACAGTAATTCCCTTAAAAAAAGCCAACCAGACAAATACCCAGCATGAAAAACTGAAAGCCTAGAGCTACATGGAAGCTCAGTGTGGGGAGCTATACTAAGACTTTTATGCAGATACCCTGGGATCAGTTTCAGCATGCTGGCCTTCAGGTATCCATGTCTCTCCCATGTTTTAGAAAGCTCCTTTAAATGGAGAGTTATTTTAATCGTTAGAGAGTTTTGCTTGTTTTGTTTTTTGGGTTTTTTGTTTTTGTTTTTGTTTTTGTTTTTTTTTAGCTGAATATCAGCCTGAACACCTACTTATGAGAGGTTGTAAACTGTACAAGCAGGGCCATCCATTATGGTCTCCACTGAGTGGTGCTAGAAGGTCCAGGCAGCCACCTTATAGGCCTGAAACTACCAGTCACTGATGTGTTGGACAACAAAGGAAGAAAACAGGCTTTACCTGGCTCAGATCTCCTCTATCAGCATTGATGATAGGTTTAGATGCTAGATAATGTAGTCAATCCTTCTGTCGACTTTTAGATTTCATTTACTTCTAACTTTTCAGAATTAACTTGGGATACCCAACACAAAGTGGCAAAGAAAGTACATTAAAAAACAACTACCATACAATCTACTACAGACTTTGCTACAGTATAAAAAGTTTGGGGTTGGGGGACGGTACTACACCTGGGTGGTTCAGTAGGTTAAGCATCCACTCTGGATTTAGGCTCAGGTCATGATCTCACAGTTCATGAGTTTGAGCTGCAAGTCGAGCTCTACACTGGCAGCTCGAGGTCTGCTTGGGATTCTCCCTCGCCCCCTCATGCTCAGGCATGCACCCACCCATGCTCTCTTTCTCTCTCTCAAAAACAAACAAACTTAAAAAAATTTTTAGATTAATGTAACAAAGGGGGGGGGGGCAGGGATTTAAAGATACAGGGAGTAGTAGAAAAAACAAACTGAAACAAGGCAAGAGCAACTCAGGGTGACCCATTAAAAATGTGGTCTAAAGGGTCTTTTTAGTACTTCCCACCTCCCTTTCATCCTTCCTTTTCCCAGACGTGGTGCTTGCTTCCCATACACCTACCAGCTCTCAATTCCTGAGGAAATTTTCTTCGGGGTTCTCTTCCCGAAGGACCTTTTCATAAAGAAAAAGGTAGGTAGATATACGTTAAAACATGCTAGTTTTTAGCTGAAAACTAAAGTTTCAGTTTTAATGTAAAAAATGATCCTTTTAGGAATATTTACATTTTAATAGAAGGAGCAACTTCCAATATTATAGCAGGCCATTTGGAAAATTCAAGTAGAATTTGAGAGCAAGAGTATTCTTTCAGTGCCCCAAAACCACTCCAAACTGGAAGATCAGCAAGGCTCATTTGTTTTATCTCTACTAACACTTCACTTACTAAACACTATCTAGATGTTCAAATTCAACACACTTTATTTTTTTTTTTTTCATGTTTTAATACTTGTACAGGAAGAAATTGCCACGGTCTTATTCTACATCATTGATTATCAACCTGGAGTGACTTTGCTCCCTAGCCTGGGGACTAGTCAACATCTGGAGATATTTACTGTTATCCCAGGGTGGAGGGAAATGGGGGACAGTTGGTGCTACTGTCATCTAGAGGGTAGAGGCCAGGATGTTGCACAGGACAACCCCCACAACAATGAATTAGCCAATCCAAAACGTCAATAGTGCTAAAGTTGAGAAAACCTGCTTCATATGAACTAACTGCTATACAGTTGCTATCTGGAGGGTGTAAACATTAATGCGGGTGAAATTACTATACCATGGTAAGAGTAAAAATGACCATAATTTGGAAAGACTATTTTCTTAACATTTCTGTAACATCTTAATTCTGGCTCCGAATTATTTAAATTACTTTTTCAAAACAGTCAATTGAATAAAATGAAGAGGCTTTATATAGTTCATGTAAGTTTTTCTATTTTGGAAATAAGAGTTTTGATTAAAATTGGCATTTCTGAAACTCTAATTGCTAGTTATTGCTGGGGAAAGAAAGAAAAAAATTATTTCCAAGACCGACCAGATGGGAAGTCTCAAGATAAGAAATTATAAGCCAATGCTCCTATTCCAATCACAAGAAAATTGCTGTTTATACATTTTTAGTTCTGCTTAAAAGTAAGCAATATATTTATTCAAATGGTTAGCTCACTAATTTTTTAACACTGAATTTAATCCCCTAAATCTTGTTAAATTATTAATAAGTAGAACAGCAATGTTTATAAGAACATTCTGTATATTAAGGATTCCATAAACTCGAATAGAATCAAAATGGTTTCTGATGTGGCAAAGGATATCTCTTTATAAATGTATAATCTGCCCATAGAAATGTTTAATGTCCAATTTTCAAAACCCATTTCTGGTTGAAATGTAATGGATGTTTCAGTTCATATGCACCAAACCAGAGCACCCCAAATGTCTTCTTAACATTTATACTTTAGTATCATTAATTCTTAGCACCTGCGCACTTTGGTAACTTCTGCTTTTCCACGTGGAAAACACTCTCTCCTAACTTTATCACTCCCCTCACTTCTTCCTTTTTCTGCCATTCCCCCCATGTGAGGAAAAACCATGATGGTTCCTTCTGTCATTCATGAGATTGAAAACTGTTCCCAAATAGGAAAAGATGGCCAAGTAAGGACTTTCACTTACTGAAATGCATCTCAAGCACTTGCAAGGGCTTCCAAACAGAAGAATCTCCAAGCTACTAAAAAAAAAAGCAGGTGGGTCTTTTTTGAGGGTCTTGTTTTAGGTAGATTTATGGAACTGTTTCCTTTCATTCAAGTCTGCTCAAAGCCACTAAGAAAGAACTCCAAATTGCAGTACATCTCTTACTAGTTTCTTGGATTTGACAAATAAAGCAATCATCAAAATCAAGAAGTGTGCACTGCTTTCAAAAACCCTATTTGTTTGACATAATATAGCAGTGGGATGGCTAGGGAAATAAACGGCATTACTTAACATAATCACTTCATGTTGTGCAACCAACAGTCAGGTCTCATTGCTTTATCGCTTACAAAGAGTTTGATGATAATAAAGTTGATTGTTAGTGTGAAGATATAAATTGTTCAGTAGTTAGAGTTATTAATGAAAGGGAAGAAACACCAAAGAGGAAAAATGGGTTTTAGCAGCTCAAATTCATTGCTAATTGCTTGTGCATTCATTATAGGCTGACCAGGGCTAATTATCTAATTAAACTAAAGTTCTGCTGCCTTAGAGGAATTTCGCCCGCTATGATGTTGGTTGTCAATTACCTCAGCAGGTCCTGTGGAAATGTGCAGTTAACTCAAGGAGTGTTTTGCTTTTCCCAATAGCAATACATGGTACTCTTGGTGCATGATAATTTATGTTTAGAATTTTTTTTTAAGTTTTTCCTTAAAAAATACTGTGGAAACTTAATAACAATGGTAAATATTATTTAAGCAAGAGTCTTGTTCATTTTATTCAATGATTTATATTCAAGAAATGTCTATATAATCTGCTTTAGGTAGAGACAACACAGGTACAAAGGAGAAGTCAAATATCATTGTATGCATGTTACTAAGTGTTCTTTTCACAAGTTGCTTTTAAAAATACATTTTCAAAGTGTCTTTTGTGGTGCTCTGCAGTATTTCACAGTATGAAATTATATTACTTATTGTTATATAATTATAATTTTTAAAATTCATAGGTTTTTTTTTTTAAGCTAGAAGGAAAGCGGTAAACCATGGGAACTAAATTCTTCACTTTATAAATAAGAGAAACGAGGTGCCAAGAAGTGAAATGACTTACCCAAAGTCACACAATGGGTTGCTAGAACCAGGAAAAGAACTGGTATCTTCTCAGGTATGTTTTCTTCCTTGATTCCGCTGTTCCACTTTCAAATTATACTGTCACTTTTCATGCTTTCTCTAAAATACTGTAATAGAGCATCTAGTTGGACAAGGTTTTTGGTGTTTGTTTATTTGTTGAGTGGCTTTTTAAAAGAAGGCTGTATAGCATTTCACTCCTCCAAGGAAAAGTATAATTATACTATACCTATTTATTTCAAATCAGTCAAATGCCCTAGGATGTGTTTTGTTCCTAGGGAATTTGATCCCCAATTGGTGGGACCATAAACCATCAAGCAATATTTACTATGCATCCTTTGAGAAAGACATTTCCCAAGAAAGTACCATTTCATTCTAAAGAGTTTTTCCCATCTTCATTTCTCTTGATCCTGGGACATGATATCTGTTCCCTGCACCAACACAGAACTCTGGAACCTTCTTCCCCTTCTCCTTCCGCAGTCACTTCTCAGGCAGGCAGCAGCAATGAACATACAGTTCTTTTCTGCCAAGTTAGAGAAGACGATTTTCCTTTTTACTGCCTCTTGAAGATGAACATCAACTGTTTCACCACTTGTGATTCAAATCCATTAATTAAAATAAATATAAAGTAAAAATCTTTCTTTCAGCCAAGAGGAAAAGGACAGATGGGGAAGCGGAGGAGGTGGAGACAGCTGATGTCTTCTTAGAGGGGGAAAAAGGGAAAGAAAAACAAAAAGCATGAAATTGGGGGGAAAAGTTAATTAAGAGAGGTAAAAGGTGTTTGGATTTAATTTACAGTTCAGAACTATTTTGGTTCTCATAATTGCACTCCTTCAAGAAGAAGAGGAAAACCTCTCTAATATGAAATTGGTAGGGGAGTGTTCTCTTAAATCACCTCCAAAGATAGTAATACCTGGCCTTTGGCAGTATTGGCAGACTGAGCACAGCAAAAGCTTCTCCTCATTCATTCTCTTTTATTGCAAAAGCCACACCTTTTTCCCCCCTCTACCTTCTCTCTGCATGCTCCTAATTTTTAACTTCTTTCTCCCTTGCCTCCCCTTGCCTGAAATAAGACATTGGCAAGGAAGAAAAAAGATGAACCAGTTTTAAGTCCTTCTCCATCTTAGTGCTACATGCAGTGGTCTATAGAAATCACACAGTTACAAAACAATGTCCTATACCTTATATCACACAACACAACCCCTGCAATTTTTTGGTGCCAAGTGCACACCAAAAGTCTAACCTGAACACTAAAAATTCCTGAGCTTAGCATATTTAACTGAACAGCCCATACATACAAATGATTTGATTTCAGATAACCACACAAAGTTAAATCAGAGTAGAGTGGAGCAGTTACTTTTAAGATGTTAGTGGAGATGGAAAGAGCCAAGAGAGTTATGGTGCAATAATTTTAGGTAAGTAAAACAAAATACATGGTTTTGTCTGAATTGTCCTTATAATTGTCTCCATCATCAATGATGAGCCAATGAGATGCTGGAAGGAATCTTAGAGATCATATCCCAGAACCACTAAGAAACTAGGATCTAGTGAGGACAAGTGACTTGCTCAATAACACACAGCTAGTTAGTAGGAAAGCCCTGCCTAGAATCAGCTCTTCTGCCTTCAGAAGTATTCTTTTTTTTTTTTTTTACAACCTGACATTCATGATAATAGATGAGAGATACGTGCTAACATTTTCTAAGAACTGAAAGGAAAACCACAATATAAACCCCAAATATTCAAATATAATTAAGCATGAGTAAGTTAGTCTAAAAGTAGGAAAAATTTTTTACCAATTTAGTTACCATGTTCTATACTAACGTAGAAGACAGATCTAGGAATAAGGTGGCAAGAGCTAAAGAAACCTTCCTGCCTGCCTTTAAACAAACAAACAACTGCAGGCTAGGAACTCTGAGCATTTGAGAATGTCAACACTTTGGTACTCTTTTGACCGGGCCCTAGTATGACCAAAATAGATGGACAAAATGAATCCTGAGGAAGGATTTGAGGGAAAAAAAAAAAATCAGAATGTAATCTATCTCATGAATTAAGGAAAATAAGTCCTCATGAAGAGGAAGGCCAGGGGAAAAGATAAAATACAAGCCTATTCCCAAAGAATGAAGAGATCAGAGAACTGTGGAGTTAAGAGGGGTGTGTGTTGGGGGGGGGGTGTATTTGGGGATTTTTCCAGTTCTTCTTGCTTCCTGGTTAATTGACTAACTATTTAAAAAGAAATTCAGCCTTACTCATGCTTCTGTGTGCCTTGCCCATTCCTAAATTTAATAGTTAAATGTGGACAAGAGGTGAGATTTAAGTTTTGTCAGTCTCACCCATCACTACATTGCTGTGAACTCATGAAAAAAAATGTGGAGAGAATACACTTTAAGAAATAGGTCATCAAAGCAACAGTTCATCAGCAAGCCCTGTCAGATCCACCTACACAACAGATTCCCAATCTTTACACCAGTTCTTGTCTTTCCTCTGGATTACGGCCTCCAATCAAGGTTTCTTTGCTGTTACACACTTCCCCCACCAGTCTCTCAGAAATGTAAAACAGATAAGTCATTCTCCTGACCAAAGCTCTCCAAAAGCTCACTGTACTTACTTGTGACAAAATCCACCTCCCCATCATGGGCCTCAATTCCCATAACCCCCTAACCATGTCCTAGAAGGCCTATAAAATATGGCCCTTGCCTACCTCCCCAACTTCATCTCCCTGCAGGAATCTCATAGCCCTTCATTCTTGTCCCCAGTTATACCAAGCTCCTTCCCAATGAGTCAAAGTCATAATATCCTATACCCTGGTTAACAACCTTAAGGCTGTTTCCTGGTCTTGGAATGTTCTGACCCCACATTGTTCCATAGCTGACTCCTTAATATTCAGGAGCAGCTCAAATGTTACCTTCTGATCACCCCTGACAACCCAGTTTAAAGTAACACATCATACACACACACAAATATCACACCATCCTATCATCCTGTTTTGTCTTCATAAGTTTTATCTCTGTCTGAAATTATGCTGCTCACTGATTTATACTGGGTAACGACCTCCACCCCAAAATACACACACACACACACACACACACACACACACACACACACACGTAAATTCCTTGCGAAAGCAGATATTCCTTGCTGAAACCCCAAAACCTAGCACAATGCCTGGTATCCAGAATCTATCAAATGATAGATTCTGTCCATCCCAAACTTTTCCAAAATCTTGTGTCTGTCTTGTATTTCTATCACTTGTTCACTGTCACTTCTCCTTTGTTCCCTTTTTTGACTTTCTTTTGATCTTCATTTTGCTTGCTCCAACACAAAGGAAAACAGAACAAGGAGCATAAAAAAGGACATTAATGGTAATAGAAACCTACTCACCCAATGCTACTGGCAGTGGTGCAGGTCAAGTGAAGTGCTTCTTAAAGGCAAAAGCTCTTAGGATTGACCTCATCCATTAGTGCAGTTCTTAAGGACAGCATCAAAAGGAATTATGGAGGTAGCCTGTCTGTGGCCTAAAAAAAGTACTATATACCCTGTGGACACTCAGTAGTTATTAAAACTTTTAATGTGCAAAAGATTCAGATTCAGTAGGTGTAGACAGGATCTAGGAATCTGCACTTTCAACAAATGTCCCCAAGTTATTCTGATACAACTAGTCTTTGAAAATTTTCAACTCTTTCGCCAAACAATAATAGCAAGGACCTGAAGGATGGCATCACCAGGTAAATGGTTTAACCAATAAAAAGTTTTTATCTCTACCTTGAAATTGATTCTCAAGTCAAATTCCATCTCAATATTTGCTGAGTGTTATTTAAATTCATTGGTGTTAACTACTTTTTAAATTGCTTTTAACCATTTAAAAACCATAATAATAGCTACTATTATAGGATAGCTACTACGTTCCATATGCTATTATGACATTTCTACACATGTCTCTTATTATCCCATTTTATAGATGAGTTTCAGTTAAATAAGTATAGGTAACTATCAAGAAGTGATAGATTTGAAAATCAAATACATCTATATGTTACTAAAGTCTGAGTTCTATCGAGTCTATCTATATCTCCCACTAATTATATCTTAATAAAAGCAAAACCAGTAAATAAAAATCCAGATTTGTAAATAAAGACAGGGATTCTTTCTCTTAAATTAAATATTCCTCACTTTAGAAAAAGACTGGGTGGTTTAGTCAGTTAAGCATCCGACTTCAGCTCAGGTCATGATCTCACAGTCTGTGGGTTTGAGTCCTGCGTGGAGCTCTGTGCTGACAGCTCAGAGCCTGGAGCCAGCTTCTGATTCTGTGTCTCCCTCGCTCTCTGCCCCTCCCCCACTCGCGCTCTGTCTCTCAAAAATAAATATTAAAAGAAAATTTAGAAAAAGACTGCATGGGATTTCATTACATGATGAACTTTGACAGTACAATTTAAATTCCTTAACAATGTCATGGCAATCTGAAAAGCAAATATTAGGAGTCCTTTCCAAAGCAAATAATCACTGTCTTAATCAAAATCACCAAATATTAAGAACTGCTTCAGAATTTACAGATCTAGCAGTGATTCTCAAACTGGGCTGAAAATTAAGAATCACTTGCATAGCATCTTTAAAAAAAAAAAAATCTAGGCTTCACACGAGTTCTGTATCACAATCTCTGGGGTATGACCTCTAAATCTTTATTTTTATAAAGCTCCCAGGGGCTTCTGATGAGTAACTAGTGTTCAGAAGGACTGTTCTCCTAACCCCAACATTTTACAAGTAAATAAATTGAGGACCGAAAGGGTACGATCCGCCTAAAACATACAACTTGTTATTAGCACAACACGTTGGAAAAAACAATTTCCTAACTCCACATTTAGTGCTTTTAATACCAACTCAAACGTTTGGGTTTTTTTGTTTTTTTGTTTTTTTAAACTGTACTTTTTTCTTCACTACTGATTAGGCCCTGCTGATTACTATCCTTGAGCAACTTATTCGCTCATCTGCAAACTGGGATTAATAACAGAGCCCATCTTTTTTTTTTTTTTTTTTTATTTTTTTTTCAACGTTTATTTATTTTTGGGACAGAGAGAGACAGAGCATGAACGGGGGAGGGGCAGAGAGAGAGGGAGACACAGAATCGGAAACAGGCTCCAGGCTCTGAGCCATCAGCCCAGAGCCCGATGCGGGGCTCGAACTCACTGACCGCGAGATCGTGACCTGGCTGAAGTCGGACGCTTAACCGACTGCGCCACCCAGGCGCCCCACAGAGCCCATCTTTTAAGAGTTGCTATGAGGATTAAATAGTATAATATTGCCTCGCATATATCAAGTGTTCATTAGATAGGTTACACAGCCCACTAAAAAAGCATGCCTTTTTTAGCTGGAGAGGATTTATGGAACCACTATAATTACAAAAATGAGCAAAAAACTCATGTTTAGCTTTGGAAGCCCAAAAGGATTTTAAACTCAGGGTAAGGTGATGATGGAGAGCGTGCCTCGTTCTCGCACACCATTGTTTCTCATAAGATGCCCCAGAATCATCTAGTGAATCAGTTTCTACACGACAACCAGTAATTTGTATTTTTTTAAGCTCCTCCCTACCTCCCCCTTACAACCAGGTGCTTCTCAGGCAAACCATGGTTTAATAATCTTTAGTATACACAATCCTTGGCCACAGCAAATGGCCTCTCGAATCCCAGCAAAACTATCCGGCTCTTTAACCGGAAGAGCAGCGTCATCACACCCTGATGCAAACAACAGCTGGGGACGGCTGTGCAGAGGAATCCTGATCGCTAGGGACGGCCTCGACCCTCTCATCTCCCAAGAAACTTGGAAAATTACGAAAGTGCTGTCCCGTAATCCCCGTGGGTAGACTGTGCTGCCTAGGTGGCCAGGAAGACATGAAGTTAACTCAACAGCCTCCTTCCCAAAGGTAGGCGCCAGAGAAGAGCGACCCTGGCTGGCTGAACAGGCCGACCGGCGCCAGAAAGGTTAACGACCCTCTTGCCCCGTTCCTGGCGATGGCCAAGAGCCTTCACCACGCCTCAGGCCAGCTGCCGGAAGTGCGCCACTCCGGCCTGCTGAGGATGCCGGGAGTTGTAGTTAACTGGCTACTTCTCTTGCGTCCCAATTCACCTTCTCAAACAAGCAAATACCTTGAAACAGTTAAAGAAAGGCTCTTTATAAGAAACAAATCCAATCCTTCCTTTTCCAGCTGGCAAAGGAAACTCTGTCAGAGCGCATCCGTAATATCGGACTACAAGTCCCAGCATGCTCTGTAAGGCGGCCAGCGCGCCCGGCCACCGTCGTAGGTGTGGGCTGCTTGAATGGAACGTCGGGCGTAACGCAAAGCCTTACACCGTCCGCGCGGCCGGTACCTGCTCCTCTGGCGTGAGTGCGGCGCGTGGGTCGTGCGCGTGCGCGCTCGCCGGAGGCGCGGGGCTGGTGCGCCGGGGCCGTTGCGGGCGCAAGGCTGCTGAGGTTGGCGGCAGCGGTGCCGCGCGCCCGTAAGACCGGTAGTTGCGGGGCCTCTCGCTTCGCCCCGGGCTGCTGGCAGCCGTGGCGGCCACCGGAGACCGCAAGGGGCGGAGGAAAGCAGGGGGCGGCGGGGGCCAGCCTCGACACGCAGAGGATCAGCCGAGCATGCCCCGAGACAACATGGCCTCCCTGATCCAACGGATCGCCCGCCAGGCGTGTCTCACCTTCCGGGGCAGCGGGGGCTGCCGCAGCGCTTCCGACCACGGCGCGGCGCCGGGCTCCGAGGCCCCTATGCCTCAGGGCTTCCCGGAGAACCTGAGCAAGCTGAAGAACCTGCTGACCCAAGTCCGCGCGGAGGACCTGAACATCGCCCCGCGCAAGGCCACGGTGCAGCCGTTGCCGCCCAACCTACCACCGGTCACCTATATGCACATTTACGAAACCGACGGCTTCAGCCTCGGCGTGTTCCTGCTCAAGAGCGGCACGTCCATTCCGCTCCATGACCACCCGGGCATGCACGGCATGCTCAAGGTGCTCTACGGCACCGTGCGCATCAGCTGCATGGACAAGCTGGAGGCGGGCGGCGGGCAGCGGCCACGGGCCCCGCCGCCAGAGCAGCAGTTCGAGCCGCCGCTCAAAGCCCGGGAGCGGGACGCCGTGCGGCTGGGCGTGCTGCGCTCGAGGGCCGAGTACACCGAGGCCAGCGGCCCCTGCGTCCTTACCCCACACCAGGACAACCTGCACCAGATCGACGCTGTGGACGGGCCCGCCGCCTTCCTGGACATTCTGGCCCCGCCCTATGACCCGGACGATGGCCGGGACTGCCACTATTACCGGGTGCTGGAGCCTGTCAGGGACAAGGAGCTCTCCGGCTCGGCCTGCGACCTGCCCAGAGAGGTGTGGCTCCTGGAGACCCCTCAAGCCGATGACTTCTGGTGCGAGGGGGAGCCCTATCCAGGTCCCAAGGTCTTCCCTTGAAGCCGCCAGCGCCCGGTTGCCGTGGGGCGAAGACGTGCCCTGTTCACATCTGGGCCTGGCTACCCGCGACCCACCATAAGGGCTCTCTCCCTACCCGCAGGCCTGGGCTTTGGATCTACTGGAATGGGCTGTAGCTGCTTTCTCCGGAGCCGTGGGAAGCACTGGCGACTGGAGTGCAGCCGCGGGGTCGGGTTAAGGGGCGGGGAAGGCTAGTAGACAAGGTTGTTTCCTGGCTCTGTCACTGCCATTGGGGTTTTGATTTGGGGGAAAGGGGGGCAGGGGACTATCTGAAGCGCTTCCATCCTAAAGCCATAATGAAAATAGTCTTTTCTCTGTTCTTTATACTATACAAAATACACTAAAAGCCCCCACACCCCCTACCCCGGGTAAATAGGATTTGTTTTCCACCTATGTCCCTTTTACTCCTTACTGTTACAATTCTAATTTATTGATTGCATGACCCAGTGGTTTGAATTGTTTTTAGTTCAAGTCACTGGTAAAAACTAGGTTTAACAAGATGAGCTACTATGTAAAGTGAAAATTAGATCATTTTTCCAGAGTTGGAGTATCACCCCCAAAGCATAACTATGCATGTAGAGGACAAGATTTGTTTTCTTTCCTCCTCTTGCCCGGTAGCCACATCTGGTTTACTCTGGCAGCATCTACCAAGAAATCCAGCGCCTGCATATCTCAGTGACAGATGATCACTTAGAGCTTATTGTCCCCTTGAGTCTCCAGATCTGGGAGTTAAGCAGATTTCTTGTTGCAGATTCACCTTTAATGCAAAAACTATATTACCTTCAAATGACTTCTTTCATTTTGGGGGGAGGGTCTTCGTGAGCTTTAAGAGGTGATAGGTTAATTCTGGGTTTTCTAACCAGAAGATTCAAAGGAGCTGAATCGCCATGCTTCCAAACAACTGAATGTAAAACACTTCTAGCCAGTTGTTGAATTCCATGCCCCTGTTTACTTCCAGTATTTTCCTGCAAAAATAGAGAAAAATGTTGATGACTGTTTCAAATTCTCAGGAGCTCTAATGTTCCAGAAGGCTGCTGGTTCCAGCTGTGTTGTTTTGATGGCAGTGTTCTCCCAACAGTATTGAGCCAGAGCTTGCCTCATCTGGTGTGGTTTCTATAGGAAGAGAGAAGGCACACATGATCAAGGCTACAGAATAGAGAATTACCTATACTGCTGGCCATTTTAGGGCACCAGAATGAGGGACAAAACACTAACCAACCTCTTAAACAGTTGTGCTATCTGTAACTAGTTTTATTTTTGTCCTTTCGGTAAGCTCAGCAACTTTACCTTGTTTACAACTGTATTTACACCATTTGCTTCAGGCTATGGAGCACTATTGTTTCCCTCTTTTTACTATTTATAGGATTCCTTTTTCACAACACTTTTAATAAAAACAAACTGTAGAAATAAACACATTAAAATCTGCCCAGCTGTTGTCTAAGCCCTCTTGATTGACTTGCCCAAATGGCAATCGAGTTCTAAGGTCTGTATGTAATAAAGGGAGACTTGCTATTGGTGGAAAGTGTTGACACTGGAGAGACAGTATGTGCCTTTGCCTCTTTATGCATACTGGGTTACTGTGGCCCAGAGTGAAGGAATATTTGTTCCCAGTTTTTTAAATAGATTAAGAAAGCAAATTCTTGATTTTTTTTTAAACAAAAAAGACGCTTATTCCATGTGAAATGCCACCCTTGTAAAACCTGAAACAGGCATAATGCTAAGCCTTTCCTCCAAGGTTGCTAACGTTTTATGGTGGCTTCACATGATGCTATAGTTTAATATGCCTTGGGGCAGTTTGAAGCAGTTCATAATGCCATTGAATTTAAAACTAAATCCTAGATATGCAAATGATGATTTTCTTAGAAAAATGTTCACAAAATGGGTTTTTTAATAGCACAGTAATGAATGTGGTTATGAATCACATGCCTACCCGTTCTGAATTATAGCAAAAAGTTGATGAATTTATAAAATTATTGACAGTGATGTATATGCTATAATACACCCTAGAATGCATTAAAACTACAAAAACATTCTAGCAATAGAACAGTAAGCAAGAAGGAATTGTTTTTCCAAACTTTATTGTGAAAAGTTTTAAAGTTCTCAAGTGCAAACAAGCTGAATGAAAAAAAAACTAAGGTGCTTTTCAAAAGAACTGAAATTGTTGCAGGCCAAAATAGCAATATGGTATCTCTCTAATTTAGTTCAGTAAGGACAGTGAAACGTGTGGTTCACTAATATATTGAGTAAATTAATGGTGAAAACAGAACTTGTTTTAGCCACTAAGAAGAATATTCTTACTACAAAGACAAAATGTCGTGCAGCAAAACCTGGCACCTCTGCGCTTAAACTGTTCGTCATGACTGACTTCATGTGCTGCTATTGCGTTTCCGTATATTACTGCGATATAGACTATTTTAGTAACGACTGAGGAGAAAAGTCGTCTTCCCCTACACAGACTGATGAGCACAATGATACTGATCACTTTCCTGTTGAATAACAAACGCAATAATTGCCTCTCCCGAGTGAGAAGTCTGTCTCAATACTTCCAAAGCGTTTTAATTCCCTGATATATCAAAAGCCAGTTTTATTAATGGTGTGTATTGTGTACCTACCTACTACTCTGAGAATTGATTTTTTTTACTAAGCCTGATTCACGTGGATTGAGGTTACACTAACTGCTGTTTGTTAATGAAAATCATGGGCCAATTTTTAAAGTACTAGTTGTCAACAGGAGTGGGTTCTCTGAACTTTCAAGGCTAATAGCTGTTAAATTCTTCCAGAGTCCACACCTTTTATTCCTCCTTTTTCATTGTCCCCTTGTAGATGCCTCTGCCTTGGCATCTCAGGTAGACTGTTACTGATTCCAAATGACTTTGTATCTTGTGCACTAGCTCTGCTGCTCAACGTAGAAGCAATATGTCTTTAATTCAGGGTTCAGCCCGTTACTATTCAACTCTAACCTGAGGGTAGTGCCACTCCTGTAACTCTCTTCATCTGAATTCTGAGAGCCAGGTTACAAACAGAAACCAACCACTGATTATTTCAGTGTAATGAAGCATCTACTGTCAAGGCAATCCTTTGTTAAGCCCCCTACATACTGAATCTTCAGATCCAGAAATTAAAATCAGTGTACTTATGGAAAATAAAAGCATGTTTGAAATTGTTAAAGAGGTAAATCTTACTTGATTATTGCAAAATGAAAAATACTATGATGTCCAGTTACTATTAAACATTCATTCTATAAAATTATGTTGTACTGAAAACTGGTGGCTTTCTGCAGATTCCAAAGTCCAAGTAGTAGAAACTTACATAGTCCATTTCTTTGTGAGCTTTTTGAAACAATCTGATTGAAAACACATCTGAAATTAATGTGGAATCATGTTATTTTGCTACAACAGAAAATAGTTCCCCTTTATGTTTAACCTAAAGAAAATAAACTAGTGCAAGAAAAGAAAAATACTTTTATCCATGAAGGAAAGAATGTTTGGACTTAAATATTTGTCATTTTCTGTAAAGTTTGTTTAATTATAGTTTGTACTAGCAGCATTTTAGGTACTTGATGATGCTGACCATTCTATACACACACACACACACACACACACACACACACACACACCAGGGACAGTTAAAATATCACTACAGCCATTTTCAATATATACCAAACAATTTGGCTTAATTTCATTAGCAATTGATACTTAAATACACTCATTTATGAATAACTGAAAACCTTGTTTAGTTTAATAGACCTACTTATTCTCCAGAAGTTTATTTTTAAACAGGTTTACTATCAGAAATACTGTTCAATAAGGCATACTGAATATAAGAAGGATCAGACTTAGCTTTATATACTTTATTTCTTGAGCAAAGTAAAAAATGAAACACCTGGATGAAAGTACCCTGAATGTTGCAAGCTGAGAGTGAAATCTGGTGAAAGATTGACCTAACATGTTAAAATCAAGAAGTAAAAGCCACCAAGCTGTCTCTGAAAAAACACCAAGATATGTTCCTCATGGTATGTTGTCTCTTCACCAAGCCCACCTCAAGGTGAAAGTGATTATGTAACCAATTTGACTATCATCAAAATACATTTAATTAACATTAACTTATTCTTTTAAAAAGGACTTCTTAAAAAGCTATTTTAGTCCTGCTTTGTGAACAATTGTTTATATTATCTTGATTGAAGGTGTTCTGAAATTTAAGTTGGCAGGACAAATTACTGTATTTTAATATTATGAAATTTTGCTAGGAGGAGAGTATTCATTAAAACACAATTACCAAAATGTGGCATTGTTGTATACATGTTTTAACAAAATTAGCCAAGCAAGGATGATAATAAGCTGACAAACTACGAAATATGAATCTAATGGAATAACATCAGTCACTAGAACAATCTGGCACTGGGGTTTAGAAAATTTCGATTTAGTAGTTACTGAAAGAGGTATTCTGCATCTTTGAAATACAGAAAGAGAGGAAATAAAAGGATTAATTACCTCCACAAGTTAGATCTAAAAATTCCAGCCCTCTGAAGAGCAAAAAGTTTTGAGGAGTAGTTACTTGCTGTCTGCTGTTCTAAAATACAGGCCAATTACCGACCACATATGAAGGAGGCTGACAGTGGCAAAGGACAGATGACAGTTTTCAGATGATACAGCTGAACAGTTTCTGCTCCAACATGTTATACTTATGTGAGGATCCAGAAGCAATGGGTGAACTTCAATGATATTGAGGCCCAATTCTTCACACAGGCCCAACCCATTTGCTTTGTATGACAGGTAGATAACTCTTTCTTGGTGAAATTTATATTTTAAAATTGCTACAAAAGGCTCAAAGTAAAATGAACCCTATAGAGTATTCTTTTGCAAACTATTATCAAGTAAAATGGAGAACCGTATTTGCCTATTTGATTCAGAATGTCTTTCTTTGAGATTTTATTAAGCTGGTGTGCAACTATTTTATCTAATGAGCTGGGTATTTTGATAGTCTCTAGGCCCACCAAACATATGGCAGGTTAGTGATCCTTCCAAATAGGGGCAACCAGGGAGAGAAGACTAGAGAGAAATGAGTCCTGGGGTAATTCCTTTGGCAAACCATGAATGCTGTTTTCAGCAGTGTCTGAGTGCATTTTTGATCTGAAGAGGCGATAGCATTTTTCAAAAAGTTTTCTGTGGTCATGAGACTAATCCTGGAACCTAAAAGTCATTTCCAGCTTGACCACGCCACCACACTTTCCACAAAGCCACATCTCGTCTGAGTTCCTGGCCTTGGTCAGAGTTCTGAAAGCAGCCACAAATGTGTAGTCTCCGAGTGGGCACTTGTTTGTAAGTATTTATTTTCCGGAGCCCACTCAGGAGTCGAGAGAAGCTATAGGCTGTTAGAGAGGACGGAACAATGAGTCAAAACAACGCCTCCCCACTTTTACACTAATGCATGGGGGAAATCCCCGGAACGCTAGCATTTGATTATGAATGGAGATTGCTTGGGGGGTGAGAGGGCTGGTGTTGAAAGGCCAGCAAAGAAAACCTGGGAGATCCTAGCTTGGTCAAAGCACTGGATAACTTTTGAACTCCCACCAAGTAAATCTTTCATCAACGATTTCTGCAGCAAAAATATTGTTGAAAAGTATTTATTTACACTATAGTCATAAACCATCCATTATCTGAATTTCGGTTAGTGGTTTTGCGTTAGAATAAATCATTTCTATTTCCACAACTATTAAGAGCTAATAACCAAACAAGTCAGCTCCAGTAATATTTACATTCTTATCTGCAATTCAACTACAAAGGTAACACTTTTAAGTCACAAAACAGAGCATACAAAAATATACTTTCTAAAAAAAAAAAATCCAAATATTAATAGGCAGAAATATACAGCCATACTAAACCCAGGGAGTGATTTTTTTCCATAGTAAGGCAACCCATTTACATGCAGACCCTTTAACATTGTCTACATCACACAAGGCACCAAGGACACTTCCAACACAACTGCATGCATCCTAGTTTCAGAGAATATATGTACATCCCCTTTAAATAAGTTAATCTCTGACTCATTTCAGGAGATCATAAATGCTTTTTTTCCCGAAGGTTCAGAACTTGGAGAACAGTGCACATCAAAAATACACAAAATCTGAGTGGATATACACTGAAAAAATAGTCTTTACACTTCTCAAACAACTCAAAAAGGAGCAGATATTGCTATGTCCCTCCCATCACATTGCACTTCCGTTCTCTGAGTTTATAATACATATTGCTTAAAGGGTTGCAACGACTAGATAAGCTTTGATTCACTGTTCTAGGGCCACAGAATGCAGCATAAAGGCCATGCTTCATTCACTGTACAGCATCCCCAAATCAGTCCCAAGCCATAAAGTGCACATCAGCTTTGCTTCTTTTTGCTGCCCCCACCTGAAGGGATCAGCATCTCCCAACCTACTATTGTAGAAAAAGTCTCAAATCAACTCTGACATCCAGAGTCAAACCTGTAATGGGACAAGATATGAGAGAAGGGAAGCAAAACCTAGTCAAACAACCCTTTAAAGCAGGGTCAGGCCTCAGCCCTCTAGGCCAGGGACCCCACCCAACACCCTTCTGCACCTCCCCATTATCTTAGGGTGATAGTCAACCCACCTAAGAGACACTAAAGTGGGCTAAGTTTTAGGAAGGACCGGTTTCTAAGTGAAAAGGGGGCAGTGCTGGGCTCCACCAAGGCCCTTCGCCCAGGAAGGGAGAGGGGGGCAGGAAAGGGTGGTAGTGTTTGTTGTGCAGTTGAAGTGGACCAGTGGACGAAGGGCCTCCGGGGCCTCAAGGAGCTGGTGTGTCAGCCTGAGTCTCATTCAAGGTGTCCGGGTCCGAGAGGAGCAAGGGGCGAGGGACCCGCCGCCGATAGTGCCACTGTTGCTGCTGCACAGGGCCCCCCCAGCCTGCGTGCCTCCAGTGCAAGAGGCTGCGGAGGCAGCTGGCACGGCTGAGGAAGGCGCACTGCTTTTGCGCTCCTTCTGTCTCAGGTGGATCTTGGTGTGGCGCTTCCTCTCGTCACTCCGGGCGAACTTGCGGCCGCAGTAGTCACAGGCAAAGGGCTTCTCGCCAGTGTGGGTGCGGATGTGGGTAGTGAGATGGTCACTGCGGCTGAAGTTGCGCATGCAAATCCGACACTGGAAGGGTTTGTGTCCCGTGTGGATGCGGATGTGTCTGGTCAGCTCATCAGAGCGGGAGAAGCGCCGGTCACAGCCTTCTGCTGGGCACGGGTAGGGCCTCTCATGCACTGGGGTCTTGCTAGGCCTGTTGGGGTACTTGCGAGGCCTCAGAATGGGCCGCAGCGGCAGGTGGTGCGGGTTATAGGCGGCGGCAGCGGCTGCTGCCGAGCTGCTGCCAGGCAGCCGGGGTCCCTCACTGCCTCCACTGGCCCCTGGCCCCGCGGCCCCAGCACTGGGACCCGCCAGGGTAAAGTTGCGAATGGTGGAGAGCGGAGTGAGTGGAGGAGGGACTCGCAAGGAGTCCAGGGGGCAGGGAAAGGGTTTGCGGTCTGGGCCAGCTGTACCATGTAGGTCTCTCTGGCACTGTGATGGGAAGAATCCAGGATAGTCCGGGATCATGGGAAAGAGACCCGGGTCCGTGGCTGGCTTAGGGGAGGGGTAGGAAGGAGGCGGTGGGTAGGCCAGGGAGGAGGATGTGGAGGTGGTGGCTGCTGACAGGAATGCCGAGGGGTCCTGGTAGAGGTCTCCTGCGCAGCCAGAATAAGGAGGAGGTGGTGGCGGTGGAGAGTAGAGATGGTCCAGGTCAGGCTGGGTCTGAGACATGGTGCACACACCCAGGGGTCCTGTGGCCAGTGGGTTGGGGGAGGCAGAGGTGACGCTGGACGAGGCTGTGGTCGAAGCTGGGGAGGTAACCCCTTGCAGGATGCCTGCACTCACAATATTGATGATGCCTTCTGGGTAGCAGCTGGCACCAGGGTACTGGGGGTCAATGGAGAACTTGCCCATGTACGTGAAGGTCTGGTTTCTAGGTGCAGAGACAGGAGCAAAGCTGCTGGGATATGGGAGATCCAAGGACCTCTTCTCTCCAGTCATGTCAATGTTGATCATGCCATCTGGGGAGGGAAAAGAAAGAATGGAGGTGGAGCAATGAGAATGCAGCCAAGAATCCCTTCTCACCCACTCTCACACAGGTCCATTCCCAAAGCCCAGGATTCTAGCATAGTAGAGCTGGGGCAGAGCCCAACAGGTGGAAAAATTGAAGCCTAGGGGACAGTAAGAAGAGGGTAGCCCAGGATCCCACTGTGGCAGCCAATGACAGTCTGGGACTCAAACTACCTCCAGAAAAGCAGGATGAACTACTCCCAACCACCCCCCCCCCCACACAACCATCTGTGGCTCTCCTCCCCAATAAAAACACCCAATAATAGCAACAACAATATTAAAAATTCCCCATCTTCCTGGAACTTCTCTGCCTCTCCTTTGCCTGGGGGTCCCACGGCTGGGGCTCCAGGGCAGACCCTAACCAGAAGACTGATCCCAGCCAGTGCCGCCCGAGAGGGGAGCCTGAGAAAGAGATCAGAGATTTCCTGGATGCTCCCCATCCCCGGCGCTTCCGTCCCTCCCTCTCCCGCTGCTCTACAGCTGACGGCTGCTGGAGGGTATGGGGCTCTGCAGTGGAAGGAATCTATAGGTTTCCTTTCCCTTCCAACCTTCCCGGCCATGCCCAACACCCGCACGCCCTAGCCCGAGGTCGGTGGCGGAGCTTCGAGGAAGGAGCGGGGGCCGCGGGAGACCACTTTCCACTGCATCGCCAAGGAAACCAGAGGCTCCGGTGCCCCCGCGGGCCTCCTTCGCCACCGGGGGGCTGCTTCCCGCCGTTGCCCGCCCTCCACCTCCTCCTTCCCGCCTCGCCAACCCCCTCAACTTGGCGGGCGGCGCGCAGGTGGGGGCGCTCCTTCTGGCCGCACCCGGAACGCGCTCGGAGATTTTCCCCGGGTCGGCTCTGCCCGGGAGGGAGCGGCGGACGCTTTCCTCTGGCGCTTCGCCGCCGCTCGGCTCTCCAGCTCTCCTCCGGAGCCCCGAACTTTCCCGTCACTTTGTCCCTGCCCCGGGAGAGGAAAGGCCGAGGTTCCGCCGGCCCAAGGGCCAGCACAAGCCTGGCGGGGCACCTCTTCTACTCTTATCCCTGCGCCCGCAGGGGGCTGGGCGCGCCGCGGCGCACGCCCGCCCGCTCGCTGACGACCTGGTGCATCTGCCCGCGCGCGCGCCCAGCTCCAGCGATCTGGTCCTTGCTCCCGCGGGCTCCTCCTGCATCCCGTTCAGTCAACACCATCCACCTCGCACCCAACCCTCTCCTCCAAGTCCTGCACACGCACCGTACCCCACCCACCACTTTCGAGCCGCTTGGGTCCCGGCCCGCGAAGGGGACATGGGGCTTACCTCCGGCCACTCCGTTCATCTGATCAAAGGGGCCTCCCAGTTCGGCATTGGGGAAGATGGTCACCGACGTGGCGGCGAGGTCCTCCACCGGGTAGATGTTGTCAGACAGCTGGTGCACAAAACCACTGAGAGTTACTGGGATTTTGTCTACGGCCTTGGCGGTCATCATTTGCTCCTCGCACAACCTGGAGACCCAACTCCCTCTCTACCTGGAGTGTCAGAGAAGCCGTTTTGGAGAGGGATTGGACTGAGTCTAAGTTGGTACCTCCTTTTGCCCTCCACACTTAAAAGCAACCACAAAAAAAAAAAAAATCCAACAGAAATAAAACTAGCAAAACAAGTTGCTGTTTTTCTAAGAAGAAAAATGACTATTTGCCACTGACTCTTCTCCTGTGTTCCGGCTGGGAAGCCAGGAGTTGCTGGTGTAGTGTTATTATAACAGTCAGTGTGTCCCCTCGCCGAGCTATTAATCAATTGCTGCTCTCTCGGTTAGACGGAAAGTGTTGCTGTAAGTATTTATGGGCAGGTTCTCAATGCCCGTGACGTCGCTGCCCATATATGGACTGAGGAACAGGGCTGGGCCAGGCGGCTTCTTGCCGTCACATGGCCGATTTGCATACGGTCTCGGCAGCGCGGACTCCGCCGGGCTCGCGACTCCCGGCTCTCAGACCGCGGGGAATCGCGGGGGTCTAGGACGCGCAGGCCGAGCCGCAGTCCGGTCCAGGGCGCCGAGCCTAGCGGGGAGCCGGCGCCCCGCGAGTCCGGCTCAGGCCACGGGAGAAGAGCGTGCGGGTCCTAGCTGCGGCGCTGCCTCCCGGAGCGGGGAGGAATTCCGGTTCTCCGAGGCTTTCCAAAAAAGGCGAAGATCCGGTGCCGGCGGCTCCGCCTCCCCAGCCCTTGTTTGGGAGCCATTCCGGAAAATTAAACTTCGGAAAGAAACCGAGCGGAGCCGAGACACTACAGTCAAACCCCTACTCACTTTCTTGGCAACTCAAAACCGCAAGCAAAAGGAGGCAGCGAAGAAAAAAAAAAAAAAAGCTGCATGCATTCACGGAAGCTGACTGCTTTTTTCTGAATTACTTGGTGGAAAGAAGTGGCTGGTGATAAGAGTGAATGCGGTATTGCTTTTTTGGAAAGTCTGTTCTATTTATACAGGAGCGAAAACGGAACAGGTTTGGGGTTGTTTGTTTGTTTAAGTATTTTGGGCACCTTGGGGGCTGGTGGGGGTAGACCCTAGGAAGAACAGAATAACTGCGGCGAGCTTCGAGAGAAATCCTCAGCCGGAGACACCCCCCTTCCTCTGCCCGCGCGCTCCCCACCCCCCTTCAGCTGCTGCGCGGAGCGGGCGCCCTTCCCGGCGCGTCTGGGCGGTCGGCTGTGTGGGGGCGTCCAGATGGAGGCTTGGACACTCACCCTGCCCCGCCACGCACGCACACACACACACACACTGCTACACTCACACACGCTCCACTTCCGCTACACACACTCCCGCCCCCGCTGCCTTCTTCACACACCCACTCGCACACCTTACGCTACACACCTCCCTGTTGACAGCGCGCCGGGGCGCCCGCCCCGCGGAGCGGGCGCTGGGCTTTGCCGGACAGGATGCTCTGCCAAGACACCCCACCTCACCTTCTCCGGCCGTATGGCCGCCACCGCGGCCCCCGACCCCCGAAAGCCTACACTCTCGGGAAGTGCGCCCTGCCCTCATCCGAGCCCTACTCCACAACACGCACATTTGGAAGAATCTTCTTGCTTTGCCTCGCCAAGAGCCACCTCGGTAAGCTCAGCGAGGTCCTGAGGGACAGCAAACAGCGTCGCTAATGCCAATTTCAGGCCGCCATGACCCCACACGCGTTTCCCTTTTCGAGTAAAAACAAAAAAACAAACAAACAAACAAAAAACACTGACCCCGATGGAAACCTTTCTGGTTAGTTCTCAAAGCAATTTTTTAAAACTTTTCAGAGGTCCAGACAGCGGTGGGTTCTGGCTCGCTGCACGCACCGCTCCTGCCTCCCGGTCCATAGCCGGAGCGCTCCGGGCTTGGCCCGGGCTCCGCGGAAGGCTGGTCCCAGGTGCCCGAGCCGGCGCACCGCCTCCTGCCTGGCTCTCTGTACCGCCCAAAGCCACCACGACCTGGGATGGAGAGCGCGGGCAGCCTCTAGGGCCTGGCCCGGCCCGGCCCTTTCCCGCCCCCGGCCCGGGACGGCCGCAGCCTCGTGGGGGCCCGCGCGGGCGAGAGCCACGACGCCACGCCGTGGAGGAAGCGCGGCGCTGCAGGCGGCTCTCCCGCCGCCGCTCACCTGCCGCGGCCGCCGCCGCCGCAGCCGGCCCGCTCTCACCCGGCCCCTGCGCGGCAGTCAGGGTCCGGGGGCGACTGGGAGCGGGCTCTGCTTCTCCACCCAAGGGTCCCGTTTCCCCCTGCCCGCCGTGAAATCTTCTCCGGCGGCCGGCCACCTTCCGGACTTCAAACGCCCAGTAAAATTTTGGGAAAGTTTGTCACTCTCACTGTGCGCTCTTTTCCAATTGGAGATAAAAATAAAAAGAGAAAGAAAGAAAATCGCGGCGAGGTTGGCGCCCTTGTAGATACCCCACCCTCGGCATAAGCGTGCAAAGTCCCATTTCGTAAAAAAGAAAAAGAAAGCAAGCTGCGCTCTTACCACGTGCGCCAGCCCGCTCCGCCTGCGCTCGGGCCGGTCCCGCGGCCCCCGCGCTGACCACCGGCAAGACGACGCCTCGGAGGGGAGCCCGACTCGCATCTCCAGCCTTGAATCCGAAAGGGGGGGGGGAGCCAAATTATGCAAATGTAGTTCCTGGCAGCGGGACTCGGGTTACGGCCCCCGCCGGCCTCCGAGGTGAGGCACCCACACGCAGCAGGCGCGGGCGCGGCGACTGCTAGAGCTTCGCTCCTCTCCACGCACATGGGCGGGCGGGCGGGCGGGCTAGTCTTCGGGGCCGCCCCGCAGCGGGCGCTGCTGCCAACCCTGCCCGCGGTCACCTCGCGCCGCCCGGAGGGGGAGCTCCTGGACGCCCGAGTGCAGGCAGAGCTGTGCGCGGAGGGCACGACTCAGGCTGGGGACGGCCCGCGCGTAGGGGAGCTTTGCGGTCCTCGGCTGCTACGTTCCCGAAGGAGGAGGCTGACTTTGGGGAAGGGGGCCCCCACCGAGGAGAGGTGGGCTTGCCTGGCCCGTCTGGCAAGCACTTTACAGTAAGTGGGAGTGACTGACCCTCTGGAATTATTCGGAGCTTTCTAACAACTCACACCCCACTTCCGAGCTGGGTGTCAGGGCCGCGGTGGGCCTGGGGTTGACTGGGGCAGGGCAACCAATAATCGCAGCGAGGCTGGGCGGGCTCCCGGGAGGGTACCTGGGGCCAGTCCTGGGATGCCGTCCCTGAACCGCTGCTGGAAACCGGTCAGTAGATACTTCCTGTAACCACCTTCTTCTTTTTCTTCTTTTTAAAAGAGTAATAAGGGAACGAAGTCTAGGTACATTCACTTCAAGCCAGCCACTCTGCGGTAGGTAATAAGAAAGCTAACGTGACTTGCCTAAAGTGATGAGTGGTGGAATCCAAACTTGAAACCGGATCTTCTGACTCCAAGTACAGTGCTCTTGGTCGCTACATCATTCTCTCAGGAAAAGCCCGTTCCGGAAGGGGAACAACTCTTTGAGGATTGAAAGCCTGGTTCCGCCCACTAGAGCAGAAACAGGTCACCTTCGCCAACTTCATCTCTTTTCTTTGGCATTTCTGAGGAGAGGAAAGCTGAGGTCAGGGCTTTCAACGGGCAAGGGCTGCACGACTGTCAGGGACACACACCCCTCCCCGGGGTGAAGGCAGAATTTGAATTCTTGGGCTCTCCAGACTGTGTTATGGATGGAGTAACTGGGTTGGCACAAAGCCAGCATACTAATAGGCCCTGTAATAGGAGAAGTCAACCCCACAGTATCCTTCCTGGAGGGAGTCAGTGAGAAAACAAGGAGGTAGAGACAATAAAAACTCCGAAGGTGTTTACAGAGTTCTGTACTGGGCTGGGGAGGAGAGTGAGGGAGGAAGGGGGAATGTGGCAGTTGAATACAGAGATGTACCATGGTCTCTACTTTTAGGCACTTGAACTTATTCTGATCAAAAAACTGAAAGAGCCAACCCTTGCAAATGCACTGATCCTTAAGTTTCCAAACACAAACAAAAACAAAAAACCCTGAACAAACAAATGCCTTTCTTGAAAACAGAGTTGTCAAAATGCCCAAGTAAACGGGGCACTCCAAGATGAGTCAGGGTTATTAATACCAGTTTCTGATTTGCTTTGTCCTGAGTTCCAAACCCAAAAAGTAAAAGAGAAAGGAAAGAGAGGAACATTTAGTAGACTTGCCCTTGCGAGGGGGGGATTAGATGGGAGCAAGGGTGACAGCTTGAGGCTTCTGGCCAGCCCTGAGACTCTTCTGTTCATGGCTTCCAGCTTTTTCCCCATGATGTGGACTGAGAATCAAAATCAGCCATAAGGCATATCACAAATAATGTGTTAAGATTTGAATTTTGGTTTATTAAGAAACGTGTAACATCAGTAGAGGTTATTCCTATTGTGATGTCGTTTTAATTCACTTCCATTCTGATACTGCTCTGGAGTGGGAAACAGAGTGTCAGAATTGCCCGGAACTGTGGACACACAGGACATTATGGATCCGAACTCGAATGGCATAGGGCATGTGCATCTCAATGAAAATCAGGCTAATGGCAACTCTGCCATCCAGCCACACCTTTCTTAAAGGTGCCCCTGTGTGCTGAGCAAACTGATAAATGGTTCTCTACATTCAGCATCTCACTGGGCATCTGGTAATCTCAGAGTTTATAAACCAAGCCCAGATTATGTCAATCAGAGCTGTTGTGAAGCCTGACAGAAGCATTGCTTCACACCAGTCCAGTGTGCAACCGAAATTGTGTTCTGTTGGCACAAATAACCTGGAGAGGAGGAAATAAGACCCCCATGATTTTATTTTGTAGCAGCGGCCAGCAGCGGCTGCACTGGCTTAAGCAGGGGATGCTCAGTTCATACTAAAGGGTGAGTCAACTTCTTGAACATCTACTATGTATCAAGTGCTATGCCAAATCTTGTGCATACAGTGGTGCCTAAAACCAGGCCTGCTTGCAGTCAATCACACAAATATACAATTGCAAACAATGGCAATATTTGACTCCAATGAAGGAAAAGGACAAAGAACCCAATCGAGTCTGGAAGATTGAGGAAGGCTTCTCTGAACCAAGGTCTGAAGGATGAGCAATGACTGAGGAAAGGTCAATGGATAGAGCATTCCCAGGAGAAAGAGCAGGTGTGGAAAGGCCCCAAGGTGGGAGGAGCAAAGCATATTTCCGGAATAAAGAAAGTCCAGCGTGGGTGGAAACCTCCAGGCCGCCTTCTATACCTAGTGCAGTGGAACTGAGGGCAGCCAATACAAGCAGACTCCTTGGAAGCCTCTCTTTAACCTCTCAGGGTCTCTCCTTTTTCTCTGCCATTATCTTTTCTGACTAATGACAATGGCATTATAATTTTAACATTTGAGATTTTTTTTACCACTCAACTTCTGCAAAGGAATGACAACATGCCAACAAGATTTCAGCAAGAAGAGAGAACATATACAGAAGTGCTTATTGACATCAGTATTATGTTTTAGTGACAGTCTTAATGAAATAACATTCCTTAGTTGTCTATTTCTCAATAAGGAAATGACAGACAAAGTGAATTTTGTTCCACTTAAAATGAGTAGACTGGAGAAGTGCAGCCCTTCTAGTAGAAACACATCATGTCAAACCTACTGATCACGATACCATTGCTGGCAAAAAAATAAAAAGTAAATGAATGCATCATTTATCACAATTGTTGAAAACAAGGCACATATCAACCTAGGGTCCAGGTTAATAAGTGATGGTCCGTCAGTCTGGTCACAAAGGCTCGAAGCAAAATCTTCACTCCAAATCACCCTTTTGAATGCCTTTAAATTTTACCTCTTTCCCTGGATTTTTTTATTGTACATCTCTCTAGCCTGCTTACATCACCAGGTTATGGAAAGCAATTTTCTTTTTTCCAAATAACATCAGACTTCCTATAGAAGCTTTGCTTTTATGTTGAAAAAAAGGAGGAAAAGTCATTGCATCCAGTTGTCAGAACATTTGTTTTGCAGCATTTAAACCAAAAAAAAGAAAAAGAAAAATATCAAACATTTCATATTTCAACTGAATAATCTTGGCAAGAATGGTCACTATTTCTTGTGGTTAAGATTAAGAGCTCTGGAGGCCCAGATGGCCTGGATTCAAACCCTAGGTGCTAGATTTATATCCTAATTCTGACAGTACCTGGATGTGTGTTCTTAGGCAATTTATGTAACTTCTCTGTGCCTCAGTTTCCTCATCTATAAAGTGGACAGAATGATTACATGTATCTCATAGGGTATATTGAAGATTAAACGTAGCGATATATGTAAAGCACATAGCATACTGTTTGGTGCATAGTAAGTATTCATTGTTAGCTTTTAAATTACTACTGTTACTGAACATCTACTGTGTAGATAAACAATGTACCATGTTCTTATAGTTTCATTGCCTTATTCCCCACAATCACCTTGCAAAATAGGGCTGTTTATTCCTATTTCACAGATGAGGGAACTAAGGCTCAGGAAGATACAGAGCTTACCCAAATTCACACAGTTGGGAAGTTACCGAGCCAGAATACAAACTTTATTTTGTCTATTGCCAAAGCCCACATCCCTCAAATGCATCATGTGATACAGAGAATCTTGCAGCGGATAAAAGCAAAAGAGTAGCTATACTTTCAATACTGATATATGAAGCATTTGTTATATTTATTTCCAAATTCCAGAGTTTCAGCTTCCGAGAATAATGATGTCAGCATTACTGAGGAGTTTCAGGTTAGGTTGTAAGAAGAAAAAGGAATCCAGAGAGCAGCGGCTATTGGCATGCAATTTATAACAAGCTATGCCTTTGTGGAGAATGTCATCTAAACTTTAAAAGCCAAGATCCACATTGATAACCTAATTGAGATAACACCTTTTTTCCCCCAGAAAGATCAAAATGCATAATGATAACACTGTTGTTTTTCCAAGGAGGTTTGGAAGTATGAGGTAGATATTTAAAATTTAGGAAGAATGGGTTAGTGAGTGACTGGCAAAATCTGGTGAAGGTGCTCCATAAGAAATAGTCCTAGTCCTCATATAACCTGTGTATGGGACTTGCCTTGTGCTTTGTCTCATGTAGTCTCTAAACTCCCTGAAGGCAGGGACCCCCAAGTGCACTCCCTGTCTGTATTCCAGCAAGCAGAGTTTCTGGAAAAGAGCCTGCCTGATAAGTCCTCCCAGCAGTGAGAGGAATGAGACGTGGCCCGTCTGAGATTTTCATATGCGATCTTGTCAGAGAGCTCCTAATTAATTCTACCCAGCTCGTGGTGTGGTATGTCTAATGATTTCTCCAGGAGATGTTGGACATCGGAGCAAGGGCAAGGACCCCAGAAAACATCCTCTGAAGGGCTTCTTTTCAGCTATGCCCTTTTGGGAAAGTTTAAATCATGAAGTTCCAAGCTGCCACCATCTGTCCTCAGCATAGTGAGTGCCACTGATATGGTGGCACCAGGAGCAAGGATCACTGTGGAGACATCTACCCAGAAGCCCTTTTCAGGCCAGCCTCCCTCCTTCCTGACCCTGCCCTCCCATGGAGGATAATACATGAAGCTGGGGAATGGAGAGGACTCAGGGCAAGGAGCCCCAAGACCCTCCTCGTGGAGGGTGGAACACCATTGCGGCGGACTGACGGCATTATCTTGGGTTGGCGGTTGATGCTAGGAGGAAGCAACAGTGCCTCCTCTAGTGACATCACTCAAGCCCTGGGAGATAGGCTATTCTTTCCCTGTATCTAATGATACCTCTCATCCATATGTCACAAAGATGTAGAGACATCATATCCCCTCATGCTTGCCCAGAATTTTAAATGGCAACCAGAAAGGCCACAGTGTTTGGAAAGAGAGTTTGAGTTTTCACTGTCTTGAGTGAGGAGGGTGGTGAGGGCAAAGGGAAAGGATTCAAGGCAGGGAGAATGCCAGACCCCGATGCTGAGTGCATCACTGTATGGAAAGGCACTAGATTAGGAATCAGGCTCCATGGTGTCTCTTCATCATAATAATATTCTTAATAATAATGATGACTATAAGAGACTCTTAAATACAGAGAACAAACTGAGGGTTGATAGGGGTGGAGGAATGGGGAAAATGGGTGATGGGCATTGAGGAGGGCACTTGTTGGCATGAGCACTGAGTGTTGTATGTAAATGATAAATCACGGGAATATACTCCCGAAGCCAAGAGTATACTATATACACTGTATGTTAGCTAACTTGACAATAAATTATATTCAAAAAAAAAAAAAAAGAAAACCTAAATAAATGGAAGATAGACCAAAAAAAAAAAAAACTAAAAAAAAAAAAAAAAGACTAATATTTACTGGACATTCAAGGATACCATGCACTCTGCTGACTATGTTGCATTGTCTCTTAGCTTAGCAGCCACACCATGAAGCAGGTATCATTACTCTTTTCACTTTACAGATGAAGAAACTGAGTCACCAAAACCCAAGCCACAGTTAATTGAGCAGAAGTACCAAGATGTAACCCAAGCAGTCTGACTCCATCCCTTGTCAGCAGGTGCTCTCAGTTCCTACCCTAGCCTGTGTAACTAGACAAGCTACTCAACCTTTCTGAGCCTCAGTTTCCTCATCTTTACAATGGGCCTGAGCATCCCTGCTTTGGCTGCCCTGGGCTGGAATACTGTGGTGAGTCAAAGGGAGAGGATTAAGAACACGTTCTGAAAAGCAGGACATGTACTGCAAATCCATTCACTGTATTCCAGAGCAATTGTGCAAGTTGCTGGGCCTTGAGTGATAGAGGTGAATACAGATTGGGGTAGGATAGGAGGTGACATTTATGATTCCAGGTCAGGTACAAGGCATCAACAATTGAACTGAACTACTACTTGTTCACTTGCTGACCAATAGTGACTCTTCAAAGTGGTCTATTCTCCCACTCCTTCACACTGCAAGGTGGTCCAGATCTGTGTCCTCCTTTTCACTGGAGGATGGGATTGGGGAATATGTCTCCCAGGGGCTCAGGGCCTTTGAGATGAGTGTTTGGCAGATCTGCTTCTCCTGATGCTAAAAAAAAAAAAACAGGCCTAGACACATGGGCACACGACTGCTTGGATCCTAATAATTACTAGAATGTACATTTCTGCTCAAGGGCTGCTGTGCCTGAGAGAATATGGTGGTTCCAATGTGATCACCACCACAGGGTAACAGAACAATTTCAGTCGATGGCCTTGTAAGCACACAATCAGAAAACGTCCCCAGAGACCTGGCAACTCCCAGCCTTCTAGAATTAGAAAGTTTGCTCTTTAAATTTTTTTTTTTAACGTTTATTTTATTTTTGAGACAGAGAGAGACAGAGCATGAACGGGGGAGGGTCAGAGAGAGAGGGAGACACAGAATCTGAAACAGGCTCCAGGTTCTGAGCCATCAGCCCAGAGCCCGATGCGGGGCTCGAACTCACGGACCGTGAGATCGTGACCTGAGCTGAAGTTGGACGCTTAACCGACTGAGCCACCCAGGCACCCCGAAAGTTTGCTCTTTAAAAATAGGATTATTTAGGCAACAGCCCATGGAAACTTCAAAAAGAGGAAAACTAGAACAACTTAGATTCTTTCTTCTCTCTGTTTAGATTTTATGAAACAAACACCAAAGACCTTTTTAGCCGCTTCATTTGTGACTCAGAAATCCTCAGGGTGAAGGTGCCTTATTTCCTTGCTTTTCCCTGTGCTTATTTCCTGGCTTTTCCCTGTGCTTCAGGCTTTTCATCACAGCACTCATATAATGGCAGCTCAAATACAACATTAGCAAAACAATGGAAAATGATATCTGGAAGCCATATATATATATATTAGGTAAAAGTGTGGTGGTGCCAGTTGAACTGGAGTGGGCTTGACTCCCCCCACTCTGCAAATTCTCTAGGGTCTGAAAGCCACTGCTGTGACTTATGAAACTGGCCCACAACACTGGGGTTGCTTAGGCTGGGGCTGCTTAGGCAGGTGAATCAGGGAGCAAGTGAATACATAGGGATGGGCTTTCAAATGCCAGGACAAGCTCATGATGTTCTGTTTATGCATTCAGTGAATATTTATTAAGTACCTACATTGCATCAGGTACTGTGCTTGGTGCTTGGGGTGCAGCAGTGAACAAAATCCCCTGTCTTCATGTAGCTTACCACCTGGAATTTCTTGTGAATTTAATTCCAAGAACCAAAAACATGGGAAATCTCTGTTGGTAGTGCAGTATCTTCCCTTATCTACAGCCGGAATCACATGTAAGCCGCCTGCACTCAGGTACAAATCTCTTGTAAGGCCAATAGAGAAAAAATAACCAAACTTGCTTTAGTAACACATTCTGGTATTTACCATGCTTGCAAGACTTCCTTCAGAGATAGAAAATACCCCTTTTTTATTATGCATTTTATTTTGTTTTCTCTTCAGGAGACATGAAAGAAGTTAGTCATGATGTTCTGAATAAGAACCAGTCACAGGCTGGAATATAGCACTCGACCTTTCCTGCTTAACATGGTAAAATGTCAGTTCCTATAGCCTGTCCTCAGAATTTTTGCCTTTTGATCCTTCCACCATCTATATCAACTCTTACATGAACTTCCTGATTCCCCACACTTCCCAGAGCTTGTAAAGCCTCAGAAGACATTTTATGTGGCTCCCCATCCTTCCCAAATATTTTTCACACACATGACTGCCTTTAGGACTCAAAATAACAATCCTGTGATGTTGGCAAGGCCAAGTTGATCTTTCACACTGCCCAGAGAAGCCAAGTGAGACCCAGAGAGGCCAAGGTACTTACGTAAGTTCACACGGCTAGGAAGGGGGTAGAGCCAGAATTCCCATTCAGGTCTCGTGGTGCTGATGTTGAGAGCTCTGTCTGTCTAATGTGAACCTCAACTACTGGTTGGGAAGGCGCAGGCATGTGAATGCTTTTGTAATCTCTACGACACTATGATGGCTGGTGGCCAGTTAACATTTAGGTCATGTGTTTTCTTCCCAAGGTGTGTGCTGACCTTGTTCTGTACCCCCATGCCATTTTACCCCCAGTGGGAAAGGCTGATAGCATAAGGCTAAACAACAACTATCAACAATCAGTGGATCCTGGACTTCTAGGTCACTGAAGGCAACTTAGGGCCACCAGCTCCAGGTCCATCCCATGTAGACCTCATTTGTCCCATTTCTGTGAGGTTGGCACTGACTCACTATTTGCCACCCTCTGGGTTATCAGCTTGTGGTGCAATCAGAAAAGATACTCATCTGTGTGGGGTGGCTTAAGTGTGGTTGGGTCTACCCTACTGGGGTGACCAGACTGACCAGGGGGAGGAGACAGATTCATCAGCTTCATCGACAGAAGCCCCTGATGGTTTCATTTTTGCCAAACTTAGCTAGCCTATGCCACAAGACTGTGGCAATGAGTGCTTAGTGTTTTTAGGTGACATTTTTTTGTGTGTTTGTGGCTAAAACGTGGTCAATTTTAACTTGTTTGTCTAGTGGGTAACACTTCCCCCCACTTCCATGTTTGCCCAGAGGGTTGCGAGAGGGTCGTTAAATACAGTGGAAGGAGCTGACTTGCAGACCAGGGAACTGGCCAGTAACTACGGTGGTCCATCTTCAGATCTGAGAAGCCTAGTCCCAATAATCTATATTAAAACAATAAAAACAACAAAGAAAATGACAAAGTTAAATTTGATGATGAGCTGACATCCTGATACAATTTTTAAAAAATCCATATTCCTGGGGTGCCTAGGTGCCTTAGTCGGTCGAATGTCAGACTTCGGCTCAGGTCATGATCTCATCATGGTCCATGAGTTGGAGCCCCACATCAGGCTGTCTGTTGTCAGTGCAGAGCCTGCTTAGGATCCTCTGTCCCCTGCTTTCTGCCCCTCCCTTGCCTGTGTTCTTTCTCTTTGTCTCTCTCTTTGTCTCTCTCAAAAATAAACATTGAAAAATTTTAATTTAAAAATAAAATAAAAAAATAAAAGTCCATACTCCTATTCATGACCTGTAAGTCTTTACATGTCCTGGCCTTGTCCTACCCTTTCAACCATAGTTCTGCTGTCTCCCCAAGCTCACTGTGCTGGGCCACCTATTAAACATCCCAAGCTCCTTTCAATCTTAGACACTGTGATCTCACTGCTCCCTTTGTCTGGAATGGTTCCTGCCCCCACCCTTTGATCATCCCACATCTAGTCCTATAGACCAAATGTCGTATGCCCCTACAATGTGTATGTTGAAATCTATTCCCCAGTGTGATAGTATTTGGAGGTGGGGCCTTTGGATGATTAGGTCACAAGGGTGGGGACTTCATGAATGAGACTAGTGCCCTTTTAAATGGGCCCCAGAGAGATCCTGGGTCCCTTCTGCCATGTGAGGACACAGTGAAAAGATAGCCACCTGTGAACCAGAAAGTGGGATCTTACCATATACAAAATCTGCTAGTGCCTTGATCATGGACTCCCCAGCCTCCAGGACAGTGAGATATAAATTACTGCTGTTTATCAACTCCCCAGTTTATGGTACTCTGCTCCAGCGGCCCAAATGGACATCTCCTTCAGATCTCAGTGAAAGCCTTTCTTTCCCAGACTTCCCCACTCTTCCCCGGTTAGTTCTCTTATCCATCACTGTGAAATGTTCTTGGTGTTGGGCACACAGTGGTGTTGTGACAGCGATGGTCCTTACTGTCGTATATGCCCAACACCAAGAGTAGTATTAGCATAAAGTGTGCAGCAAGCACTCACTGAATGAATGAAATGAAAGAGCAGTGATCAGCCAGGTTTGGGATCCCCTGCCATAGTATGGTCCCTTTCCCTCCCTGGGTCCAGGTGCTCTGTTTGCAAGCAGAAGTATTAACCTATGCAGCATCCAAGGCCCTTTGCAGCTTCACCAATGTACTAACTGGCCCTGAAGACCTGGAGGGTGCCCAAGGGCTGCATCCTTAACATCCCCCAAAACTGGACTGTGCTTTTCTTTACATTTTTTTTTTAACGTTTATTTATTTTGGAGACAGAGAGAGAGCATGAATGGGGGAGGGTCAGAGAGAGGGGGAGACACAGAATCCGAAACAGGCTCCAGGCTCTGAGCTGTCAGCACAGGGCCCGACGCGGGGCTCGAACTCACGGACCACGAGATCATGCCCTGAGCCGAAGTCAGCCGCTTAACCAACTGAGCCACCCAGGCGCCCCAGGACTGTGCTTTTCTGTGTAAGGTGGCATCTCAAGTCATGATAAAGCAAAACAGATTAGGTCTGTAGAAGAGGCATTCTCTCTTCTACAAAGAAAAAAATTAGGCTCTGCTTTTTCCTAGGAAGAGATCAGATAATTCTCACAGAAATTGTTCTGTATGAAATATTTTGATTGAATCCTGTTCCCTTGCTTGTGCCAAGGCATTTGTAAGTGGATGGAGCAAACCAATTTTCAGTTATACATGTGGGTCATGCTTAGAAGGTAGACTGAGTCTGTAACTACGAGATCCCTTTTTACTTTTATAAATAAAGGTGATTTATTCTTTCTCAAACTTCAGGTAAGATCCCAGGATTTCATTAATTCTTTCAAATGGATGTTCTGCTTAAAATGATATAGATATAATGGAAAGGAGACAGTAAGAAGAAATCAAATGATTTTTCTATCTAATTAGAATACAGAAATTTAAAGTAATTTGTATTCTTTGGTCTGGGCAGTTAGGGCTGCATGCTATTTTTTTTTAAATGAATACAGTTAGATTACAGTTAGTAAATACCATTATTATCAACATTTTGTTTTGAATACACTAAAGACACCCCCGTGGGCTTACTTTAATTTCAGTGATGTATTTTACTTTGGGCTATTGAAATGAAACTACAGTTTATATAATTTTTAAAAAATCAAGAATAGGTTGGCTTCATTGGGGCCTGGTTATTTAAAAATACACACACACAAATCAATGAATGATATAAAGAGAAAACAGATGTGCAGATAAAGAAGTCAATTTTTTTATTGTCATGTTCCAAAAGACTCAGAAATGTCAGGTGTAAATTACACCCGACGGTGAAACAAATGTCATCTGTTAGAATTGGGGGGAGGGGGTGCTGATGAAATAATCTGCTAAGTATTTTGAGACCTAGTGAGTGTTAGGCCTGTGCCAGAGGTTACAGAGAATGGAAGATGAATTAGACAGAGTCTCTGCCTCCTAGAGCCAGTAGTCCAGGAAAGAAATAAAGCTAATGCACACACAAATAGAATGCATGAAAGACAGGGTACGTACTGCCAGACATGTTTAAAAATGTCAGGGTCCCAAGAAGTGAAGGACAATCACAAGTGTGGGAGTGGTGACTGGATAAAGCAAAGCACAGGAAAGCCACTCATTTCTTCAGATTTAGGTGGAACCGTGTCCTTCATAGCTTAGTACATCTCTTTATCCTACATCTAAGACAGTGGCATGGCTCTGAGAGATGACCAATAAATTCCGATAGATCAATCAATTGGTTGATTCTTAATAAAAGATAAAGGAGTCTCTCTTATGGTCTGCCTCCCTCTCTTCTGTTTTTCCTTTCTATTATGTTCATCTGTTTTGTTTCTTAAATTCCACATATGAGTGAAATCATATGGTATTTGTCTCTCTTTGACTGACTTCACTTAGTATAATAAACTCTAGCTCCAACCATGCCATTGTAAATGGCAAGATTTCATTCTTTTTGATGGCTGAGTTATACACACACATACACACACACACACACACACACACGCACACACGCACACACATCTCACATCTTCTTTATTCATTCATCTGTCAATGGACGTTTGGTCTCTTTCCATAATTTGACTATTATTTGATATTATTCGACTATTATTTGATGTATCGACTATTGTTGACAGTGCTGCTATAAACATTGGGGTGCATGTACCCCTTCAAATCAGTATTTTGTATCCTTTGGGTTAATACCTAGTAGTACAAATACTGGGTTGCTGGGTCATAAGGGAGTTCTGATTTTTAACTATTTTTAACTTTTTAACTTTGAGGAACCTCCATACTGTTTTCTTCAATGGCTGCACCAGTTTGCATTCCCACCGACAGTGTAAGAAGGTTCCCTTTTTTCCACATCTTCACCAACATCTGCCCTTTCCTGTGTTGTTAATTTTAGCCATTCTGAGAGGTGTGAGTTGGTGTCTCATTGCAGTTTTGATTTGTATTTCCCTGATGATGAGTGATGTTGAGCATCTTTTCATGTGTCTGTTAGCCATCTGGATGTCTTCTTTGGAAAAATATTTACTCACGTCTTCTGCCCATTTCCTAACTGGATTATTTGTTTTTTGGGGCATTGAATTTTGTAAGTTCTTTATAGATTTGGATACTAACCCTCTCTCAGATATGTCATTTGCAAACCATATGAGAGACTCTTAACTATAGACAACAACTATAGACAACAACCATTTGTTGGAGGGGAAATGGGCTGGGGGAGGGGCTAAAACGGTGATGGGTATTAAAGAGGAAACCTATTGTGAAGAGCACCAGGTGTTATATGTAAATGATGAATCACTAAATCCTACTCCTGAAACTAATATTACACTGTATGTTAACTAACTAGAATTTAAATCAAAACTTGAAACATTAATAAATAAATAGTCAAAAACAAAGGAAACATATTCCAAACATATACCATATACCAATTGATAGAATTAATAGACCCTAGGGACTTAACGTGAAGATTGATAAAAAGTTTGGCTACTGTATTTGCAGACCCATAAACATAAGTTAGATATGTGTTTATCAGTGT
Source organism: Herpailurus yagouaroundi (assembly GCF_014898765.1). Classification (NCBI taxonomy): domain Eukaryota; kingdom Metazoa; phylum Chordata; class Mammalia; order Carnivora; family Felidae; genus Herpailurus; species Herpailurus yagouaroundi. The sequence goes on from NW_024412404.1 coordinate 4,823,237, forward strand.
TTATCAGTTTTTTGGGTGAAGATTATTGAACCCAGTCAAAAAAGGAGAAATATGCTTTTGTGCAGCCTACTTAAAAAATGAACAAGGCTGCATTTAGCAGCAGCTACACATTCTTTCCCCATCAGAATGCTCTGAGAATTACTTCACAGACACCTCACCAAAGGGTGGTTATGAGGCTCTGTGAGGGGATAAGCTGGGCCCTGAATTATGCAGGCTTGGTTTAAAATAGAATAATAGAGAAAAAAAAAAAAGATAAACTTTGGCCTGTGCATGGGACTGGCAGTCTAGAGGACACCCCTCCCCCCGCCCCCAGGACCTGGCAGGCCACGAAAGACAGAGTTTCCCCATTCTCTCCCAGGCCCTGGTCCCTGAACTCTCCCACCTGCAACCCCCATCACCTGATCAGCTTGGGTCCCCATGCACTGTGCCAACAGCTCCCCTGGGATCCACAGCCCCTGCTAGAAATGAACCATGAGGAACACGATTGCACATTTTAGTGTGTGTCCTCTATTTGGTCTTTAGCAGGGCTCCTGGACAGAATAGGAACTGAGAACTCACTTGATCTATAGCTGCAGAGTTTGCAGAGCTGGGGGAAAGCCCATTCCTTCCAGGGGTAAAGGGTCCAGAAGTCAGGAACTTGGGGGACACAGGACAAAATCCCTACTCTGTCACTGTTTTTATGTAGACTCTGCCTTAGTGAGAGCCAGGGGGAGTTTGGCAATGAGAGTCTCATCCTAAGGCAGTTGACAGGAAAGAAAGACACCTGTCTCTGGCCCTGGTTCTCAAAGTTTCCATTTGGAGTAAATTTTCATAATGGAAAATTGATTGTTTAAACTTCAGTGAATTAAAAAAAAAAAAAAAGAATGGACTTTTGTTGGTTCTGTCTCAGTGGTTTTAATTAACTTTCAAAAGTCTGCAGCAATAACTGTTACCTATGATGCTGTTACAGATAAACTGTGATGGGATAGATAAAATTAAATGCTAATTGGCATAATTACCCAGTTAATATTGTAAGATTTGTTATCTACATTTCCCCGCATTTACCTCCCTGTACATTGCAGCTCCATACAAAGATTTAAAAAAAAAAAAACTTTCTCTGCATCTCCACTGAGTTATTTTTCACTTTGACTTTGCTAGTTATTAGTCAGAGATGGTAATAATAATTTTTCTTAAAGGGAGGGCTGCAGCTGAGAATTTCCAAATTGCAGTGAGTCACCTCTGGAGTCGTCAAGTCATTTATCCCCAAACCTCAGACTCAGACGTTGTGCCAGGAAGGGGATCCAGGATTCCCCATCCTTAACACTGAACATCAGTACATGACCCCTTCACCACGTGGGATGGCTGTCCTCACCTAGTGAATTTATGCGAGCAGGCCTCAGAGAAGGTCTCTAACTTCTGTGTCTCTCAATCTCGTTGCTTTCATGCTCTCTACCTCAACATCACTGGACACATGACGCCCCAAACCTGTGTCCTGCTGCCAAACAGTGACAGACAACCATTAGCTGCACAGAAAAATCTATACATGTTACTCTGAAAAAAAAAAAAAAAAAACTAAAACAAAACAAAGCCCCGTATAAGGACCTGGACCATTAGAAGATCCAGCTTCTAGTCCCTGTTCCACCAGTAACGTTTGAATTATGGAACCTCAATGTCATGCAGTGCTGGCTCTCTCAAACTTCAGTCATTTTTATTGCATTCTGCTCTGTTATTAATTTTATATTTTTGAGGAGGAGGGACAGAGGGAGAGAAAGAGAAAGAGAGAGAGAGAGAGAGAGAGAGAGAGAGACTCTTAAGCAGGCTCCATGCCCAGCACAGAGAGCGATGTGGGACTCAATCTCATGACTGTGAGATCACGACCTGAACTGAAATCAAGAGTTGGCACTTAACCAACTGACCCACCCAGACATCCCTAACTTTACTTTTATTTAAGTGATTTATTTTCAGACATAAATATATTTTATATATAAAATATATATAAATATATTTTAATAGAGAAAACTTTTTATAAAACTGCAAAATAGAAACATGTATCATTTTACATAAATAAAAATAAATCATAAGGCTAAATATATTGGGCTTTCTAACTAACACGGTGAAGCAGCTGATGAAGTTCAGCTTCTGGGAATAAAAAAGATTAAATATGGGGAACAGGAACAGTCTCAGTGCTTAAGACCAAGGGCTAAGGCCGGGGTGCCTGGGTTGCTCCGTCAGTTGAGCGTCCGAGGTTGAGCATCCAACTTCGGCTCAGGTCACGATCTCAAGATTCATGAGTTCTAGCCCCAAGTCAGGCTTTGCACTGATAGTGAGGAGCCTGCTTCTGATTCTTTGTCTCCCTGTCTCTTTGCACCTCCCCTGCTAGCTTGCTCTCTCTCTCTCTCTCTCTCTCTCTCTCTTAAAAAATTTTTTAAGACCGGGGCGCCTGGGTGGCTCAGTCAGTTGAGCGGCCAGCTTCGGCTCAGGTCATGATCTCACGGTCGTGAGTTCGAGCCCCGCGTCGGGCTCTGTGCTGACAGCTTAGAGCCTGGAACCTGTTTCAGGTTCTGTGTCTCCCTCTCTCTGACCCTCCCCCGTTCATGCTCTGTCTCTCTCTGTCTCAAAAATAAACGTTAAAAAAAAAAATTTTTTTTAAGACCAAGGGCTGAGGCAAGCTCCTCACTACCGTTTTATATAAAATGATGCATTAAAAAAAATTGTTGACTCACTGTCTGAGGTTATGGCTTAAAGAAATGTGTGAAGATAGACCAGTCTTAAGACTAGGACTTTAACCAAGCTACCAGCTGACAAGTTGCATGTGGTTTGGTGTGTTGGCGGAGGTGTGTGGCGAACTGTGAGTGAAGGTGAGAGGCTTGAAGATGAAGTAAAAGGAAAGTTGAAGCAAGACTGGCCAGGTCTTTCACTTCATCCTAAAGGACCTAAGCTTTAACCTAGAAGCCAGTCAGTGCTCTCCAACCTTTTTTTAAATTAAGCACTCCCATTATTTAAACATTTGTAAGTCCATACTAACAAATAAATGTTATCTATTTATAAATCATGTAAATATATGATAAATAAATATAAATGTCATTACTAATATCCAAAGCACAAATATAGCTTTAAGACAGCATTCTTATTAAATAATGTGTAAATTTATATATCAAATAGTCTGTTTAGCAATCTGGCCAGTAATTGTTGTATAAGATATAAGATTATAAGTAGTAATATAAGAGCATATTAAGCTACTCTTTTCAAATCATAAGCAATCAAGCATCTAAAGGCATTTTTAAGCTATTAAATTGAATGCAATTAATAAACTACTGAAGGGTCACACAAGTCAACACAAGTTCTAATAGTTAATGATGCCCCATTTTTTCAACACAAAACCATATATTCAGGCTAGGGGTTCCTATCTAGACTATAATAAGTGTTCATCCTGTTGGACAAAAATTAAAAGACACTGTTTTCCCTCACAAATTCAACAAAGTTTTCAGTTGCCTGAAGAGTTAACAAAGTTAAAGATGAGCAATAAAATGTAATAGCAAACATTTATTAAGCATTTAATTTTGCCAGACATTATTATAAGCAGCCTACATACATTAGCTCGCTTAATCCTCCTGGCCATCCTATGAATTATTATTGTCCCCACCTCAGCCCCAAGTATCCAAGGTCACATAGGGAGCCAGTACATGAGCCCAGGCACTCTGGTACCATGGCCTGTGCTCCTAACTACTCTATTACAAGAATACTCACCCAAGAATTATTTAAAATAGAGAGAATCTAAATATAAATATCCATAAATTATGGTAAATTTCCAATATGGAAGAGTACATACCCACTAAAAACATGTTGTTTCAGAAATATTTAATGACATAGGAAATGCTCATGCAACTAATCAAACTAAAAGATAAACATGATAAGTGACATCTATTCGGTGATTACTATGTTCCAGGTTCATTCTAAATGATTTATAATGGGTTATCTCAATTAATTCTCACACTAACTTTGTGAAATAGACATTATTTTTATCCCCATTTTACAGATGAGAAAAAGCTTCCAGAAGTTAAATAATCTGGGGGTGCCTGGGTGGCTCAGTTGGTTAAGCATCTGACTCTTGGTTTCAGCTCAGGTCATGATCTTGCAGTTCATGAGTTCAAGCCCTGCATCTGCACTGACAGTGTTGGGCCTCCTTGGGATTTTCTCTCTCTCCCTCTCTCTCTGCCCCTACCCTGTTTGTGCTCGCTCTCTCTCTCTCTCAAAATAAATAAACAAACTTAAAAAAAAGAAGTTAAAAAATCTGTGCACCACTACACAATGTTGGATTCAAAGGTGAGTAGTCTGAGTCCAGAAGCAAATGATCTTAAATAATATTCTATGCAGCTTCCCCTTTACTCCCTTATAAAATTGAATATCATTATGAGCAACCATTAATTCATTCATTCAACCAATATTTATTAAGCACTTCTATTATCCAGATACTTCTTAGCAATGGGCTACAACAGTGAACAGGCAAAGATCCTACATTATATTCTAGTGGGAAATAGACATCAAACCACTCATTACAATAGAGTTCAATGAGAACTAAGACAAGGGAAGTTCTAGAGTACCTTGGGAACCAATAGTCTAATTAATGCCTGGTGTGACAAACCTCTTCTTAATCCCATTATGTTTATATATTAGACTGGTCAGAGCACAGTTCAGATGATCAATGAGAGCTCCACACATCCACCTCATGAAAGAAGCAATCTCTGGTTGCTACTTGTTCGATGGCTGACATAACTAGCCACCTTGGCCACAGATTGCACCAGGACCTGCCCAAAGTAGCTATCTTATGCAATGGTTGTCATGCCCCTGGCACATGGTGAGAGAGAGACAGAGAGAGCTGAGAATTCACAGAGATACTCCAGAAAAGACTTAAAGGAAATCCATCAAAATGCTACCCCCAGATAACCTGATTAGTTAGTTATCTCCAGATAGGAGTTGGGTGATACTATTTTCTTTTTGTACTTTTGTATTTTCCATATTTTCTACAGTGAATAATGCATTGCGTTTGTATTTTATAAATTTTCTACAGGTGATAGTTTTGTTTCTGTAGGTTTTAAAATTCCAGACCACTTGTGCAGTGACAGTCACTTGTAGAAAAGATAGAATAACCAGTTAAAGAGATTTAGCATCTTTCTGACTACAGGAACCAAAATTCTATATCCTGCTGGATTCTTTTAAATTGTGGTGAAATAAATACATAATATAAATTTACCATCAAAACCATTTTTAAGTGTACAGTTTAGTGGCATCAAGTACATTCACATTGTTGTGCAATCATCACCAGGAGCCAACTCCAGACTCTTTCCTTCTTGCAACTTCTTGAAACTCTGAAGCCATTAAACAATAACTCCCTGTTGCCCTCCCCATAACCCTGGAAACCACCATTCTACCTTCTGTTTCTATGAATTTGAGTATTGTAGGAACTTCATGTAAGTGGTACCTCATATAGGATTTGTCTTTTCGTAACTGGCTTATTTCATTCAGCCCAATGTCTTCTAATGTTTTTATCCATGTTGTAGCATGGGTCAGAATTTCCTTCCTTTTTAAGACTGAATAGTATTCCACTGTATGTATGAACCACATTTTGTTTACCCATTTATAATCCAAGTGTTTGTTTCCACCTCTTGGAATTGTGAAGAATATTGTTATGAGCACTGATGTACAAATATCTGTTTGAGTCCCTGCTTTCAATCCTTTTGGGTATGTATCCAAAAGTAGAATTGCTGGATCGTATGGTAATTCTATGTTTAATTTTTTTAGGAACTTCCATATAATTTTCCATAGTGGCTGCATCATTTTACATTCCCATCGACAGTGCACAAGGGTTCCAAATTCTTCACATACTCTCCAACACTTTATTTTTTATTTCTTTTTTTAATGATTATTTATTATTTTTGAGAGACAAGCGGGGAAGGGGCAGAAAGAGAGAGGGACAGAGGATCTGGAGCAGGCCCTGAGCTGACAGCAGAGAGCCTGATGTGGGGCTTAAACTCACAAACCATGAGATCATGACCTGAGCCAAAGTCAGATGCTTAACCAACTGAGCCACCCAGGTGCCCCTTTGGTTCCTTGATAAAAGCCATGATGATGGGTGTGATGAGGTATCTCCTTGTGGCTTTGATTTACATTACCCTGATGATTACTGATGTTGAGCATCTTTTCATGTGCTTATTGGTCGCTGGTCACACTTTTTCAGAAAAATATCTATTCAAGTCCTTTATCCATTTGTTTGTTTTTGCGTGTGTATTGAGTTGTAGGTGTTCTTTGTATATTCTGGATATTATCCCTTATCAGATATATTATCTGCAATTATGTTCTCTCACTTCATGGGTTGTCTTTTTACTCTGTTGATTGTAGTACATCCCATTTTAAATTGGATATTTTCATGAGGAGTGAGGGGCATGGAGTGAACTGATTTTTTTTCCTCAGGCCAGCAACATATGCTGAGCCACTAAATAGGAATGGTCTCAGAGGGCAGGATTTGATGCTTACAATTTTTGGTATGAAGAAACATAGCAGAAGTAAGGAAGTCTCAGACAGTCTTTGACACATCTCTGTCTCTTGACTCCACACCCGAACAACATAGCAAGCCCTCTCAATACTTCCTTCTCCAATACGGTTGCAGCCTTATTTTTTTCCCCATTGTTCTGCTGCCACCCCATTCAGACTTTTATGATTCTGCTGTAAGAAGATTTCCAAAGAGGGGCACCTGGGTGGCTCAGTCAATTAAGCATCCAACTTTGGCTCAGGTCATGATCTCATGGTTCATGAGTTCATGCTCTGCATCAGGCTCTCTGCTGTCAATGTGAAGCCTGATTTGGATCATCTGTTCCCCCCTCTCTGTGTCCCTCTCCTACTCTCTCTCTCTTTCCCAAAAATAAATAAACATTAACAAAATTTTTTTAATATTTCCAAAGAGCTTGCTGCTGTTCAGACTGCCATTGCAAAAAATACAGGCTACAAGCGAAATGTTCTGTGTTCAAATAAATTTGAGAAATATTAGGTTAATAAAAATTAAATACATTTTGATTGCAGGACTTCTCAGGGCTTATATTATGCTAAGGGTATTGCAGACCTTCAAGAAGAGATTTAATGGGCAAGTTTTCCAAGAGTACTTAGCTGCTGAACTTATTTAGGAAGGCAGATGGGGGAAGCACTACTAACTTTGAATAGAACGTGGAAAAATGCTGATGTATATACAGCAATAGCTTCCTAAATGGTCTCTTGGCCTCCAGTCTCATTTTTCCTCAAAGTTCTGATATTACCATAGTTGCATTAATCTACCTAAGATGCTGCCCGGGGATATTTCCCATAGGCTACCAAAGGAAACACATCAAAGTCTACTTGAGTTCTAACCCGGCTTACCCTTCTAGACTTTTTGCTGACTGTGCCTCAAACAAATCCTACACTTCCAACACACTAGATTGAACATCGTACCAAGAGATGGTGCAAACTTTCTCACCTTCCTACAAAACCCCCTCAATGCTAGCCCCTGTCAAAATCCTGCCATCCACTGGACTCTACCTATTGTCCTTTTCTCCTCTCTACAGGCACAGGGAATCTCTCTTTAATCTGGATTCCCTAACATTTTCCATGGCATCATACCATCGTTACCTATGTATTGTCTTATCCCTTCTATTTAATTTTATTTTGTTTTGAGGGAAGGAGATAGCACCTTATCCATGTTTGAATTCTTTGTCTTTCCCAATATTTGCTTGGGATATATTTCCTCTGTCTTTTAGAAAATTTTTAAAAATCATACAAGTAATAAATGAATACATGCTTGTAAAAATCCAAATACCACCTACCCTCCTCTTTCTTTTTTTAAGTGTGTGTGTGTTTTAATGTTTGTTTGTTTGTTTGTTTGTTTGTTTATGGAAAGAGATCTGAGGAGGGACAGAGAAAAGGATAAACAGAATCCCAAACAGGCTTTGCACTGACAGCACAGAGCCCAATGCAGGGCTTAAACTCACAAACCATGAGTCATGACCTGAGCAGAAATCAAAAGTTGGCTGCTTAACTGACTGAGCCACCCAGGCCCCCCTACCTTCCTCTTTCTAATTTCTTCTAATAGGAAACTTTCATGAATAGTTGACTATATATATTTCAAACTCATATATATATATATATATATATATATACACACATACATATATATACATATATATATACACACACATACATATATATATGTATACATACTTTTTAAATATACTTTAGGTTGTTAACATATAAATGATATTACAGTATACCTACGGTGCTATGACTTGCATTTTTTACTTTACAATACATCTTTAAGGTCTTCCTGTGTTGTTGCATATAGATCTAACTTATGGTTTTAATGGCTTCATGATACTCCACTTATGCGGGCACTGTTCTATATTTAACCATTCCTCTTGTAAATTGAGTTTGCTTATTTTTTCATAATTAAATTAATGCTGCAGTTAACATCCTTGTTTAAATACCTTTATGTTCAGGGGCGTCTGGGTGGCTCAGTCGGTTAAGTGTCTGACTTTGGCTGAGGTCATGATCTCACAGTTCGTGGGTTCGAGCCCCATGTTGGGCTCTGTGCTGACAGCTCAGAGCCTGGAACCTGCTTCAGATTCTGTGTCTACCTCTCTCTCTGCCCCTCCCCTGCTCACGGTCTGTCTTTGTCTCTCTCTTTCAAAAATAAATAAACATTAAAATTAAAAAAAATAAATAGCTTTATGTTCATTACATGAGCGATCTGGTCTGTAAAATAAGGGTATAATGTTGGACAAATACTAGGAACATATAAAATTTTGATGCTGACAAATTGTCCACTAAAAATCCAGTACTAACAATAAGTAAGTGTTGAATAAATACATTTCAAATTAAAATTCTCTAAAGGCCTTATCTCTCCGGTTCTGTGCCCAGCACAGGACCACACACACATCGGTAGTCAATGCACATTCTGCTTAGCAACAGTGGTTACCAGTTTTACAAATTCCTATCAGTTGAATATAGGATGGGTAGTAATTTATGTAAAAGCAATCTAAGGGTCTTAACTGACTACGAGCTTAACACAAGGCAAGGTGAAGCAGAATGTTTAAAAAACCAATTCTTTGGTTACACAAATAGAAGGACAATTTCAAGATCACAGGATCAAATAATGAACTCAATTCAACCAGCATCTATCCCATAGACGTGTACAAGTCAGACTACATATTTTTCACTTTGGAGCACTAGTCATAAAACAGTCACTGACAACCTGGGGGTTACTCAAGATGATGAAAGGTCTAATGCCATGTCACATGAGGCAGAGTCAAAAAACTGATATATTTAGCTTGGAGAAGAGAAAAACTAGGAGCACATGATAGCCATCTTAAACAACTTGAAAGGCTGACACGGGGGAAGAGGAAGCAGACATGCTCTGTGAACCAGCACTAATGGGTGGACTTGTCAAGCAGAGAGATTTCAACCTAGTGTGCGCTGACCACTTTCTAACCACTTAGGTCATTCAACAATGAAATGAGCTGTCTCATGAGGTAATGAGGTTCCCATCACTAAGGAGGTTGCAGGAGGAGTGTGGACTTTTAAGGACTTTGCAAAGGCTATCCTGAGGAGTATGGCATCTCCTGGTGTCCCATAAGCAGCTTCCTCAGGACAAAGGAATGAGCTCATGGTCTGCTTTCCATTTATTCCAGCAGCTCCATCAGCAGTACCCTGAACAGTTCTCTGCTAACATTCTAACCCTGATAGGGAGGAGCACATGACATAGACTTGATAACCTGGTACTAGGATGTGAGCCCTTGTAAATCCCTGAGGAGGAATGAAATATTTTTACTAGCAGTCTATGGGAAGAGAGCAATGTTTAATCCAAAAGGGGGCTTAATAATAGTGGAGACTATAAACACTGTGGCATTTTAGTGGAGGCCACATCTGAGGGGGAAGAAGTAACTCCTGGCACCCCTATAACCCTATCATAGAGGTGGCCGCCAATTCCATTTCCTGTTGGACAGGCTCTGGGGGCCAAAGGGAGAAAGTGAACATCAACATTTTCTGTATCAAGTGTTTCTAACGTAAGGCCCAGAAATAAAGGTGGATGGATTTTTGCCTAGAGAGATCATGCCCATCTTCCCCTTCCACCTTCTATTCCAAGACCCAAACCAAGGGACTGAAGAGGATAAATGATTTCCCAAATTCTACACACCTTCCTCCTGTCTTTGGATTCATGGCTGTCTGTCTCCTGAAAGTTTGAGAGCCCATGAGCCTCTCTCCAGCATCCCTGCTGCTCCTGGGCCAGACCTAGGCCCTCCATCCCTTCACCAGGTAACTCTGCCCACTCCCTGAGGCTCCCACCCACCTCTCAGAGGTCCGTTCCAAGTATTATGGTGATGTCAGTGGTTTCTGGCTCCCTGCCTGCAGCCCACGCTTTCCTCCACAACAAAAAATGCTTCAATTCTTCTGCCCCCATTGCCTTTCAAGTTGTCGGTCCCTGGTCTGGCCACAAAGCACTCTGTTCTCCTCCTGGTGTCTCCTCAGCACAGACTCAAGACTGCCCCAGGGCAATGGTTGGGGTTGGTGGGGATGAATGGGGAGACACTCAGGGCCTCACACATACCCTTTTCACTGCATGGTAAGAAAACTCAGGCTCAGAGAGGAGAAGAAACTTGCTCAGGGTAATACAGAGTAGGTGGTGGAGGTGGGACTGGAACCCAGATTACTCCCTATGGTGTTCAGTCTTTCCACCCCACGAGCCTCTAGAAGGCTGGCACTGCTTGATTTGATTTTTACTTTATATACTATAAAAACAAAGCTCCCCATCCTCCCCCTCCCCCTCCTCCCTTGCCCTCCTTCTCCATCCCCCCCCCCCCCACCACCCCCCCCCCCCGCCCCACATCTTTTTCTCCTTCTCTCCTTCTTGTTCCACTTTCTGGCTCTTCTCTTCCCCTCCTTTCATTGTCACTCATTTTCTGTTCTCTCTACCTCAGCTTATCTTCCCTTCTTTTCCTTCTCTACTCTTCTCCTTACCCCTTTCCTACTTAAATTCCTTCTCTCTCTCTCTGTCTCTCTCTTTCTCTCTCTCTCTCTCTGACAAAGACTAAAGAAGAGCTGCTTTCCCACTCAAGTTTAGTGTCTTCCACAGGCTGGGAAGGGGACAAGCACTGAGGTATCCACCCCCTTCAATTAACTGGGTCACATTCCTCCAGGCTCCATTGTCTGACCCTACAATCTGCTCAGTCTGTCTACTTTTTTTTAAAGGGGTGTGATTTTTCCTTTATTTCTTCCTTGACTACATATAGAAGCAGTCATGCCTAGTAAAGGAGGCATGCTTTGCTGTTAATCGAAGTGTTCCCCTTATTGAATTTTTGGGGGGAGTGGGGAGAGGGACAACCAAGAGAGAGGGTGGAAGTCACCTGGAAAGGGAGCACTCACTGAAATGCCGATGTTATCTGATGAAGCAGGTCAGTGTGTTCTGCTTCAAACGTTGTTAACAATGAGAGAGGAGTAGGAGTGCAGGTTTTGCAACCAGATACCTGGATAATGTGTAATAAATAAGGAACACAGATGAGATGGCCTTTTATTGTTTTTCTAATCTATGCTGTCAGGTTTCACTTGTGAAATGGAAGAGAGAGACAAAGCAGACATATTTCTCTATGGAGTCCCCTCAAGATGGGCCTGTGGCTCCTCCCTCCCTTGAAGACTTATGATTTAGAGTTGGCTGGGCCACTGGGAGGTTGACAGAATATTCCCCAAACCCACAAGTGTTGGACTCGTGGAAAGAACTCTAGATCAGGGGTCAGGAGATGGGAGTTCCTTGCACCAGCACAACCTTATCTCTTCCGTATAATCCTGAGTAAACCATTTTACTTTCCAATGCCTGCATTCTCTCATATCTGGACTGAAGAAATCGAAGATCAGTGGTTTTCTAATAAAATTACTTGCATCCCCAGAGCTCACTACAAATGTTTCCAGGTTTCTATGCACAAATAAATGGTGTCTTGAAAACAGTAAAGACTGAGACTTCCAGAGACCTGCCTGTTACTCTTATTTGTTCAATATATTGAAGTTATAAGTAAGACTTAGTTTGGAAAAAATAAAAAGAGTTCCCCTAAAGTATGAAAATTGCTAGCATAGTTTATTCTTTTCCTTATACAGAGGCTATAGAGAGGTGTCCAAGTCTGGTCAATAAAATAATCCTCTGGGAGAGAAAAGATAAGTCAGCTCAAAATGATTAGACAGCCATCTCAAAGACACTGGCTCGCTCTCAGACCTGCAGCACCTAACTGTGACCTGACTAAACATATCCACAGAAAGGATGGGCTAGTCAGAAGAAATATCCATGACACAAGGAAGCACTGAAAATGGATGTTGGCGGTTGCCAGCCAAGCACTGCCCAGGGTACCTGAGCCCCCAGTCCTAATGGTATTGTACGTGTGTGTGTGTGTGTGTGTGTGTGTATGTGTCTGTGTGTCTATGAATTCATAAGGCTATCTGTGATGGCTTTACACTAGGGATGACTCAATAGAGCACACATGTCACTTACTCTTGATCTTGTGTCCATGGCAGACATTGCTAATCAACTGTCGCTTTCCCACCAAGTCTAAATGTGGCCTCATACTTCTCAACACTCAGCCCTTAACAATCAATAAGAATTGCTCATGAAACGAAATCTATCTTTCATCCTCTCATTTAAACATTTGAATCATATAAGTAAGTCCTTTTGTTTAGATCTCTGACTCACCAAGCAACCTTCCAATTATAACATAGTTTCCCATGGAGGTTACAGAAACCAAATGGACTTTTCAGAAGACAGGAGTGTCTAGTCTTCTTAATAGTTATATTTTTCACTAGATCTATACACAAGATGCATTAATTCAGTTATAGACAATTTTTCCTCTAAAACAAATCCTCTTTCTTTCAATATAATGACAAGTTAGGTATCTTGATACCTTAGGGTCTGGAGACGAAATCCTGGACCCTGGCAGATCCACAAAGATAATGTCCCTCAGTGGAGGTCTATTTGGACCACCAGCCTTCTCCAGATAACTTATTCACCATCTCTGTTTAATATAATAACCTTAGTTCCTTTCAAATTACTGTAATGACTCCTAAAATAACTCCAAACTGAGGATTCTATGACCTAAGAGATATTTGCACTTGTGGATGGAGTTAAGGTCAAAGAACAAGAGTGTTTACCTAGGATTCACAAGAATATGTCCAGCCAGCTTAATGAAAAAGTGAGGATGTGGAAGTCTCAACACAAACCTATACCCCTCCCGTAGCCCTTGTCTGTCAGACCACACTCAAATTCTCAGTCAGAATTCCTACACCCAGCTAGCCACAGGGCATCTAACCAGGAATGTCTTCTTTTCTTGCCTGGTCTCTGAGATCATCTCAGAGTCATCATGAGAAAATAAGAACTGAATGCTTACCAAGTGAGACCCTTTCAGAATGTACCATACACTGGCCAGAGAACCATCTGTCCTTCAGTCAGCTTTCCTACTTGCCTTTGTTAGTCTGTTAATTAGAGAACCCACTAAGGCCCCAGTTGGCTTTGTCTCCCATGTAAGTGAGTGCTACAGGCACATTCTGCACCCAACTCAGACCTAGGTCCTGCCTATAGTGGGTTTCATAAATTTGCACAGAAAGTCAACTCCAAAGCATATAAGCTTCCCTTGCAGAATTACCTAAATGTTCTAAGATATCAGTCTTTGACTTGAGCAATGAGACCATCCCACCTGTCATGAACTGAATATTGTCTCTACCCCCACCTTCGAAATTCGTATGTTGAAGTCCTCACTTTTAGTCCCTCAGAACATGACTGTGTTTGGAGATAGGTGTGATTAAGTTAAAAAGAAGCCATTAGGGTGGGCCACCATCCAATCTGACTGCTGTCCTTTTAAAAAGAGGACATTTGGATACAGAGAGACGTCAGGATGCCTAGAAAAAAGGGCAGGTGAGGACAGAGGGAGAAGATAATCATATATATGAAGCCTGTCGACCTTGATCTTGGACTTATAGCTTCTAGAACTGTGAGAAAATAAATTTCTGTTGTTTTAACCACTCAGTCTCTGGTATTATGTTATGGCAGCCCTAGCAAACTAATACACCATCTGTTCCTCTTTCTTGTTAAGGTGAGTTATACCAACCCATATAAAAACTGTTAGCTTTCCAAGCCCTCAGCTATGTCTATTGAACACCCACAGCACTATATATCACTCTCAGATTTTACTTTACTCTTTAGGTCTAGAGATAATGGATTAAGAAACTTAAATTTTCTATTTAGATACCACCACTTTCTACTCTCTCCCCTATAGCTACACAGCCTTCTTGGAGAACAATGTGTTGGGAATCCAGCACTTTCTAGAAATCCAGCACAATTTAGAATTAGAATTCATCTGCTCATCACACATGACCATCAAAATGGAACATTATTCCAAGCAAGGATCCTCAACAACAACAACAAAAAACATTGATTATTTCAAGAGAAGAAATAAGCATCTGACATATTTTAGAGAGATATATCCACCTTGAGATCAAGGATCTGAATTTTCTCTTTGGGCACTATAGGAGAGGACAGAAACCACATCTTGTCTACATTTGTATCCCTGACTGTCATACTCTGTGATTAGCATCGGATTTTGCATAAGATGGTAACTTTTAAAATTTTAATGGAGTGGTTGAAAAAGAACAAGGGCTCTAAGAAAGCCTGGAGGAACGGTCTTGTCTAATACAAATGTGGATACAATGGCTATTTCAATTAAGCTCACAACAGCACATCCACAGTGACATTTTGGAAGTAGAATCCAAATGCTTTTTTTGAATGTTGTATCTTGTGAATCTTCTCAGGGAAGTGTCTTGTTATCAGGTTTCACCTGATCGAATTTACCAGGCAGCCTAGGTTTGTCTGGAACGTTGTCCATTCACAACACCAAGATCAAAGTAATCCTTTTTAAATATATGCCAAATTGTGTCACTTCTTTGTGCAAAACCCTGCCATGGCTCTCCCTATTACTCAGAGTAAAGCCTGCCCAACCCCCTAGGACCTTCTTTTTCCCACCTCCTTTCTTCCTGCTCCCTCACCACTAACTCCACTCCAGCCACCCTGGTCTCCTTGCTACTTCTCAAACAAGACTGGCCCATTTCCACAGACCTTTGTACTCACTGTTCCCTCTTCCAGGAATGCTCTTATCCCAAGTATCTGCTTGTCTAACTCTCTAACCTCTTTCAGATCTTAGTTTAGGGATGCCTGGGTGGCTCTGATGGTTACCGACTTTTGATTTCACCTCAGGTCATGATCTCATGGCTTGTGGGTTCGAGCCCCTCGTCAAGCTCTGCTGACAGTGTAGAGCCTGCTTGGGATTCTCTCCCTCTCTCTCTCCACCCCTCTCCCACTCTCTCACTCTCTTGCTCTCTTTCTCAAAATAAATAAATGAACTTCTTAAAAAAAATCTTTGCTTAGATAACACTATCTCAGTGAGACCCATCCTGACCATCCTGAGCACCTACTGCCACCTTCCTAGTCCCTTTCCCTTCATTATATAATTCCCTTTACTGTGATTTACCTTTCCTTTTCTCTACAACACCTGTCATTCTCTAACATATTAGATTTTGTTTAACTTTTTAAAATGTTTATTTATTTATTTTGAGAGAGAGAGAGAGAGAGCAAGCAGGGAGGGGCAGAGAGAGAAGGAGAGAGAGAATCCCAAGCAGGCTCTGTGCTGTCAGTCCAGAGCCAGATGCAGGACTCAAACCCACGACCTGTGAGATCATGACCTGAGGTGAGATCAACAGCCAGACACTTAACCAACTGAGCCACCCAGGTGCCCCTAACATATTAGGTTATTTATTTATTTACTACCTGTGTTGTTTACTGCCTGTCCTGTCCTCTTCCAGCATAGAATGTGAGCACCACAATGGCAGAGGTCTCTGTTTGGTTCACTGATATACCTCAGGCACCTACAACAGCACCTGGCACATAGTAGATGCTTAACAAATATTTCTTGATAGAGTGAATTGTGTTTTGCATAAACTAGATGTTTATATTTTTCCAAAACCAGGGTAAAATAACTAGAATCACATTTTCCCATCAGTCATCAAAAGTACACTAACATCTCTCATAGCTTTGTTATGCTGTGTAGAAATCTAGATGAGATGACTGTCTAGTTCTAAAGCCCTTGTTAAGATTATTCTAATATTCTATCAGAATACTTCATGGCAAACAGTCCTCTGGTGGACAGACAGCACAAATGCATCTCATCTTATGGGCAGTGACCCCAATGTTATCAATGCCAAAAACACCAACCAGTTCAGTCACACTAGAGAAAAGTTTAATAAATAGGTTAGTATCATAAGGTCAAAATAGTTGACTACCGTTTCCACCTTCTGACAGCAGAGGGTCTGGAAACTCTGCCTTATCCATCAAGAAGATGAGAACCAGAATTTTTGAAGGTTTTTGAGATCTTTGAAGACCATGTGAGCCAAAAACGTTTTAACAGTTAAGCTGAGACACCTGTTGACCACCAGGTTAGATGGGGACAGACTTCCAGCAGAGATAATATCTGAATTTTTCTGGCCACGCTATTCCCTGGGTAATCCCATGACATCTAATTCTCAGAACAGATTGTTCTCCCCAAGCAAGTGTTATTAGTTATGCCTAGGCTTAGCATAATACCCTCCAGTTCCATCCACATTGTTACAAATGGCAAGATTTCATTCTTTTCCATTGCCAAGTAATATTCCATTTATTCAATCATCAGTTGATGGACATTTGGGCTCTTTCCATAATTTGACTACCATTGATAGTGCTGCTATAAACATTGGGGTACACATGTCCCTTCGAATCAACACTCCTATATCCTTTGGATAAATTCCTAGTAGTACAGAAGGACAGATATCATATGATTTCATTCATATATGGACTTTGAAAACTTAACAGATGGGGCACCTGGGTGTCTCAGTCAGTTAAGCGTCTGACTTCAGCTCAGGCCATGATCTCACGGTTTGTGAGTTCAAGCCCCACATCAGGGTCTGTGCTGACAGCTCAGAGCCTAGAGCCTGTTTCAGATTCTGTGTCTCCCTCCCTCTCCGCCCCTCCCCCCACTTGCACTGTGTGTCTCTCTCTATATATAAATAAGTAAACATTAAAAAAAAAAACTTAACAGATGTCCATAGGGGACTAGAAGGAAAAATAAGACAAAAACATAGAGGGAGGCAAACCACAAGGGACTCTTAAATACAGACAACAAACCAAAGGTTGATGAGGGTGGGGAAAATGGGTGGAGGACATTGAGGAGGGTACTTGTTGGGATGAGCACTGGGTGTTGTATGCAAGAGATGAATCATGGGAATTTACTCCTAAAGCCAAGCCTACACTGTATATTAGCTAACTTGAAAAAAAAATTATGCCTAGGCTGAGATTTCAGACAACTCCCCAATCCCAGAGAAGAAGCAATTCTGAATGCAATGATTCTTTTATGCTTTTATTCTCTGAAAAAGTGTAGAGGTGAGTTCTGTCGGAATAGAATACCATCTCTTGGGGCGCCTAGGTGGCGGTTGAGCACCCGACTCTTGATTTTGGCTCAGGTAATGATCTCATGGTTCATGGGATCGAACCCCACATGGAACTCTGTGCTGACAGTGCACAGTCTGCTTGGAATTCTCTCTCCTTCTCTTGCTGTCCCTCCCCGACTCATGTGCATGCATGCAGCACAGACTCTCTCAAAATAAATAAACTTTAAAAAAAATAAAAAGAAAACCATCTCTTGTAGATATTTGACAAAGTTAAAGTTACTGAATTTTTTCCTCAAAATCTCTGCTTCTCCTAATGAACAACTTCAGACACCCAAAGACAAGCTATAGAGAAGACATGTAAGGGGGAGCAAGAGAAAACAGACCACTCAGCAGTACTTTGCCTAGTTGGTTTTCTTCTTACTTCACTATCAAAAGAATTTCCAAAATTTTCCATTAATTCTTCCCTCTGTATCCTCCTCCTGTTCTCCTTTGTTAAGGAGTCCTCAAAAACAGTTACTTCTAGGCAGAGGTACACATGAAGTGGGTCTTAGGCCCTCAGGGACTCTTAGCAGATGACAAATAACCCCTCCACAAGGTGATAAATGGCAGGATAGAGATGGGTACACAGCACCTGATATGTGCAGAGGAGAGAGGATGTGAATTAGTTCTACCTGAGGAAGAAGTGTCATCAACAAATGCTTCCCAGAGGAGGAGCTATTTGAGCTTTGCTTTAAAGTTATAAGGCAAAGTTTGCCAGGCAGAAAAGAAATGAAAGGCACTTGATCTAAGTGGTCTTTGCAGAAAGAGACGGTTGAAATTGAGTTTTCCATAGGTTGAATCCATATGGCATCAAAACAGCTGGTGAATGAAGAGAGAAGTTAGCCAAAACAATGATTTGACCTTGGGCAGATATTTTTTTAAAAACATTCAACTGATTTTTTTCACACATGTTGACAGTTGGAGTCAAGTATAATGGAAACATGATCCGGACAATCCAGCCAAATGCAGAAGGATTCTCTTGGCCCTCCCAACAGTACAATCAAATAGTGGAACATTCCATCTCCTGCCTGTGTTTCCTATATGACACATCTCCAGAGAAACTGTGCAGAAGGACAAGCTCCAGGAAAGTGTGGTCTCTGGATCTGACATCAGTTGTAGAGATCCAGGAGGGCTGGAGGTCCTGGGACCTTATTTCTTTCTCTCTGAAACAGATTCCAAGATCCAGAGCTGCATTTTGAACCCCAGCAGGCTGACTCCAGAGTCTAAAGTTCTAGACATAACATTGCAGGGCCGGCTTGAGTGCATGAACTGTTGTGTTAAACAGGCGGGGAGCTCATGATGGAAGATGCTTTAGTTTAGTCCATTTCTTAAGAGGATCATAGCATCTGAGAGGTGGAAGTGACCTCCAACATAATCCTAACTAGTGTTTTCATTTTACTCTGGGGAACCTGAGTCCCAGAGACTTGAAAGAGGTCACACAAAGTTAGTCAACACCAGAACAAAGTTATCTTTATTTCTAAGGAATAGCTCTATTTAGGAAACTTCTCTCTACATTCTCATGGCTTTTTTCATACTCCATTTTCACAGAGAAAAGGAGCAAATGGGAGTGAATGAAGATGAAATACCAATATGCAAAGATGGTATTCTGGTGGAGTAAAGCTATAAAGTAAATACTCTGCCTTGGTCAACTTGACTCTTGAAAATATCTCAATCAGACACCCTGGGGAGCTGGGGACCTGCAGACTCTCTCTCAATGAGTCCAATGCCACCAAAGTTCCCATCTAGTGTTGGAAAGATGGGCTGCTTCTTTAGCTGAGCACAACTAAGGTATTTAGCTTACGTCTAGGGGCTGTGTGGAATGAAAAATACACACGCAGAATGGGTTAACGTCAGCTGGTGCAGGACTGAAAGCTGCAACTCTAATTCTCCTAACCACACAGGAACCACGTTGCCCTCCTACTTCTCTAGGTAGTTCCACTTTCTACCCCAGTCAAATTTCACCTTTGCAAGATTTCCTGCAGAACCTCTGTAGAGTCAGCCTTTCCCCTTTCTGTGGTCCTCATTACTCATCCTTTTAGATTCTGTTTCTAGTACTTCATCAAAGTATTTGAAAATATTTCCATATAATCTGAGCAGATACAGTCATATGTATTTCCAAAGCCACTTATGAAATGGGAGTATAAAGGAAGGAGCACTGGACAGGAGTCAGAAGACCTAGACTCAAATGTGTGTGGCCAGAGTCTGGGTAAGAAACCCATGATATATTCATTGACTATTCAAGAGAAGGAAACCATATAGCAAAGGCAGGGCAGGGTTAAGTGGAGCCAGCCAAGTCTGGTGAAGCACTCTGAGGCTAGCAACAACTGGAAGGCTTACCATCCCTAGGTCTAAAGGGACAAGGAGAGGCAATGGTTCCTAGAATTGGAGAGACGGCAGCCAGCAGGAGCTGTGGCCTTAGGTGAATGAATGCAATCTTGGCCAATGAGGCTGGTAGGGGGGCTGTTGAAGGAATAAGTATCACAGACTTGCCCTCCTTCATCCTCCAATCTCTTACCCTTGCCTCCCACTCAGCAAATAAAAGGGGAAGCTAGAAAGCAAGAGTTGCAGAGCAGGTTGGAAAAGGAGGGGCAGGGACTCTTGAGGGGCAACTAAAGATTACCTGGCACAATATTTGAGTTTGGTCTTTTTGGATGAGTCTCTTACTCTTCGATCCTCAGAATCTGCATTAGTAACAATGAGTGGGTTGATTATTACACAGTCTCTGTGTTACCTCCCTGTACAACACTCAGTCAATGAAGCTATGACTTTAGATAAAATAATACTCACGTGTTGATATTTTAGATTCCCAGAGGCAGATACTCTCAATAGACTAGGACACAGCATCTATTATAAAATACTTTTTAAAACAGTATGTGGAATTAAAAATCCATGCCTCTGTAACATAATTCAGTGCTTAATAAATTTCTAAGAAAAACAAGCAATTTCTATTTATCATTTCTCAGTTTTAAAAAATGTTACCTATGCAGCTCTGTTTATACAACATACTAATGTATGCACTGATAATTATTCAGTTCTGTTTTATGGTGAGGCTTCTTCTTAGCCCTTGCTCTCTAAATGTCCTCAGTTACCTTATCTGACCTCTTTGGGGCTTCTTTCAATCATTTGTGAAAATATATATAATTGACCTGCCAAAACCCTTTCAAAAAGTTTTAGTGCCCAGAGGTGGTGGAACTCTACGATATCTTAAGAAAACCCAATGTCTACAACCAAGGGTCCCTTAGTGACTTAGTTCCAGAGATGGGGACTGACTGTCACAGGCCATCAGGTGTATTTCTCTTTCAACCAATCTGTACTGAGCATGTGCCAGCACTGTTCTAAGTACAAAGGAACAACTGAAGCAAAATAAAACCCCTGCTTCTAAAGGAAGAAGAATCATGGTCCTGAAACACATGCATACAAAACACATAGATACATAAGATACATTTATATACTAAGAGCAACGAAGAACATAATATAGGATAATGGGATAGAATGATGGGGTAAGGGACAGGGTTGGGGGGGGGACCACTTGATCCAGGACCTCAGAGGAGGTTGACTTTGATATGAAACTTTTATTTCAAATATTGTGTTTCTTTTTATTTTTTTGCATAAATGTAAAAATGTTCCAAAACTTCCAAGATCTTAGAATATCGCAACTGCAAGAATCAAATCAGTGACACCATTTTAAAGGATTAAGAAATATGAGGCCCCTGGGTGGCTCAGTCTGTTGGGCATCTGACATCAGCTCAGGTCATGATCTCGCGGTTTGTGAGTTCAAGCCCCACGTTGGGCTCTGTGCTGACAGCTCAGAGCCTGGAGCCTATTTCAGATTCTGTGTCTCCTCCTCTCTCTGCCCCTCCCATGTTTGTGCTCTGTCTCTCTCTGTCTCTCAATAACAAATAAACCTAAAAAAAATTTTAAATATTAAGAAATATAAGACTGAGAACTGCAAAAGGTGAAGATCCTAAGCTGAATAATTTATTACAATAACTTGTAATTATGTAAAATGTCTCATAAGGGTTTATTGTTGGGTCTCTGGGCACCTGGGGGTGAGGGATGGGGGGAAGACCCAAGGAGCTCGACATCTTGGAAGAAAAGAAAGCTAGCATTAGACTAGATATTGAGGGAGAAAGAGGAGCAGAGAGGGAGAAGCTGGTTCCTGTGGACCCTGAGATGGGTACTAGCCTGTGCTATGTAAACCTGAAGCCACCTACATATTTGTAAGTGTCAGACAAAGCAGATTCCTGTGATACGGTATGATAAGGTTAATGCTGTTTGTTACCTATATTCAGAGACATTTGAGGTTTGTCTACAATTATTTAAACAGTTTTATTTTAGTACAAAAAAGTTACAAAGGTAGAGATCAGGGAGGAAATAAAACACTTAATTGCAAAAGGAGTTGCAAAATAAATACTCTTTTATAAAATAAAATGTCAATCCACAAGTAGAATTTTGCTTCTTAAGTGGCAGTGAGATAAACATTTGAGACCCAATTTGCTCTTTTTTTTTTTTTTTTTTTTTTGTCTTTTCAATTTGAGGAAAT
Organism: Herpailurus yagouaroundi; assembly: GCF_014898765.1. Lineage (NCBI taxonomy): Eukaryota > Metazoa > Chordata > Mammalia > Carnivora > Felidae > Herpailurus > Herpailurus yagouaroundi. Next base: position 4,845,318 of record NW_024412404.1, read on the forward strand.
GGGCATTATCTGTCAGATCTGGAGCTTCCATGATTCAATGATGAAATAGCTCAAAAAACATGTTCAGAAGAGAAGTGGTAATTCCATATAATGCCACAGAACACAGTCATGGCTTCAGATCTTCAGATTGTACTTCTGAGCTAAGTTCCATGGTATTTGAACTTAAATTTCCATCAGCACAAAACAAACGTATAAAGTAAAAAAAAAAAAAAAAAAAAAAAAAAATTGCTCCAGGACCTCAAAAGATTTAACAACACGAACTGGTAAGACCTTTAAGTATCAGCAGTATGACAGCTTCTGCTAACCACAAAAATCAAAAGGTTGTCCTTATATTAGTAAGTTATTTTAATGAAATTCCTGGAGATAACGTAAAAGTTCTTGAACTTGATGTCCTGCCAGGTGAGACAAGTGACCAATTAAATGAATATACTTTCTCTGTTCTGAGTACAGTACACTGGTCGATAAGATGATTAGCATGTCACCTGATAACATTAATATTAACTGCAGAGATGGAAAATTCTACCAGTTCAGAGACATTTTTTTCTAGAAACTGATGACTAACTTCATCAAAACATCAGTGAGGACTGATTCTAACAGTAGACTCATATTGACTCTATGAATAACACATCTGATGATTTTCCAGTCTTTGAGGAAAGTTGTTCTTGTAAAAATATTTTTATATTGATATAATATAGTCACTATAATAATTTGATTAGGTCCAGGTGTGGCACAAATAGTATTATATTAAATCCAAGATATCTGAGACAGATGCTTTTTTTTGAAAGAAGATTAAAATGTTTTGAAGAGCTTGTGAGTTTAAGAAAAGTAAAAAAATTCAAGGTTCTAATTCAAACCATTCATTCAAGACATTTTACGTGATGCTCTTTGTTTTTTTTTTAATTTTTTTTAAAGTTTATTTATTTATTTTGAGAGAGAGAGAGAGAGAAACAGAGAGCAAGGGAAGGGCAGTGAAAGACGGAGAGACAGAATCCCAAGCAGGCGCCACACTGTCAGCGCAGAGCCCCACATGGGGCTCAATCTTACGAACTGTGAGACCATAACCGGAGCCGAAATCAAAGTCAGACACTTAACCAACTGAACCACTCAGGCACCCCTTAGGTGATGCTCTTTCTAAAAGAAGGGGCAAAACATATCACCGAAGAGTGTGCTTTTCTAGCAGTGTGCAAAAGTCATAAATAATTCTAAGTATCCACTTTCATTTCAAACCAAGGGAATTGTGAAAGAACATCACTAACAGTGGTTTTCACTCTAGTTTATCTGCTGCTAACAGATAAACTACATAAACTGCGTTATGTAGAAACTGTCTAAATCACAGAACTTTGGGAAAGGTAAGGCTAAATAGGGTCCATCAATAATGCTGGATTCAGCTGGGGGAGAAATTATAAATAACATCGTACAGAAGAACCATAAATCCCTTTCAAAGTGCCATTCCTTCTTTATCATGCAATGATCTTTTTTAATGAACACCATGCCCTTAAATTATAGTTTAAAGAGAACTGACTAGCCTAACGGGTAAGGAGGTAAGGAGAGAGTATCTACAAATGAGAAACAACTGAATATGTGGAAAGACTATTTTTGTCCTGTGTATATTACTATTCTAGTCTTAGATTTCAAAGTAAAAATTCATCCTCCTTCCTGGGTACACCATGGTGGAGAGGCAAATTTCAACAAATAACAATTTTAGAGATCATGAAATATCTTCAGTGAGCGTTGAACCTTCAGATTCTCTCTTAGTAACTCAAATTAATTCTTGGTTAGAGATATTTGAGAAAATTAGGCAAAACGCACAATTATTGAACAAGCTGAGTTCTTTAGAAAATGCAAGTAAAATAATTTGCTATTAGCATTAGCACTAGATAAATGATAAAACTAAAAAAACAAACATTACATTAAATTATAAAATATATGTTTTAACTTTCCAAAGTATGATTCACTGGAAAAAATTTTCTCTGGACTTTTTTTCCAACACAACAGTCAATTTTACTTTTCTTTATTTTTTAACTAAATAGGCTTTACTTTTTCAAACAGTTTTAAGTTAACAGAAAATTGAACAGCTATAGAGAGTCCCCATGTACTCTCTTTCTCCCAAGTTCATGGTTTCCCCTACTATGAACACCTTGCATTACTGTGGTACATTTGTTATAACTGATGCATCAAAACTGATACATTCTTGTTAACTGAAATTGGTACTTTAGGTTTCACTCCTTGTGTTATATAGTTCTATGGATTTTATCATACACATTTATCTAATTCGATTCTTTTATATAAAGAATAAAGATCTATGCACAAATGTAATGTAATGTACTATCTGTATTTTGTAACTCTTTTCTTGTAAATGAATTCTAGGAAAAAAGTCCTTGGTTTCTAGTTTGGGTTCAGAATAAGAGGACACTGCAGATAGCATCAGAAAGAACATGAGTAGTTCTGGGAAAAGAAACTTCAGAATGTGAAGACAGAAACTACTTTGACCTAGGTTTTGAGCACCACAGTGTCATGCATCCCTAACTCTTAGCAGTGAGGTGCAGGCCTGGCTTTTTCAATGTACATCTGACACGAGACAGCCTGGTCACAGAATCCTCTTCTGCAGCCAGGCCTCCACTGGCCACTCAACATCCCATCAGCCTTGCCGGCTTCCATTCCATAGTGGGGACTGGTGTCTCTCCCACTTTGCTCCAGGGACCACCTTCCAGCTTTATCATGTGCCTCTCTCTGCCTGTTGCTTTCACAGCCTGTGCTCCAGCAGGATCACAACCACTTAGCTTTTACCCAGCAGAGATGGAGAACACATATTTCTTTTGCTCAAGGAATTCACAGTGGAGTTAGTAGCAGGGGTTACATGTAGCAGGTGGCCCATGAACCACTTCCAGCCTCTTGATGTATTCGGTTTTGTAGCATAGTGTTGGCTCGTGTGCTGTTTTAAATTTGAATTTAGTTGCCAACAATTAAAATTGGAAAATTTCACACACACACACACACACACACACACATTTGACTTGTAGCTTCTTTTGAAAAATCAGAAGCAACACTGCACTCACATTACTAACAATCAACTGGAGATGAGTGGTATTTACTCCCTCATTTGGCACATTCTCCACCTCTCTCCATTATACTGCACTCAGGTCACTTACTACATTTACGTGATCTACCTTGACTCTGTAGACAGTTGAGTTTGCAACTCTTAGAGTAGGAGGGAGAATCTAAAACATAACCCTACACCAAGCCCCACCCCTCACCATCCATCGATGGAAGAAACAAATGTCCAAATATGGTCACTCATGCATTTTTGTGCCAAGAAAACTGCAAGGCCACATTTCTCTTGTTGTACCTCTTATTTTAAAAATCCAGCTGGTTCAATGAAATGCACCTTTACGGGAAAGGAACTCCTGACCACTAAGCCAAATGTATGGTCTATAAGCATTATCTGGAGGGTCTCTTGAACCTAGATATGATCAAAATGGATCCAGTGTACTTGGACTTTGAGTACCTTAGCCACTTAAGGGATTCTTTGTTCTAAGGATTTCACAATTCTCCTTACAAATTCTGATTTATACCTTGAATGGTCTTCATCATTGGAGGTGTCATTTCTTTACTTCTCAGACTTACTGATGTACAGGAGAAAGTAGCAAAGATTCTTCTCCATGCCTGCCCTTTTTATCCTCTGCCACTTGCTCCCAGCATCACAGAAGCACATGCTTCATGCCCCACTGGGTTCACTTTAGCCAAGCCCCAAAGGACCATCCAACCTTTCCCCATTTTGCCTCCACAATAATAATAAAAGCATCAAAAAGATGATTCAGGGGCTCCTGGGTGGCTCAGTTAAGCGTCCAAGTCTTCGTTTCGGCTCAGGTCATGAAATCACAGTTCATGGGTTTGAGCCCTACATTGGGCTCCACATAGTCAGTGCAGAACTTGCTTAAGATTCTCTCCCTCTGTCTCTGGCCCTTCTCCACCTGTGCCCTCTCTCTCTCTCTCTCTCTCTCTCAAAATAAATAAATAAACTTAAAAAAAAAAAGATGATTTGAACCATAGACTTGCTTGTCTCTTTCACCTGGTGATTGGGATAAGTTGAAGTTCAAAAGTTGGATTTGCAAGCAGGCATTCACCTGCACCCAGAGCACCTAGACTTTATCTGGTGTGAAGAGAAGGGCTACCTAAGGGGAGAGGAGATGCACCAGAAGCACCGTTAAGGTAGAACGCCATGTGAGCACACACTGGGAACAGCCTTTAATAGACATGCCTTTGTCCATCCCGTATTCCCAATGCCTGGAATGGTTCCTAGCATATTATAAACATTCAGCAAGGAATTCTAAAATAAATAAGCAACATTCATTTTCTGTAGCCTTATTTGTCCCTGATCCTTGGCTTCTGGTTTTTTCCTCACACTCTACCTTTGGCATCTTTCACTGACAGACTGACATAAGACTGACCTCCCAACATTTTAGATGTAACATTTACTTTTTCCTTCGCCATTATGGTTCATGACTACCTCTGTTTTTAGTGTTTTGTGCTCTGTATTTCTCCAAATTTAAAAAGCTGGGGACGCCAAGTTATTTGGCTTCTGGTTCTTGTTCTGACCGAGGGCAAGTCTTGCAACCTCCCTGGGCTTCCTGTGAAAATGGGTTGGGTGACCCAAGTGTGGGAAATGGGTGTGATATCTCCTACTTGCCATGTAGGAATGTTGGAAGTTCAGGGGAGTCTTGCAGTAATGAAAACTCATCCAATATTGTTTAAATGAGCATTTCCCAACATTCTCTTGATTAAGGACACTCTTCTTTTCTTCCCCACATAATATCTATTGACATACATGGGACTAGGATTCCACCTAATAGACACACTTTGGGAATTGCTAGAGTAGAGACTCTGGAGTCTGTTAGAGGACTTAACACAATCTGATTAAATTCATTTGCATTAACATGAAGGGCAAGGACAACTCATCACCAAACGAATGGTATAAAATTAAGAGAATGACAGGTCTGAAAGCATTCTCTAAAAGGAAACTATCATGTCCCTCTTTGCCAATTTCCTTTTGTGGGCCCTGTCTCGTAAGTCTGTCATTTATCAGCAATTAATGAGACCAAGTGGAGTCAGAGCCTCCACCTTCCTTATAGGGGGGATCTAAGTTGGATTGAGAGTGGGGGTGGAGGACCCAGCTGCAGCTTTTTATCTTTGGTGACAACAAGCAGTTGTGTTCCTTCTTGGGCAGTCACCGGGTTCATGAATAGTGCCACAGTCTTTTAAAGCCAGGCCTGCTCTTTTGATCTACAAGTTCATGTGACTCCACCATGGGCAAGGCCTTCTGTCCCATTCCACCCCCTCCCCTTTCCTGCATTTGTCTCTGCCCTTGCAAGGGTCTAGGCTCCCAGCCAGAATGAAAGCAGTGAGTTGCCCAATTCAGAGAAATAAAGGAAAACATCCCCCTCCCCAATTTGATGGTCAATAGCTGTAGGGAAGATATAATAAACCTCTTCATTAAGCAAATGCAGCAAATTAGATAAGTGAAGAGCTACAACTCTAAAGCTACACTTCAAAACTGTGACGGTTCCACATGGTCAGAGGCTGTCATGCTGCCATGGAGATGGAGTTTAAGTATAGAATTTGAGGGGCTTTAGCCTACATGGTTTTCTTCTTCCCAGCCCCACCTTGCAGTTTGGTATGTATTAAAAAAAAAAAGTAAACTGTAAACTAAATGCAACTTCTGATGCAAAGAATTAACAAAGAGCATGGATACTTTTTTAGTGTAACTTATTTTTATTTTTTGGGATCTATCCATTTTGAGTAATATTGACGTGTATCAGCCTTGCAAAGACTGCTGGGAAGACCCAGGCCTCCTGCCAGCCACAATAGTGCAAGAGGTGGGGTGAGGGACCCTTCATCACTGGTGTTGCCTCTACCAAAGGGAACAAGAGCTTTGATGTTTCCTGACCAAAACCTCTCTTTTCCTTCCTGTGACTGGACATTTACTTGATTCTTGGCAGAGCAAGCCCCACCCGTAAGTAAAAGATGGCCAAGTACATCTTCTTCCCAATGACTCAATTCCCATATTTAGGGCCACTCTGTAGGATTTCGGCATCATCTCCAGAAGATCCCAGCTAATTACTTTCCACATATCCTGCTGCACACTCTCTCTCTCTCCCTCATTCTGCTCCATCCCTGCTGGCCTCCTTACTACTCTTCAAATGCTCCAGGCATGCATCCAGCTCTGGGTTTTTTTGCATTTGCTGTTCCCTCCAACTGGAATGCTCTTGCCTAGATATACACATGGCTCACCCTCTCCTCTCCCACAAGTCTTTACTCAAACGTCATTTTGTCAGTGAGGCTGTCCTAACCACCTTATTTAAGACAGCAGTTTTCCCACCCACCAATTCCCAGCCTCTTTCCTTGTTTTGTTTTTCTCTACAGCATTTACCACTATCTAATATATTTCTTTGCTTATTTGTTATTCATGGTCTGCCACCCCCACTAGAATGCTCGTCCATGAGAATAAGAATTTTGTCTGCTTTATTTGTTACTATAATCTTAGCAGTAAAATGTCTATAACAATGCCTGGCCATGGTAGACATTCAGCGACTATTTGTTGAATGAATGAATGATGGCCTAGCTAACTGCCATCTAATAGAGGCCAAGGCCCTGAGACAAGAGGCATTAGGGCTGGTATGATTTGACCATTGGTGTACAGATCCAGGAAGAGAATCTGAAATCAGAGGGCTCTGGGCACAGGGATATAGGTGTTGAAGACACTAATTTCTCAACTCCCAAGAATAATACCTAGTCGTGTTTTAAGCATTTTCACAAGTACTCCTCCCTACCGTCTATAAGTTTCTTCTCATCACCCCCAAATTTTAACTGTCTGCTATTAACCATTAGCACCCCTGTTCCTCTAGGCACAGCCAGTGATGTACGGTTCCTTCAAAAATGGGCACTGTTTTGTCTAAACCAATGCATAGATGAAGGAGACTCCCAAATACTCCCTATAAACCAGCAATTTTGCCTCAATTAGTGCCACTTCTACTCTCTTCCAACCTCCATATTAAGACCACCTTCCAATTCTCTCTTCTTCTATAGCCAACCAGTTGAAAGGCTGTGGCAATTTTATTTCCAGAATGCCTCTTACATCTTCTGCCTCCCTCTCATTCTCATCACCACTGCCCTAACCTGGTCCTTGTTAGCTCTTACCTGGCTATGGCAAGAGCTGCCCAACTGGTTTCCTGTCTCTGGTTTCTTTTTCCTCCAACCCATGCTTTGCACAGCTGCCACAATAATATTCCCAAAGAACAAATATAATATCACTCTCACTATTTTTACAAAATGCCAATAACTCCCCATCACCTTTGAGCTCCCCTACCTTCCAAGCTTCCCACCCACTAGCCTCCTAAATGAGCCTTCCACCATAGCCTTGTCTACTCATGGACCCAAGCACACCTTGTCTCCCAAACAAAATGTATGCTTTCCACTCTTCACATCTTGGCTTTTCCCCTCCCCATGCTGTCTACTAGCCATATGCCCCCATTTCCTACCTGTGTCTGTTTGAAGCCTATCCAAGGATCCCTCAAAGCCCATCCGTTGATTCAGTAAGTCAGTCAGAAAAGAGATTGGGACAGCTCAAACCTCTTTTCTTCACAGATCTCCTAGATCAGAAATGATCTTTCTTCAGTGTGTCTCCTGTGCACTTATTGCACACTCCCTTGGTTGGAATTATTATTGTCATATAAATCATCATTTCTCCAGCCAGTCTTTGTGCATGGTCCTTGAGGGCACAGACTTTTGTGTCTCTATTTTATTCCCAGAGCACTTTACAGACAGCTTGCTCATAGCAGGTGCCCACACCAGTTTGGGGCTGTTAACAATACATCTCACAGGTCCTCTAAGGGTCGCTACAATCCTCCCAAGACCATGTTTTTGGTTATAACTGGTGAACCATCACCCAGAATTATTTGTCCTTCCCCCATCCCTACAGTCATCAGGGCTCATAGTTTCAAGGTGGCTGGTTGTTATTCAAAGCTGGGTGAGTTAGAAGCCCAGGGTGGAAAATAAATGTTACACAACTTCCTCCAAGATGAATTTTAAAAAGGAAATCATCAGGGTGAGAAGAACAGAGACTTGATTTACCAGTTGAGGCTGTTGTACCAGGTGCACACACATAATTTACCTGCCTGATGCCCTATGGCACACACCTAGATATCCTCAGTGCCACGCTTTGGGGGCAGGCAATTTGGTGGCATATAAAACAAATCTGAAATTAGAGATGTAGTATGAGAGAATAAGGAGAAGAAGAAGAAAAATGGAAGGAGAGAAAGAAAGAGGAAGAATTTAGTTTCATCTTGCCTGGCAAGAATATTGTGAGTGGAAACAGGAAGAAAAGATACCTGTAATGTGCCAGTGTGTGGCCTCTGCTATTGGCTTTCATTCTAACTCATCACTGTTGTCTATGATTTCTGGCTGCCTGCTGTGTACCCTGCCTCACCATCAGTACAGACTTCGCACATTTCCCAGTTCATAGGTTTTCTCTGTCTTAACTGTGAACTCTTAGAAGATACATCTCTGTATCCATAGTACTGAGCATAGCATCTGGCACATAGTGAGCATTCAAGATAGGTGTACTGATGATGGTACAGTAAAGCTGTGTTACCAAAACTTCAACCACCAACATTCCAACTTCGGGCTTTTTGTCCTAGCCAAGGACCTACCATCTGTGCTATTATTTTCTTCTTTCAACTGATCCATGCTTTTTAAAAATATTTTGTGCCATTATTTGCACACATTTTTGCACAATCATATCTGTGAATTCATACACATCACAGATTGATGAGAAGGTTATATTTTTCTTAATATCTATTAAGATAAGTAGATAACTGTTAAACAGTATTCATCCAGGTACCACCTAAATCAGTACACCTGTGGCAGGCAGAGGATTTTTTTTTTTTTTTAGGGTAATACAGATTAGCCTTTCTTCCCTAAAACTGTGGCACAATTGAGTGTATCAATTCTGTACTTCAGGTCTTTCAGTAGAAATCTTGCACACACTCACCAATACTGTCTTTCTTTAGAAGAACATTAACACTCCGTGTTTAAACCTTTTATACATCAATTACTTAATTTGTGGAGCACAATTTGTAACTGAGAAAGAGGTGTTACTTTATTATCTTCTCAGATGCTAAAGTTAGGTGGATTCTGATCTGGAGAAGGTGTGTGACCATTTTAGCAATCAATGCTAGAGATTTTCTCAAATTCTGACTTTTCTCTCTCACTCATCCTTTCATCCCAATGTCTTTCCCAAATCTGGAAAGTTTACCTGGAAAATGACTCCTAAAAATTCTCCAGAAGATAAATGGGTGAAGTGGACAAGCAGATAACTCACAAAAGAGGAAATGCAATTAATCAACAGCATATGGGAAAATATACAACCCTACTAGTAATCAAATGAACACAGATCAAAATTACACATAATGTATCATTTTAAGCCATTAAAATAGAAGGGATTTTTCTAAAATAATGTTTAATGCAAGTGAGGGTGGGCTGCGGTTGCTACTCTTGTATTTGTATGTGGCCATAGAATGCACAGCAATTATGCGAACTGGTAAAACATTGCCAACACAATTTGGCAATGCTAATTAAGGGTTCACAATTGCCATGAGGCTTGCATCCAATGGTAATTCTGTTTCTAGAAACTTAGTCTATGGAAATAACTCTATATGGGAAATATTATACACTTGAGAATGTTTATTATTGCATTGGGTATACTAGTGAAAACTGATGAAGGACCACAATACCAAGAATGAAGATAGTAAGTAACATCAGTTATCTACATCCATTCAGTGGATGATCGTGTATTCGTTAAAATTAGATTTATGAAAACGTTTTGTGACATGGCAGTACACTTTGGGTAAAACAAGACATAAAATTTTATGGATAATCATGATACATATGTAAAAATATATGCATGTAAGACTGCAGGGAAATACCCTTGTTCCTGGCAGGGCCAGTGTGCATAGTGGCCAAGTACATTAACTCTGGCATCAGATCGTCTGTGTTCGCAACTCAACTCTGCTGCTTATTAGCTCTGTGACCTTGGGCAAGTTGCTTAACCTCTCCAAGAAGTGCTTAGTTTTTCTCATTTGTAAAATATAATAGCTATCTCCCCATGTTGTTGTGAGAATTAAGATAATTTATGTAAAACATTCAGCACAGGGCTGGCACATGGTGGCACTGACTAAGCAATTATTCATCCTGCAAATATTTATCAGTCATTGACTATGTGGAAGACACCCAATATGCTGGTAAATCATGGGGAAATTTCATCTTTTTTTTTCTGTTTTCTGCAATATACTTATACTATCTTTGTAAGGGATAATAAAGCACTGTGCCCGCTTTGGTTGGCCACCCTATCTACAAGCCACTTAACAGTGTGCTAATCACTCTTTCCAGGTTTTCCTCATCCACCCATTCCAAATCAAGGATTTAATCATGTCATACCTTTGCTTCAGCATTTTCACTGGGTCCCTATAGTTTGCAAGATAAAGTCCAACATCTTTACTTAGAGATTTTCAAAATTGGCCCCAACCTACCCTTAATGTACCATGTCTTGTCATTTGCTCTCTGCATTCTCTGTTCCAAACACTCTACCTTTCCATCCCAAATCTGCACTGGACAGCCACTGTCAGAGCCCTCGATTTATGCAGTAGGACATTGCAATTCACAAATCCTAGCCTCCCTTAAAATGGTGATTCTCTGACCACACCCCCAAGGATGCAGATTCAAACATCTGGAGTGGGGCCGTTGTATCTCAGGGCTGTCATCTGAGAAACATCTCTGCCTGGTAGGCCTGTTCTGCCTGATGAACATTTGTGCACTCTGCCAAACACAGCTGAAAGGTTTGCTATGTTTTCTTGCCTTCCTTGGGCAAAGATGGTCTCTAGTCTCCATACTTCCAAGGTATTTCATCCAAACTTCTACTAAGGCCTGTCATTTCCTTGTGTTTTCTTTGCTTACTTACTTCTCTGGCTGTCTCCCCCACTGCATTATGAGCTCCCAGATGTTAGGGACTATGTCTTCTTTATATTTGCAGTCTGCTACCAGACACGATGACTGGCACTTGGGAGACATTTACATGTCTATGAGATGTATTTATGTACCCATTTATTGGCATTAGTCGTGGAAAATTGGATCATTCCATTGGCTACGCTGAGCTCCAGTTCATTTGTAATTACTAAGGCTGACCTTACTTAACACTGATTATTGGCTCTGTTCAATTTAGCATATAACCTGCAACCACAGAGCTAGGAGGGAGAGAGAAGGAAACTGAGCCAGGCACCATGAGGTTTAAAATGGATGGAATGTGAACTTCAATCTGGAGGAGGTTAACCAAGCTTGGGAAATCACACTGCAGACAGGTGAGCAGGGCAGGGACCCAGCTGGGTGTTGTCCTATGTCCAGATCCCAACAGACTTACCATGAGCTTTCCTGCCTAAATGCTAGAATAGAATGGTGGTTACTCACATGGGCCCTAAAGTCAAACTGCCTTGGCTAAAATGACAACTCTACTGGCTATGTGGCTCTAGACATGTCCTATAAGCTCTCTGTGCTTCAGTTTCTCCATCTGTATAATGGGGCTAATAATAGTACCTAGCTCATGGAGTTGTTTTGACAAGTAAATGAACTATAATATATATATAATCATTAGCCTTATACTTGGTACATGGTAACTGCTCAATAAATGGTAACTCTTACAATTAGATTTCTAAATTATAACAGTAATTCAATGCATACTTTAGATTGTAAGTTTTGCTCTTGCCTTTTTTTTTTTTTTTTTCAAACACATCCTAAAATTTTCTTTGGTAATCTTGGTCCTTGCTTAATTCCAGTGGACTGATTACCTATCAGGTTGGCTTCAATTCCACAAGACTTTCAAAAACCAGGGTAACATCACATTAACAGAGTCACTAATTCATGCATTGGAAATAAATATGAGGTTGAAAAAATATGGCAGAAGAGAATGTAAGTGTTGCATTTGTGGGGGGATGGGGCATACTAAGCATCCCAAAAATGGTAGGATGAAGAGAGACTTTAGAAAAAAAATAAGACGGGGCATCTGGGTGGCTCAGTCGGTTAAGCACCGACTTCCGCTCAGGTCACGATCTCACAGTTCGTGGGTTGGAGCCCCTCGCCAGGCTCTGTGCTGACAGCTCAGAGCCTGGAGCCTGCTTCGGATTCCGTGTTTCCCTCTCTCTCTCTGCCCCTCCCCCACTCATGCTCTGTCCCTCTGTCTCCCAAAAATAAATAAATGTTAAAAAATAATAATAAAAAATAAAAAAATAGTAAGAAACAAAGTCCATATATTCAAAATTGCTAGCAATATCTTGCATGAAAAGATGCCTCTTACCTTTATCACTTTGAGAAAACGAGGCATAAGGCTATTCTTAGTGTGGAGAGCTATTCCAGGCCAAGGATGGAGCTCAGCATAAATTGTCTTTTTTAATACCCATTTGCAATCACTATTTTTCTGATTTTATAGAGGGGAAACTAAACAGTTATTTTACTAGTAATGACAAAACTGGATTCACACCCAGCTCTGAGATGGCCCCAAAGCTCTAGAGTTTGACGTTTTACCCTATTGCTTCTTCATTGTTCCTAATTATGCCTCTTATAATGGACGGTGTTTTGTAGCTTAGAGATGAATAGCAAATATTTATCCAAAGCCAGTTTCCGGTTCTAGCTCTGTATCCCCAAAGCCTGTGAGGAGGAAATACCTCTGGTGACTTCCTGTTGAGGTTCTAACCTCCAGTACTTCAGAATGTGACCTTATTGGAAGTACGGTCATTGTAAGCAGTCAAGCTAAGATAAGGTCATACTAGAGTAAGGTGGACCCCTAATTCAGTATGCCTGGTGTCCTTGGAAGAGAAAAAGAAATACTGAACACACCCATGAGAGGCAGTGGCATGTGAGCTATACTGTAAGCCAACGAGCCAAGGAACACCCAGGACCACCAGCCAACACCAGAAGCTGGGAGGGGAGAGGGGGGATCTTCCCCTACAGGTCTGAGAAGAAGCATGAACTGGTGACACCTTGACTTCAGGCCTCTAGCCTCCAGAAAACCATGAGACAACAAATACTGCCTGTTGTTTGAAGCCACCCAGTTTATGGCAATTTGTTATAGCAGCCCTAAAAAACGAATACATTCCCCCCCGCTGGAGTTGCGCATGGGGAGGAGGGGTGTTCTTTTCCACCCATGAAAATAAATAGATGACATATTTTATGGGTTTTTACCACTTCAGCCCCTGAGAGCTGAGCTGTCTGTTGTCACTGTGATTACATTATGGCAATAATGTCAATGACATTATGGCAGACACTGTTGACTTTCCCTCAACAGCCATACTTCCCTACTTTTGCTAACAGACCCTGTTTTACTCAGGTGTTAGCCTTGCATCCTTCATGGGGCCATTTAGTTCTGTAACCACGTGGGCTTAATACCCTTGAGAGAATGTCCTGATTGGATCCATGAAACTTAATTAGCTTCTTACAGCCCATTTTGTTAGTGACACCATGTTGGAGTTCAAGAATCTGCCAGGCTTTACCATTCTGCATGCAAAGACCAAATGGGGCTTCTCCTTTCTGCTTTGCCAGACTCAAAGGATACAGTGAACGACTCATCCACCAACTCAAAGGATGAATAGGCTTGGTGACCTGTGTGGCCTAATTACCAGCACTTAGTAACAGACCCCGATAATACTATCACCAGCGAATCCAGAGATGTAAGAAGTCATATTTCTGTGCTTCTTCTCCTTACCTTCCCACAAAACAAACTAGTGGATAGGCTCCTTTTTAAATGTTTCTTCTTATTCAAATAGAACTTGGTAATTTTATTTTTTAACTTTTTTTATACCCTGTATGATTTCATTTGCATAAAGTATAAAAACAGTCAAAAGAATGTATGATTTTCGAAGCACAGAGAAAGGTTACCACTGGAGTGGAGGGGAGGGTGGGTATTGGGAGGGGACATGAGGGAGTTTCAGGGGTGCTGGTAATGGTGTCCTTCCTGAGCCGGGTGCTGGTCACACAGGTGTGTTCATTTTATAACACTTGTGATTTGTGCACTTTTCTGAAACTATGTTGCATCTCATTGATTTTTTTTTAAAGCTCATATTTTGGCTCCCACTACTCTAATGTCTTTTCTTCCATAGTACTATTCCAACTCAGGTTCATCCTAAAACAACACATCTCAGAAGGCTGACTCAATAGAGGATCCCAGATTAAGCAGGATCAGGGCGGTAACCTGGGCCCCATCGCTAGGTATTGTCCCTGGCCAGGTGTGGCTCTCCCACCAAGTCACTTCGTTCTAGGAAGTAAGAGCCACTTCCTAACTCACTTCTTTTAAAAGACTTTTTCTAGTTTTATTTCTAGAAAACGTTCTTACTGAAGAGATCTTCGAATTTCACATGAAGTGTTGAACGGCCTGTTTCCCTGTGAGCTGGGTTCTTTAAATTATGCAGCTTATATCTTACATAATGTCCTGCTCCCCCAAATCACACCTGATCATTTACGTGAGCAAGGGTATTGCTTTCAAACTGAGCGGTAAGCAAACGGCTGCTTCCCCATCTGCTCGCCTTGCACACTGGCTTTCAGGGAAGTTTACCTAATACATCGAAAGTAGTTGTGAATAAACAAAATACAGTTTTCCAAGCAATTGTCATTATACTTTACATCCCATGACACTTCCATCTTACTACAAGAAGAAAAAAAAAAGACAAAAAAACAACAAGCCCTACACACCAATTCCACTTAGGCTGAATGTCAATTTGTTCACCTGTGATCGCCAGGACATATCAAATATTGACAGAATAAATGTGCAAGATTTCATCCAAGGCTTTCAATTTCTTTTGAGATTTTTGGTTAAAGATCAAAAATAGCAAAAGTTTCTCTTTCCCATTGAGGACCTCTTGTGTAAAGAAAGCTTCATTTATTCGGCAAACACTCATTATCTACTACAGGCTAAGTCTCTGGCTGGTTTTAAAAATATGTATCATTCTGAGGAGCCTGGGTGACTCAGTTGGTTAAATGTCTGACTTCCGCTCAGGTCATGATCTCACGGTTCGTGAGTTCGAGCCCCATGTCGGGCTCTGTGCTGACGGCTCAGAGCCTGGAGACTGCTTCGGATTCTGTATCTCCCTCTCTCTTTCTGCCCCTCTCCTGCTCACATTCTGTCTCTCTCTCTTTCTCTCTCTCTCTCTCAAATAAACATCTATCTATCTATCTATATATATATATTTGTATCATTCAGGGTTGCCTGGGTGGCTCAGCAGTTGAGTGTCCGACCTCAGTCTCAGGTCATGATCTCATGGTTCATGAGTTCGAGCCTCGAACCGGGCTCTCTGCTGTCAACGTGGAGCCTGCTTTGAATCCTCTGCCTCCCTCTCTCTCTGCCCATCCCCTGCTTGTGCTCCCTCTCCCTCTCTCTCCCTCTCAAAAATAAAACAAACGTTTAAAAATATGTTTCATTCAGAGTGTTTAAAATTTATCAAGGGAGATAAAAATGGGGCAGAATCCTAACAAAGCATAGTGAAAATTACCAAAATAGAGGCACTGAGGTCACAACCCTGAAGGAGTTAACACTGACTCTTAGAGAATGGATGGGATTTAAACATGGAGATGGAAAGAAGTCAGGTCATTCCAGGGGAAGAGGGCACACTTAGAAAATGCAAAAGAGCAAAGGACAGGGCAGGGACGAACTGGAAAAGAGCAATGAAATGCAAAAGAGCTTCAGGTGGAAGAGGACGTTAGGAACCAATACAGTCCTGAGAAGGGGGTGGAAGCCAGATTTTGAAGAGTTTGCACTGAAGTCTTGAGGAATCTCTGAAGCAAACTAGAGTGAAGTACTGTTAACAGTCTGGTGTGTGTGTGTGTGTGTGTGTGTGTGTGTGTGTGTGTGTTAAAATACAAAGAATGTGAAATTTGCTGTTTTAACCATTTTTAAGTGTACGGTTCAGTGACATTAAGCACATTCACACTGCTGTGCAACTACCAACCATCTCCAGAACTCGCTCACCTTCTCCAGGTGAACTCCTTACCCATTAAACGCTAACTCCCATTCCACCTGCTCCAGCCCCGGCATCTGCCATTCCACTTTGTGTCGCCATGATTTTCACCCTTCAGGTATCTCAAATAAGTGGTATTATATATCATGTTTGTTCTTTTGCATCTGTCTTGTTTGGCTTAGCATAATGTTTTCAGTTTCATCTATGTGTCAGAGGTTCCTTCCTTTTTTAAGGTTGAATAACAATCCATTGTATGTATAGACCACATTTTGTTTACCCATTCATAATGCAAGAGTCAATGGACACTTTGGTTGCATGATACTGCTGTGAACATGAGTGTATAAACACGTGTTCAAGTCCCTGCATTTGGGTCTTTGGAGTGTATTCCAGAAGTGGAATTGCTGGATCATATGACAATTCTGCTTAATTTTTTGAAGCATCTCCATTATCGTTTTCCATAGAGACCATACCAATTTATGCTCCCACCAGCAATGTGACAAGAGGTTCAGTGTCTCCATATCCTCACCAACACTTATTTTCTGCTTTATTTTTTTAATAACAGCCATCCCAATAGGTGTGAATTGATTTGATTGCCATTTCCCTAATGACAAGTAATATTGACCATTTTTTGCGTGCTTATTGGTCATTTACATACCTTCTTTGAAAAAAATGTCTCTTTGAATCTTTTGCCCAGTTTTGAATTGGGTTGTCTTAGTTTTGTTGAGGTGTAAAAATTCTTTATTTATTCTAGATACATATCTTTTATCAGATCTATGATTTTTTAATATTTTCTCCCATTCTGTGGGCTGCCTTTTTCACTCTGTTGATCATGTCCTTTGATGTGCAAGTCTTTAATTTTGATGAAATCCAATTTACTTAATTTTTTTTATTACCTATGCTTTTGGTGTCAGTATCTAAAAAGTTATTGACAAATCCAGTGGCTTTTCCTATATGATTTCCTCTAAGAGTTTAACAGTTTCAGCTTTTACATTTAGGACTTTGGTCCATTTGGAGTTGATTTTCTATATGGTGTAAAGGTCCAACTTCATTTTTCTGCATGTAGATGTCCAGTTTTCCCCAACTTTTCAACATTTGTTGAAAAGACTGTCCTTTCCCTATTGAACGGTCTTGGCTCCCTTATTGAAAATCATTTGACCATAGGCTCTCTACTCTGCTTCATTGGTTTGTAGGTCTGTCGTTATGCCAGTGCCATACTATTTTAATTGCTGTAACCTTGTGTCATGTTTTGAAATCAGGAAATGTGAGGCCTTCAATTTCGTTCTTCTTTTTCAAGATTGCTTTGGCTATTCAGAGTCCTTGAGATTCTAGATGAATTTTAGGAGAGATTTTTCTATTTCTGCAAAAAACATCATCGAAATTTTAATAGGGATTGCATTGAATCTGTATATAGCTTTGGGTAGTCTGGCATTTTAGCAATATCAAGTCTTCCAATCTATGAGAAAGGATATCTTTCCATTGATTTGTATATCAGACTTTTACATTCTTAAGTGACATTTTATTTTTAATTAACACTTTAATTCTGTGCTTGTAGCTTGAGACAAATGGTGCTGCAAAATGTCACATAGCAGATGCATAAAAGTGAAGGTTGCTGAATAAAAAACAAACAAAAGGCAGAACAACAGTTGCATAAGCAATGCTCACCAACATTAACATCACACACCTAGCTTTCCCTAAGTAAGATGGTGAGGCTGGTCATTCATTTCTTCCCCTCTCCCCTTCAGAAACTCCCTTTCTTTCCATAATTTCTCCTTTGCTGTATCCATCTCAAGCCTCCACTAAGGAGTCTGCCCTCCTGTACAAGAAGGTTATGTCTTTAAAGTCTAGTTTTTTGAGTTATAATTGCTTGGAGTGACATTCACCATTTAAAAAATGCACACTTTGATGGGGTGCCTGGGTGGCTCCGTCGGTTAAGCATCCAACTTTGGCTCAGGTCCTGATCTCATGGGCCGGTCCATGAGTTCAAGTCCTGCCTCGGACTCTGTGCTGACAGCTCAGAACCTGGAGCCTGCTTCAGATTCTGTGTCTCCCTCTCTCTCTCTCTCTCTCTCTCTCTGCGCCTCCCCCACTCACACTCTGTCTCTCAAAAATGAATAAATGTTAAAAAAAATTTTTAATGCACACTTTGATGAGTTTTGACAAATGTTTATAGTCGTTTAATGTCGAGAGCCAGGCTTTAGAAAGTGGACTCAAGGACAGCTTCATTCATCACGCACGGAAAAAGTTGGTTTGCTGCTTGGCAGTTCCTCAAAAAATTAAGCATAAAATTACCATATGTCCCATCAATTCCACTTCTAAGTATAGACCCAAAAAATTCAAAGCAAGGACTTAAGCAGATATTTGTATTCCAATGTACATAGCAGTATTAGTCACAAGAGCACAAGGTAGGAATAACTCAAATGTCCATCAGCAGATGAATAGATAAAGAATATGTGATATATATGTACAATGCAATATTTTCAACCATAAAAAAGAAGGATGTTCTGACACATGCTACGACATAGTCGTAGTCCATGTATAATGGAAACATTATACAAAGTGAAATAAGCCAGATACAAAAGGACAAATATTGCATTATTCCATTTACATGAGGGGCCTGGAATAGGCAACATAAAGACAGAAAGTAGAATAGAAAATACTAGAGAAAAACAAATGTTGTATGATCTCAAGTACTTGTGAAATCTAAAAAACATCAATCTCATAGAAACAGAGAACCGACCAGTGGTTGCCAGGGGCAGGACGTGGGGGAGAACGAAGGGAAATGAAGTCAGTCAAAGGGTACAAACCTCCAGTTATGAGATAAATTCTGGGCATGGAATGGTGACTAGAGTTAACAATTTTGTATATTTTAAAGCTGCCAAGAGAGTAGATCTTAAAAGTTCACACACACACACACACACACACCCCGTCGCTGTGTGAAGTGATGGATGTTACCTAACCTTATTGTGGTAATCATTTCCTAATATATACACATATCAAATCATTATGATGCACACATTAAAGTTACACAATGTTGCGTGTCAATTATATCTGCATAAATCTATAGAAAAAAGAAAAAAAGAAGACAACAGAGGCTGGGGGGAGAGGTAATGGGGGAATTATAGCTTCAGAGTCACAGAGTTCCCGTCTCCAGTGATGAAAACATTTTGGAAGTAGATAGTGGTGATGGTACCACCACACTGAAAATGTACTTAATGCCACTGGCTATATACTTAGAGGTGCTCAAAATGATAAACCCCATGTATCACCAATTTTAATAATTCATTTTTAAAAAAATGGGTTGGCCACTCCAAACCCTCTGGCCAAATACATAACATATATACAACCATGAGAACAAATACAATATCATAAAAATATAAAATAAACAGAAACAGACCAAAGAGTGTTGCAAGTTGGGAGAAGGTTGGAAAGAGAGACGGAAGCTGAAGGCAGGGTCACCAGAGAGGAAGCTACTGCAATAGTTCCAGCATGGCCCAGGTTACAATGTTGGCAGAAGGACTGGGAAGATGGCACATACGTAAGACGCAGGGAGAACACAGGCACTAAATGAATGTGGCACAAAGCAGAAGGGAAAGTGGAAAAGGCCAGGCCAGGGCCACATTACATCTTTCCTGGTCCCTTGGCACTTTTGCCTTGAAGGATCTTCTCCCCCATTAAAAAAAAAAAAAAAAAGAATACTAAAATTATATTTTACAATCACATAGTTTTCAGAGTGAATATATCAGTAGTATGCATTAAAATATTTTTGTTCTGGGCGCCTGGGTGGCTCAGTCAGTTAAGTGTCCGACTTCAGCTCAGGTCATGATCTCACAGTTTGTGAGTTCGAGCCCCGCGTCGGGCTCTGTGCTGACAGCTCAGGGCCTGGAGCCTGTTTCGGATTCTGTGTGTGTGTGTGTGTGTGTGTGTGTGTGTGTGTGTGTCTGCCCCTCCCCCTCTCATACTCTGGCTGTCTGTCTCTCTCTCAAAAATAAATAAACATTTTTAAGCATTTTTTAAAAGAGAGAGATCAAAACATTTTTGTGGACTCCTAAACACACATATTATGAGCCCTTGGAGCTGCCTGGAGGAGGGGGCCCTGGGCCAGCCCCGAGCGAAGAATTGACAGTCTCCTACCTGAGACCTTCCACTCTCCCTCTCCTTCCCTGTGGCCTTCCCTGTCTGACTACTCTGTTCAAAGTACTAAGGAGTTTGTTACTACAAACGTATAATTGGGCAAAACAAGGGCATTCAGAGACTGTTGGCTCAGTGTGGGGGTTAAGACTGGAGATTCCAGAATCAGAACACTTTGGGTCTGAATCCCGGTTCTGCCTGCCTGGCTGTGTGAATTGGAGCAAGTTACTTAACCTTTCTGAGCCACAGTTTCTAGGTGTAAAATGTGGGTAAGAATCCCAAACATCACAGAGGTCTTATGAGGCTTACATGTGGTGAGAACACAATCACGTTAGCACGCCGCCTGAGACGTGGCCGGCAAGTGCTGGCAAAGCTCGGCTCTCCTTCAGTCTGGCACTTACCCATCACCTCTTCTGACTTGGTGTAAACAGGCACAGAGATTTGGAGTTTGGTATGAGGGGGAGGAGGAAAAGCATAACGACACCTGGTGAGGGGAGCACAAAAGGGGTGAAGGAGTCCAGAGAGTAATAACAGGAACAGGAACGACCTCACTCTTTTGACCAGGACGAGCCCAATTACCCTGCAATCCCCCACCCACAGTCTCTGCAATGTCACCTCTTCTGAGCACACAGTGGCTCCTGTCACCCCTACAGACACCCTTACAATGCGCCCCCCAGCTCTCTGTCTCATTTCCCTGTATCCCCTTCTCTTCCTTCCCCCCTACCCTCCCCCACTCTAGACTTCCGTTCCTCACACTGTCTTGCTTTTAATTTATGCAGTGTCTTTTGCCTAGAATGCCTTTTTAGGTAAATGTATCCTGCAAGACCCCGCCCCAATGTCTCCTCCTTCTGCAACTGCCTGGACAGAATGAATCTCTCCCTCTCCTGGGCTCCCACAGCACCTGTATCGCTGTGCTTATCATATCACTCACTGTGTTTGATAATCATTTGTTTACATTTCTTCCCAGCTGAAAGGTGTGTCCCCGAAGGGGAGGGCTGATGGGCTCTCATTCACAGGCTACCTCCACCACTAGGTTCCCACCCCAACCGCTGCCCCACCTCCCACACTTGTTGGCAGCCCATGAATGAGGGAAGGAAGGCTTCTTCATGTTTATATGCTTTTGAAATCTCCCTTCTCACACCTGTTCCAACACAGGACACTGGTTTATGCAGCAAAGTCACAATGAGGCATGAAGTAGCAAGAAACTAACAGAACTGCTTCCAAGATGGGAACATATGAAGGGGATTCATTTCATGATTATACCTGGGTCTTCAGGTGGTTATTCCTGAAGGAATAGGGGGTGGAGGGAGTCTATGGCACCCCCAAAATCCTGGGATTCGTCGATAGGATCAGTACCCAATGGGTAATATAGAATTAGGTGCTGGACAGTGGCCCCTAACATTAGCCTCCCCCTCCTTGTACATTTCTTGCCAATATCCCCACCCTCTCCACAGAAAGTTCTTGGCCTCCTCTTTTCCTTCAAGGTCATTCCCTTCAAGGTCATCACTACTCCCAGTTTCTACTGACACTGAGCTCATCCAGATGAAAATACTGGGATTGGGACATGTCTGTCCCTAGTCCCTAGGAATGGCCCTTCCAACTGCTTTACGGAAACCGCCTTTTTGCTGTGGGAAAAGCAAACTTCCAGATCCCCGATGTCCACTCTGGCAATAAGTGCTCAGTAGTGCCAAAAGGGTAAGCTCCAATGCTACCAATTCGTTCTGGATTGCTCTTTTATCCCCATCTGACTCCTCCATCACCTGGAGCCTGTGGCAGCAGCTTAGTTTCAGAATCCACTGGCCATCCCAAGAGCCACAGAAGGGTTGAGGCATTGTTATTCTCAGCACCACTTGGACGGCCAGTGAAGGAAGATTGCAGAACCTTTCCTGAATCAAGTTGGCTGGGGGGGGGGGGGGGCCACTGTCTCTCTAACTGGAACAAGCCGGAGCTCTGGAGGGCAGCACACACCCGTGAACAGTCTGTCTTCACCGGTTTGTTCCCGAGGAGCAACTCGGCATCTCTACCTGCCATCCTTATCAGCTGCTGCCTCCTTCCCATTCCCACGGCCGCCACCGAGGCTCAAAGCCCTCATTTCCCATCTCACCCAGGCGCTGGCGAGAATCCCCTTCTCCTCACTTAAACCTTTCTGCACATTGCTGCCGATGAAGTTCCCTAAGGGATGTTCTGCAGGAGCCTATTTACATGGAGCTTAACAACAGGCAAAGCTGGTACAGGTGAAGGAAGTCAAAAGCAACAATTACTTGTGTATGTGGAGACAGGCTTCAGTGTTGTCCAGGAGGACAACAGGAAGATGAGGGAGACTTTTGGTTCAAATTGCTCTGCATTTTCCCCAGGATGGTTGTTATATATGTAAAAAGTCGTGGAGCCTTGCACTTAAGACTTGTGCACTTGATACATGTTAAGCCTCAGTAAGAAAGAAAAAAACAATGAAGTAGAATAAGTCTACCTTTATTTGGCAAACATCTTGGGAGTGCCAAATGTGCTGGGGAGTCAGGGATGGAACACAAACACTGCTACTCAACCTTCCCTCCACTTGCCTTCCAGACTCTTCCAGATGAACACAAGTCAACTATCACCTAATACCCCCTAGATTCATCCTTTTACCACTTCAGGCCCCTCTGAAACCCCATGGGGCCTCGCTCCCATCACCACCTCCTCCTATTCCCAATCCCCCAGTGCTGAACCCTCCCTGTGGCT
Organism: Herpailurus yagouaroundi; assembly: GCF_014898765.1. Classification (NCBI taxonomy): domain Eukaryota; kingdom Metazoa; phylum Chordata; class Mammalia; order Carnivora; family Felidae; genus Herpailurus; species Herpailurus yagouaroundi. The sequence goes on from NW_024412404.1 coordinate 4,868,210, forward strand.
CAAAGCTGAGGCCAGCTCCCAGATGAGGCTTCCTAAACCCGGGGAGGCCTGTGCGCCTTCCTCTCTGCAACCCTGCATTTCTCGGTGCCTCTCCCAGTGCCTCCTATTTGGAAGTTCTGTTTCTCCTGCCCAACCTTTCCCAGTAGACACGAGCTCCTTGAGGCAAGAGCCCCACCTCTGATTCACCTGTGCTGCAAAAGCACCTGCTGAGCCCACAGATCAGGAGAAAGGGAAGAGCACCTCACACAGCCTGACAGCCTGCCTAGTGGTTGAGGGGCACTCAGGGTAAGCTGAAGCCTTGGTTACCATCACCACCACTCCCCTACCAACTCTGAGATCTCCACCCACTAGCATGAGGGGAATGGCTGCAAATGGCTTGTTAAACAAGACATTCAATGCTCCAACCAATCTCCAGAGACCTCATCAGAAAAACGGAAAAGGTAGTGCAGAAGAAGAGAGAAGGACAGGGAAGTGTGTAAATACACCCACTAGCAAGCCTCCTTCTGGGGATAGAACCTACTTATTTATGTTTACTTTTGACTCCCCCATCATAGAAGTCACCACTTATCCAGAGAAAAGTGCCTTAAAACCTTCTGCCTCAGTGGATGGGGTGCCGGGGTGACTCAGTGGATTAAGCATCCCACTCTTGGTTTTGGCTCAGGTCATGATCTCACGGTTTGTGGGTTCAAGCCCTGTGTCGGACTCTGCACTGACAGCTTGGAGCCTGCTGGGGTTCTCTCTCTCTCTTTCTCTCTCTCTTCCCCCTACCCCACTCACTCTGCCTCTCTCTCAAAATAAATAAATTAAAAAAAAAAAAAAACCTTTGTGTCAAAGGAAAGAATGGCCCCAATTTCTAGGCATCACATGAGTTAGACCCTGATGCCCAGAAAGATTTCCACTATGAATTTGTGCTTCCATTTAGAATATCACTTCAAAACATGACTTTGGTTATTAGTTTACATATACATACATTTCACAAAGTATGTATTAATAAACATATTGATTATCTGCCATTGGCAGGGCCCTGTGCTAAGGAGAACAGAGGATTCAAAAGTTCTAATTCACCATTCCTGTCTCCCACAGGGTTTAAAAGAAGATTGGCATATATATAGGATGTTCACTGAAGCATTATTTATAACAAGAAAAAAATTAGAAACAACTTAAATATCCACCATGAGAAGAGACAAATAAATACAGCACACTGTTTCATAGAATACAATAGAGTAATTGAACATAACTAACTAGGAATAGCACATGTCAGTGTTAACAGATCTCAAAAATATACTGAGTGAAAAGCTTAGATTGTAGAATGATGCCTATTGTACAATACCACTTATGCAAACACATATACAGGGGCATCTGCGTGGTTCAGTCGGTTAAGCATCCAACTCTTGATTTTGACTCAGGTCATGATCTCACAGTTCATGGATTTGAGCCCTGTATCGGGCTGTGCACTGACATTGTGGAGACTGCCTGGGATTCTCTCCCTATCTTTGCCCCTCCCCTGCTCACTCTCCATCTCTCTCTCTCTCAAAATAAACATTTATATATATACATAAATATATATATATACATAAATATATATATTGAGTTAAATACATACATATATATACATACATATATACATATATATATTGAGTTAAAAGCTTAGATTGTAGAATGATGCATATAGTACTATACCCCTTATGCGAACTCAGATGTAATGAAAATAATACTCTATATAATCCATGAATTCATAATACTGCAAGTTAAAGTATGCTTTTTAAATAATATGAAGGACAGATCAGGTGTCTCTCTGGAAAGGGGCAGACACAGGATGGGCTAGATCCTGCTTTTTCCATAATTGCTCTCATTTTTTAAAAGAAATTAGGAAGTCATGGCCTAAATCCACAAGAAGCTAAGTAATGAGTTCATCGATAACCAAGACAACAATGCAAGCAACACCACGAGGCAGAATGGATTTATTGCCCAATGATCAGCATGTGCAATCATGGCCAGCTTAGAAGAGGAAGAGCTTGCTGGGCACCAGGAGCTCTAAGAAGGAGCTAAGGGGTTAGCGCTTCCTTGGAAGTCTTTGGGAAATGGAATGTTGCAACAAAGGTGGATTTTGTAAAGATTCATCTGGCCACAGGTGTGCAATATAAAAATTTGCATAATGAGAGTATGTGGGGTTTTTTTCCTCATACTTGTCAGGCCCTAGGAAATTGAAGAACATGGTATTACACAAGCTGAGCTCTGAGAGGAAATCAGGTTAGGAAATGAGAGATGCATTGGTAGAAAACTTGAGCCAAATGAGCAAGTGATCAGGGACTCTCAGGGGCACGTGGGGGCCAGAAAAGTTTACTCATTAGTTTCCTTCATTGAGTTGTGAGCCCCTCAGGCACTGGGCTGTGATGTTTTCCTTCCTAAAGCCCCAGTACACAGAATAGTGCATGACGTTGAGTAACAGGAAAGCATAATGAAAGAAGGAAGGAAGGAAGGAAGGAAGGAAGGAAGGAAGGAAGGAAGGAA